>NC_064617.1:406995333-407333667 GCF_023898315.1 Schistocerca nitens
TTACACACACATACACACTTATTTACAATGAACACATTACTGCACTGAAATTGTGCAGAAGTTATATTGTACTATATATACAAACGCACAAACACACAAATCAGTTGGTTCTACCGAGAAATTCATCAATGGAGTAGAAGGAGTTGGCCACCAATAAATCCTTTAGTCTTCTCTTAAACTGAATTTCATTGGTTGTTAAGTTTTTTATGGCTGCTGACAATTTATTGAAAATGTGTGTTGCTGAATAATGCACACCTTTTGTACAAGAGTAAGTGACTTTAAATCCTTGTGAAGATTATTCTTATTTCTAGTACTGATTCTATGAACTGAGCTGTTGGTTTGAAAATGTGATACATTTTTAATGGCAAATTTCATTAAGGAATAAATATATTGGGAAGCAGTAGTTAGTATCCCTAGTTCCCTAAACAGGCTTCTGCAGGACGTACTTGAGTTCACACCACATATAACTCTTACTGCACTTTTTTGTGCCGGAAAACTTTAGCTTGGCTTGGTGAATTACCCCAAAAAATAATCCCATATGACATTATGGAATGAAAGTAAGCATAGTATGCCACCTTCTTCATTTTTATATCCCCTATGTCTGACACAGTTCGCATTGCAAATAGAGATTTGTTAAGACGCTTCAGCAGTTCTGTGGTGTGCTCCTCACAATTGAATTTATTATCAATCTGTAATCCCAAGAATTTAACACTGTCCATTTCTTCTATCTGTTTGTCACCGTATGTTAGACATATACTCGTTGGACACCCCTTACAAGTTCTGAAATGCATGTAGTGTGTTTTTTGAAAGTTTTGTGACAAACAATTGGCTAGGAACCAGTGATTAATGTCCACAAATTGATTTCCCGGTGCGAAAATTTCGTTCCGTTACGGAGTGCACTCTGGCTTGAACGTCCCTTCATTTTCTTATGCTTGCAGATTTCAGCGGTTCACGCCCTGGAACGTCTCTCCAGCGTCACTACGTGCGTCAGCGCAGTGTTCCCCATCCGGAACGGAAAGCAGCGGCCGTCCCCCAGCAGCAATCGAGGCGAGCGTTGCCTAGGCAGCAGGCGTCCAGCGTCCGCCGCCCTTGACCCTATCTGCGTGGCGGTGGACGCGATCCTCCGGTATTCCGAGCGCGGCGCCGCCGGCCCTTGACTTCCATAGCCAGCACTGGGTCAATGCCTCACACCGACCACCGCGCATCGCCGCCCTCCCATACAAACCTGTGGTATCCGTTCCGGCTACGTGGAAGCCCTTGGGTACTTCGAGCTGTCTTCATTTCCTCACAATCAGGTAGGGAATTGCTTAGATGTATGCAGGAAAGGGAAGCACCTTTTTCTGCTTTGACACCAGTTTACTCCTCATACTCTCGTTGCTCACTACATACGCACCTGAAATAAGTTACGAATGAAGAAGTTACCGAACTTTTTTCTTGCATTCTCGAATCAATCAGTGACTATTTCGACCACATACACTATACGAACAAAAGCATCTCGACATCTAATAATGGAGTATGCCTACCTTTCACCTCTATGATGACTTAAAATCTGCTGGGCACACTTTCACTGAGGTGTCTGAATGCCTTTAGAGGACTAGCAGCCTACTCTTCGTCAGAAGTCGAAATCTGACGAAGTACTGATGTTGGACGCTACAGTCTGGAACGAGGGAGAGAAGATAGTTTCATTCGAAAATGACGTGTGTTCCACGAAAGTCGACGCTACCACCAAACTCGATAGCAGTAGACAAAGATCTGAAGCAAAGGTGTTCTACTGGTTTCACGTTAGGATTTTAGGCAGACCAGCCGGTCGATGTGGCTGAGTGGTTCTAGGCGCTTCAGCCCGGAACCGCGCTGCTGCTACGGTCGCAGTTTCGAATTCTGCCTCGGGCATGGAAGTGTATGCTGTCCTTAGGTTAATGGTTCAAATGGCTCTGAGCACTATGGGACTTAACACCCGAGGTCATCAGTCCCCTAGAACTTAGAACTACTTAAACGTAACTAACCTAAGGACATCACACACATCCATGCCCGAGGCAGGATTCGAACCTGCGGCCGTAGCGGTCCTTAGGTTAATTAGGTTGTAGTAGTTCTAAGTCTAGGGGACTGATGACCTCAGATGATGTCAAGTCCCATAGTGCTTAGAGCCATTTTGAATTTTTTTTTTTTTTTAAGGCAGACCAATTCCTTTCAGGAGCGTTGTTGGCCACATACTATTCCTTTGTAGATGCTGCTTTATAACAGGGCGCATTATCACGCTGATGCAGTCAATCATCATATCCAAACTGTTCTTCCACTGTTTGCACTACACAATGCTGTGTTGACATAATTCAGTTTTTAGGTTTCTTTTATCTGCAACAAGGGAACCCCACAATAACAACGAAAAACATCGCCATACCGTACCCTCATATTCTCCAATATTCGTTGTTGGACTACACATCATGGCAGGTAACGTTCTCCATGCATTCACCAGCTTCAAATCCTTCTATCGGAATTCTGCAGGGTATAGCGTGATTCGTTACTCCAAATCACTCGGATTTAGTCATTCACCGTCCAGCGGCGTTGCTCTTTGTACTACCTAAGCGTCGCTTGGCATCCATTTCAGAAACATGTGGCTAATGAGGAGCTGCTCAGTGATTGTATCCCCTTCTTTTTAAGTCCCTACGCACAATCGTTGTGCCAGTTGGGCTGCTGGTAGCCCGTTGGAACTCAGTAGTGATTTGGGCAGCTTAGGAAGGCTTGAAACGTCCCTGATGGATTTTTTTATTCTGTTCACATTTGTTACATCTACATCTACATGGATACTCTGCAAATCACATTTAAGTGCCTGGCAGAGGGTTCATCGAACCACCTTCACAATTCTCTATTATTCCAATCTCGTATAGCGCGCGAAAAGAATGAAGACCTATATCTTTCCGTACGAGCTCTGATTTCCCTTATTTTGTCTTGGTGATCGTTCCTCCTTATGTAAGTCCGTGTCAACAAAATATTTTCGTATTCGGAGGAGAAAGGTGGTGACTGGAATTTCGTGAGAAGATCCGTCGCAACGAAAAACGCCTGTCTTTTAATGATGTCCAGCCCAAATCCTCTATCATTTCTGTGACACTATCGCCCATATTTCGCGATAATACAAAAGGTGCTGCCTTTCTTTGCACCTTTTCAATGTACTCTGTCAGTCCTATCTGGTAAGGATCCCACACCGCGCAGCAGTATTCTAAGACAGGAAGGACAAGCGTACTGTAGGCAGTCTCCTTAATAAATCTGTTACATTTTCCAAGTGTCCTTCCAATAAAACGCAGTCTTTGGTTAACCTTCCCCACAACATTTTCTATGTGTTCCTTCCAATTTAAATTGCTCGTAATTGTAATACCTAGGTATTTAGTTCAATTTACGGCTTTTAGGTTAGACTGATTTATCGTGTAACCAAAGTTTAACGAGTTCCTTTTAGCACTCATGTGGATGACCTCACACTTTTTGTTATTTAGGGTCAACTGCCAAGTTTCGCGCCATTCCGATATTTCTTCTAAATCGTTTTGCAGTTTGTTTTGATCTTCTGATGACTTTATTAGTCGATAAACGACAGCGTCATCTGCAAACAACAAAAGACGGCTGCTCAGATTGTCTCCCAAATCGGTTATATAGGTAAGGAACAGCAAAGAGCCTATAACACTACCTTGGGGAACGCCAGAAATCACTTCTGTTTTACTTGATGACTTTCGTCAATTACAACGAACTGTGACCTCTCTGACAGGAAATCACAGATCCAGTCACATAACTGAGACGATATTCCATAGGCACGAAATTTCACTACGAGCCGCCTGTCTGGTACAGTGTCAAAAGCTTTCCGGAAATCCAAAAATACGGAATCGATCTGAAATCCCTTGTCAGTAGCACTCAACACTTCATGGGAATAAAGAGCTAGTTGTGTTTCACAGGAACGATGTTTTCTAAACCCATGTTGACTGTGTGTCAATAGACCGTTTCCTTCGAGGTAATTCATAATGTTCGAACACAATGTATGTTCTAAAATCCTGCTGCATATCGACATTAACGATATGGGCCTGTAATTTAGTGGATTATTCCTACTACCTTTCTTGAATACTGGTGTGACTTGCGCAACTTTACAGTCTTTGGGTACGGATCATTCGTCGAGCGAACGGTTGTATATGATTGTTAAGTATGGAGCTAATGCATCAGCATACTCCGAAAGGAACCTAATTGGTATACAGTCTGGACCAGAAGACTTGCTTTTATTAAGTGATTTAAGTTGTTTCACTACTCCGACGATATTTACATCCACTTTACTCATGTTGGCAGCTACTCTAGATTCATTGCAGTATTTTTTCAAGGTCTGATCCAGAACCCATGTAATGATTCAATAACAGCTGACTAGTAAATCAAAACGAATCACTAAAACTGCTTGAAAACTGCAGATCCAGTTAGCACTATCTCCCCTCTTTTTGGTATTGTGAAGGAGTGTTGCATTATTCCGCAGCTTGGGGCTTTTACCTGGCTGACGAAAGGTGAGAGTCACTACAGGAACCGCATGGGTCATAAAAATGTTTCTGTTGCAAGCCAATGTCTTGGCCAGGTACACATTGGAAGAGGGCTATGTTGGGCGAACGCATGTGGGGCAACAAGCGAAGGCGGCCCAATCCATAAAACGTTTCACTGCTTGCGTAGCACAGAGAATGCTTTTAGCAAAGATAAAATGTGAAGAACGAGGAAAAATACGAGGCTTCCATCCGTAAGACCCGAAGGAACCCAGCTGGAACTTTGGTTCAAAATTTAGTAAGGCACTCCCCTATTGCCGCATGGCAATTATAGAAGTAGCAGGGAGAGGTCCAGCACGTGTGTATGTGCATGCCTTCTTACTGGCTGTAACTACAAATATGTCTCATAGTGGGATAGATTTTCTGCTTTCCACCCCCATTCTGAGGGAGAAGTGTACTTCCTTGGTTAAGCACAGCGGAATTTGTAAGAGTAGGGAATTTGTTAGTATGTTTAGTAAACTATCATTGGTTAGACCTTACGAGGGCTGTTGCAATTGGTTGACGAGATTCCGGTGCTGGTGGAACCAGCTGAGTTTCGTAAAGGGGAATAAAAAAACACTTCTCCAGAGGTAGGCTAGTGGACACAGCAGAACTCAGATGCTGGCGCTGACCTTAGAACTCCTAGCCATTACTGTAGCTATCCTCTGTTCTCGTACTTCACTATTGTGGCAAGAATGGGTCGTACTTGTATCCACTGTGACGAGATGAGTGTGAAATCAATTATCTTGCATCAAGGTTTAGTTTTGCTGATCTAATTTCACAGTCAAATAGCTGCACACTCTATCCACTTAGGCCAGAGAAGTGGTGTTTCTTCATTTTTTTCTGGGATTTTTCTTTAGCTCATAACATTTTCTGCAATCATTCATCATATTTACGAACAGTTTTACATCATTTCTATCGTGTATCCACCAAACTGTGCTAAGGCTGTTGTACGTGTCCTCACTCCCTTGTTCCCTTGACAATTAGCTGTATTCTTGATTCAGTGGATAAAACCTTTTTATGTCTTTTAACAGGATGTTAGAATGACCTTTAATTTCTTATTGCCGCACGGGATTAGCCGAGCAGTCTAAGGTGCTGCAGTCATGGACTGTGCTGCTGGTCCCGGCGGAGGTTCGAGTTCTCCCTCGGGCATGGGTGTGTGTGTTTGTCTTTAGGATAATTTAGGTTAAGTAGTGTGTAAGCTTAGGGGCTGATGACCTTAGCAGTTAAGTCCCATAAGATTTCACACACATTTGAGCATTATTGAATTTCTTATTGTGGTTATCAGTATATTTGTGTGAGGTGTGGTACCTACATTCTTATGCTTAATTGGGCCACCCATGGCCATTACATTAGACAAGCCATTTTCCATTGCGCAACTTCGCTTTCTTTTAGTTCACATAATCTTATGGGGAGCAATCTATCACAACAGGACACTGGGGATAGATTCTGTAGCATCTCAGGCGTATACTTAATGCTCAGCCAACACTTCAAACACTAATGAATGTACGAAGTCACTGAGCCCTCCTGACCGAACCATTGTGCTGGTATTGCTTCTCTACTGACAACACAATACTCCTCCCCTCGTGACATTCAGTGATCAGTTCCACATTACATAAGAGTTTAAACGGTACAATAGTTTCCGCTCTATAAGCAGTAGGTTTCGCTGCTCGCTCGCACCGAGAAATACAAACAGAGGCGGCTCTGCCGCCAATTTTATTGCACGACGCGGCCGGCCGCGGGTGCAACAGAACCCATGTGGACGGGTGGAAAGAAATGTGTCAGGCTTCATAATACGTATTTATATGTGACGTGTATTATGCATTTCTTATACGTGAATGTGAATCTGCGGTTGAACTTTCCTAATCGTCCTCACACCTTTCCGTAAAGCGTGGCCAAATCTTTGTTGGGGCGTAGTTCTGTAGTATAGTAGTGCCAACCTTACTCCCGGGTAGGGGATCAGAGAGACCGCACAGGCAGGTAAAAGTCAAAGGCCTTCCAGCGTCACAAGATTTGGGGTGGAGAGGTTGGTCACGGCCAAGTGGTTCGATCATCCCCTCCACCGGGACCCAGGAAGACCTCTGGGTGCCCGACATATTCTGGGAGTGTTACAGAAGACGGGTAAGTGAGCAGACGTGCCCTCAGTGCGTCTGTCTCAATGTTTACGCATGGAAGAGAGGTATTTGAATATTTGTACTAATTCTTTTATTTCCAGCTTCGGACTGTGTAAGGTAATGAATGTGCTCGTTTAATTCCGGAAATTTGACCCCCTGTGTTAAAGTATCTGGTCCCCAGTTTGCCCATTATCCTTCTCCCGTAGTGAATGTCCTATGTAAAATATTGGGAGACTTTGGTGGTATACATTTGACCAACGCAATTCCGTCTTACCTGTAGAAATGTGCGTGCAGATTAGTATATAATATACCCGAGCTATAAGTTGTAAAATTGTAATATCTGTAAACTAGAACTATTGCTACAATCGCTGTAAATTCGAGAGATAATGTTTAAAATAAATAGGTAATCAATTGTCATCAATCTTTAACATACCTTAAAAATCACAAAGAAGTCAAGTTAAAGGAATTCATTTAAAATAAAAGATATTGAATGTAGGGACTCACACATCAGCGTCTGAGCCCTCCAGCCCCTTGCCTATCGTATCGTACAGAAAGAGCACGCTCTCTAGCTCCCTCTGCCAGTTATCCGTTGCGCAATTTTCATTCAGGGCTTGACGACATCAACTTTTATCTGGCGTCCCTAGGCAAGGAGGTTAGTCGGGAATCTTTCAGAGTGTCTGCATACTTTTGATCAGATAGTGTACAATGATGGAAATGGAAAGTGTTACACTATGAAGCAGAAGTCTGACATTCATCGAAATTTATGGACTGTTCATCACAAAAAGGGTATTAAATAATTAATTCCACCATCATCACCAGTATGAGAAGTGACTGGCACCTAAACACTCTTTATTCGTTGTGGCGTGGAAGAAAAGAGCCTCCAGGTGTCATCTTGAATGATTTGTCATTCCTGAAACATAGACATGTTAGCGAAGAAGATTGCCAACTGGAGACTGTTCGAAGTATATATCTCCCCAACGTATCTCAAACTTCCAATATGGATGACAAACCAGGGGACTAGACAGCACGGTCAAGAATCTGAACACGCCTCACAGCTCTTCACACCATGGGCTTAGGGCTTGTGTTGTTTGGAGGAGAAGACCAGACAGCAAGGTCATCGGTCTCATCGGTTTAAGGAAGGACGGGGAAGGAAGTCGGCCGTGCCCTTTCAAAGGAACCATCCCGGCATTTGCCTGGAGCGATTTAGGGAAATCACGGAAAATCTAAATCAGGATGGCCGGACGCGGGATTGAACCGTCATCCTCCCGAATGCGAGTCCAGTGTGCTAGCCACTGCGCCACCTCGCTCGGTCTTCGCACCTTGGTTCCAAGCGTTGGAGAGGAACGGATTTCGAGATTTCCTACTTTTTGTGGCCTTTCACGGGCGCCTAAAGATATGCCATATCGTGCCTGTAGTTTAACGAAATTAGCAGAAATATATCTGAATCGTAAATGGGCTATGCAGACAGGTGTGTGACCGTCCCCTTGATACATAGCGTCTCCAAAGAATATTAAAGCCGCTAATTCACTTTTTTCAAGCTCGTACATCCAAAGAATGTTATTTATTATTGAATGGCCGCATACAGTCCATGCCGGACTGACTCTTTCAGTACTTTTTCAGGCTTATTGCAAAAGAAGTAAGAAAGATTGAAAACTATTCAGGATTCTACAGCCTGTTGCCTTTCAGCTCAGGATCTTTGATCGAAGTTTGTTTAGTGATATTTTCTAACTTTTTGACTAAATAAGTGGCTGTCATTCCTAGACATTCGCCCTCAGTTGTTGGTGGAGGACTGGAGTCAAGCCCGCAAATATGCAAAGGGGTTCAATAAGAAATGCATCTCTTCTTTCTCTGAGCCACTTTAGGTTGAAAAAATGCGGAATTTGTTGTGAGACATCGTGTAATGTTCCCGCTTCAGCCCCTATAGTTCCATCAAGTTCCAATTGGTGCTGACGCTATAAATAGCCCTCAAAATGACGTCTGTAACGGAGTTGCGTTCCAAGCAGAAAGTTGTCATTGAGTTTCTTTTGGCGGAAAACCGGAGCATCGTAAATATTGATAGGCGCTTGTAGAGTGTCTACGGAGGCCTAGCAGTGAACAAAAGCACGATGAGTCGTTGGGCGAGGCGTCTGTCATCATCGCATCAAGTTCGTACAATCCCGTCCGATACCCCTCGTGCCGGTCGACCGCACACAGCTCTGACTCCTGCAGTACTGGGAGTACGGACACCAGTGACGGATCATAAACGTTAATTCTGGGGAGGGCAGGAAATGTTCTAAAGACCGCTACTACTACTACTATTACTACTACTACTACTACTACTACTACTAAGACAATGACAACTACCATAGCTACCACTCCTAATAGTAATAATAATAATAATAATAATAGTAATCTTATTTATAAACGAACTGGTAGATTGGGCATTTATGCGTTATTTCTTATAAGTTAACACTGTGATCCCTCTTCTTCCCGAATCTTTCGATAACATAGCCATGCCATGTCTGTCCGCTTTCACGCATTCACAGTACTAGATTTTCAACTGAGGTACAAGCAAGAGCTGATAAGAGATCCTGGGTCATACCGTTTCTCAAATACGCTTTTACATGTGTAAGACAAGAAAAACTTTCAACTGAAACACTTGTTGCGGAAATGGTGGCAATTAGACAAAATAGTTTGAAAGCTTCTGGAAGAATTTTGTCCGCGTCATTCTCAATCATTCTTTTAATGATGTCTCCCAAACTGACAGAGCGAATTTTTTTTTTTATGCTGAGAATAAAATACAGTCTCCAGTTCTACACGTAACCCAGAGCGACTGAAGGACGCACCGTAACGAATCCAAACCGTCTCCAGGTAAACAGTGGTCATAATTGACGAACTGAGTAGCATCGTCTACTTTTTGAAAGAACAGTTTATCGCGACGTGAACATATTCCTTCCAATCGTATTACAATATTGTCAAATACCTCGAAATACACCTGTTTCTAATTTGACATCAATGGATTGCTAATACACCTGTCATCGAGCTCTATTCATGGAAGCTTCAGGCACGAATTAGTACAGCGTTTCGCGCAACTTGAAAAGTCAGTCAATTTATCTTCATTTCTCAAGTTTTTTATGTAAGCTATGCATTCTGAGACAGCATTGTTAAAAAATCGTGCATCATGGTGTCTTTCTGAAGAATTTTGAAAAGCTGTTCAGTTTTTAAAAATATCTTAAAAAGAGAGAGAATAAGAACAATGTCAAAGTCTAGGAGGCTATTTTTGAAATCCGCAGGCTTCTTTTGTACTCGTTGCACTAGAGTCTGGATTGTCAATTACTTCATTTAAAACCTCAATTAGCCCCAGACGCTTTCGTGAACGGCAGATATTATTCCGGCGTTACAGTTCCATCTCGTTTCACTGCCCGAAGGGATGCGTTTATCAAGAATGCTGTCGAGAATTGCTATGCGTTTGTAAGGCCGGTGGAAGAAAGCAAGAATACACTGAAGCATACACAAAAATATCCTTGGATAATGTTATTATAAACGAACAGCTCTCCTCCGAAACTCAATTTAAACGTTGTGCAAAACAGTGAGTAAAATGAACTTGGTTGGGGGTGGGGTGGGGGGGGGGGGGGAAGGGCAATTTCACGGACCTAATTTTGCAGGCCATTCAATTCTCCTACCAAAACGGAAGCGCCATCTTGAGTTTGGACCACCAGGTTGTTCTTCAAATTATAATTCCGAAACACTCCACTTAGCACAGTCAGTAAAACAGCAGCAGCTCTAGCTTGGTTAACAGCATAAAAACCAAGGAAATTTTCTTGAATGTCGCCGTTGGACTCCACTAGTCTCACAACACTAGAGTATTGTGACTTCCCTGAAACTTCCGTTGCTTCGTCCACACGGAGGAATAAAATGAAGTTCTACCCAAACGCGAATCTACATATTCACACATCTTCATCCATATATTCAATCAGTTCATTCTGTATAGTTCATGAAAATACGTAGCACTAGCCCATTTTCTTTCTGTTTTCTTTCAAATCTTCGTTTCTGTTTAGCACAAATATAAAAATGGATCTGAAATTTCCAGGATTCAGGGAATCTTCAGTCTCGTCATGACCTCAAAAAGTTAGCTCCTGCTTTCAAAAAGAGTTGTGGTGTCAGAATTTTCATGATGTCTCTGTTGACTTTCGTTTAATTGTTGTCTGGTTTTCATCGATTTATGATATTCATTAAGTAGTTCTGAAATACTAAGCACTTGTTTGCATAGCTCTTTATAAGGAATAAAACTACTTAGATTGTCTTTAGAAGAATCATACCATGCTAAATCTCTAGACACATTGTTCATATATGGCCGATCTTACAGTTTCTTCTGTGCTTAGGAGTAAACATGGCGAGCAGAATAGTTTCTCTTTTGTAGGGATAGCTTATAATTACGAGGGTTGACTGAAAAATAATGCCTCCACCTCCGTAACTCTTCAACAGTTGGCAGCATTGGTATGCGACAGGTACTGGCTTGTTGCGTAGCCTCTTCTCTACAGCTCCAATCGGTGGGAAGCCTTATCATTGAACGGTTGTGCTGTTACAGTGTAAAGTATGGAACCCTGCGCAGACGGTCCGTCAATGCGATTTAAGCAACGTGCAGTCATTGAATTCTTGACAGCAGAAAGTGTCACCCCAAAGGAGATTCATTAGAGAATGAAAGCAGTTTATGCGGATTGTGTTGACCTGAGTACTGTGCGTCGTTGAGAGAGTAAGTTCAAAGATGCTGAGGAGAGAAAATCTGACCTGGGTGACAAACAAAGAGTTGGACGTCCTGTGACAGCAACAACCGAGTTTCACAAGGAAAATGTTGACAAATTGGTTCAGGACAATCGTCGTATCACTCAGAGAGAAACTGCAAGCACAATCGGCATTTCACAAGGGAAAGGGAAATGTTTTCCTGCAGCATTACAGTGCCAAACCACACACTTCACGTGCCTCCACAGCAGAACTTCAGAGACTGAATCTCACCACCAAACGGCGTCCTCCATACAGTCCAGATTTAGCACCGTCTGACTTCCATCTGTCCCCAAAATGAAAGACGAGATGCGGGGACATCATTATGCTTCTGATGAAGACGTCAAGAAAAGTGTGAGACTGTCGTCGCGAAAACAGAATGTTGACGTCTTCCCTGACGGCTTCGGAAAATCTGTCCATCGTTGGCAGTAATGTATCCAATTGTCTGGTGATCATGTGGAAAAGTGAATATTGGTAATTAAAGATCACATTCTAAGGATTAATTCTGCGTTTGATTTATTAAAATATTCCCATCCAAACCCAATTAACGAAGGTGGAGGCATTACTTTTCATTCAATCCTCGTACTTGTACTGCTCATACCCTGAACTTTGGAATGCACTTGTTTTGAACTTATCTTTCTGAAGAAGATGTAGCGCCAATGTTTGACATCCTTTCTTCAAATTTTCTTGTCGTTCAGTTTCACATCTCTCTGAAAACAATAGCCCCTGTAACGAAGTAATGATGTCCTCACTCGAAAGCGTTACGTCATTCCTTGTGCAAGGTTGGCCTTTATAAATATTCACTGCTTTCAGGACATCTAACGTAAGAGAAACCTAGAGAGGCGGCATCACAGCTACTGGCTTCCCATGCCACCATACTACATGGTAACATGGCTATAACAGCCTGTTCCCCTGTTCTGTTCTTACAAGGGAACCTCCCCATCGCACCGCCCCCTCAGATTTAGTTATAAGTTGGCACAGTGGATAGGCCTTGATAAACTGAACACAGATCAATTGAGAAAACAGGAAGAAGTTGTGTGGAACTGTGAAAAAATAAGCAAAAATATACAAACTGAGTAGTCCATGGGCCACATAAGCAACATCATGGACATGACGAGCTCAGGAGCGCCGTGGTCCCGCGGTAGCGTGAGCAGCTGCAGAATGAGAGGTCCTTGGTTCAAGTCTTCCCTCAAGTGAAAATTTTACTTTCTTTATTTTTGCATAGTTATTATCTGTCCATACGTTCATTGACGTCTCTGTTCACTGTAATAAGTTTATTGTCTGTGTTTTGCGACCGCATCGCAAAACCGTGCGATTAGTAGACGAAAGGACGTGCCTCTCCAATGGGAACCGAAAACATTTGATCGCAAGGTCATAGGTCAACCGATTCCTCCACAGGAAAACACATCTGATATATTCTATACGACACTGGTGACGGCATGTGCGTCACATGACAGGAATATGTTGTCGACCCACCTAACTTGTACACTTGGCGAATGGGTAAAAAGATTCTTCTACCTTGCCTGATTTAGGTTCTCTTGTGGATGTGATAATCACTCCCAAGAAAGTGATGAAAACATAAGAGTTTGTCACATAAACTGAAAATAAAAAATTAAACTTTTCACTTAATGGAAGATTTGAACCAAGGACCTTTCGTTCCGCAGCTGCTCACGTTACCACGAGACCACGGTGCTCCTGCGTCCGCAGTCTCCTTGACGTTGCTTATCTTCCCATGAACTACTCAGTTTGTATATTTTGCTTATTTTTTCACAGTCCCACACAACTTCTTCTTGTTTTCTCAATTGATCTGTGTTCAGTTTTTCAAGGCCTATCCACTGTGCCAACTTATAACTAAATCTGAGGGGGGGTGCGATGGGGAGGTTCCCTTGTTAGTAGTGATGTCAGGTTACCATGGCAAGCGCTTGCAGGAGGCCGGGTGTGTGTTTGAACTCCTCGTCATATGCTTCACGCCTCCGGCTGTCTTAGGTTAGGGTTAAGCTTTTGCACTTTCATTTGCTCTCTAGTACTGGCATTTTAGAAGAAATAATACAAGCTAATATCTTCGCTCTTGCTGACAAAAGTGCAGAAAGGTTTATTGTACAAAACTATTATTGCTACTACTACTAATACTACTACATCTGCCACAGGAAAGAGAGGAGGTCCAGCTTCTCTTGACTCCTCTGATCAGTCACCACTGACAGACACTCTAGAGATGATCAGCAGATCACAATCAAACACGTCGCTGCACCACTGGACTTGTCTTTTGGTAATGCAGACACACTGGTCCACCAGTTGGGGTACTCAAAGATATGCACCTGTTGGGTTCCTTGCCATTTAACAGAAGACGGTAAAGAGCAACAAAGAACCGTCCGTGCAAAACAGCTTGCTCATTACGAGGTTGATCGTGAAAATTCAACGTAACAGGCGATGAAACACTGGTTCATCACTTCAAACTGGAAAGAAACAGTAACCCACGGAGTGGCGAAGAAAAACTTCAAAGCCGCACCCTCTGTCAGTAAAGTCATGGCGGCAGTCTTCTGGGATTCTGAAGGGGTGATTCTGTTTGATGCCCTCCCTCATGGTGCAACGAATACCTCTGAAACGTATTGTGTTACCTTCATAAAACTGAATAAACGAATTCAGAGTGTTGATCGCCACAAAAATGTAAATTAACTTCTGCTTCTCCATGACAAAGCTGTGCCTCACACGTCTGTGCACTCGAGAGGAGCCCACAAAACTTCATTGGACTGTTCTTCTTCATCCACCCTAGAGTCTGATTCTCGCAACTTCAGACTTCCATCTGTTTGGCACAATAAAGGATGCACTCCACGTGTAAGTTGATGATGGGGAGCTTATTTATGCAGCAAGACGTTGGTTCCGACGTCGACCACTGGAGTAGTACCATGCGGGCAATATAAAAAATTTCGCCGACAAGCAGATTCTCGCTACGGAAAGACCCTACCACGCCCGTTTGTTCAAGCAAGCCACAGAAATTCACAAAATGAACTAGTTTTAATAATAAAGAAGAAAACCTATGGAAAAATAGATCCTAAATTCCCATGGAGCAGTGAACGACCATTGAAAGTAACAAGTGGAGAACCTAGATTCACATCTAGGCCTATATACCCCAAGTCACCTTTCAGTGTGTGGCGGAGGGAACTTTGTGTACCATTGCCACTTCCGCACTTTCACAATGGCGAGTGCTTCGAAGGAGGAACGAGTGTTGGGAAGCCTCCGTGTGAACTCGAATTTAACTTTATCTTCATGGTCCTGTCTCAAGAAATACGTGAGACGAAACAATATATTGCTTGAATCTTTTAGGAACATATGATTTGGGACTTTAAAGCACATCGTGATGCAGAACGCCTCTTACAACGTCTGCCACTGGAGTTGACACACCACCTCCGAGACGCTTTCGCGCTTACTAAATGAACCTATAACGAAACACTCTCCTCTTCTTTAGACTCTCTCTAATTTCTCCATCAATCGTATCCCGTACGAGTCCCAGACTGAGTAGAAAGTTTAATATAACGGTCGAACGAGGGCTTTGTAAGCTATCTTCTTTGTGGCTGAATTACGTTATCTGAGGTTTCTTCCAATGAATCTATTTGGCAAGTGCCTTAACTGGAGCACACTGGACTCGCATTCGGGAGGTCGACGGTTCAATCCCGCGTCCGGCCATCCTGATTTAGGTTTTCCGTGATTTCCCTAAATCGGTCCAGGCAAATGCTGGAAAGGTTCCTTTCAAAGGGCACGGCCGGCTTCCTTCCCTAATCCGATGAGACCGATGACCTCGCTGTTTGGTCTCTTCCCATAAAACAACCCAACCCCCCTTAACTGGAATTACTTTTATGTGGTCGTTTCTCCTTGAATCGCTCCGTATTCACACTTCTGGATATTTTATGGGTGTGACTGCTTGCAGTGGTTGTACTGTAATCATATAATAATAGGTCTTTCTGCCTATTTACGCACAACACATTATACGCTATTTATTTACGTTGAATCAACTGCGAATCCCTGCATTAAGCGTCGATCCTCTGCCGGTCTTCCTGTATTTCGCTACAATTTTCTAGTGTTCCTACTTCTCTGTATACAAGAGCATCATCCATAAAAAGCCTCATGGAACTTCCGACAATATCCACTAAGTTATTATGTGTATTGTGGAAAGTAACGGTCCTATAGTACTCTCTCAGGGTTCTTTTACGTCTGAAGGTCCTCTCCGTAGAGAATGATATGATGTGTTCTACTTACTAGAGACTCTTCAATTCAATCACATAGCTGGTCTGATATTCTGTACGCTCGTATTTTGTTCATTATGTGGCAGTGCGCGACCGTATCGAACGCCTTCCGGTGGTCAAGGGACACAGCATCCATATTGACGCCGATGTCACCTCCTTTCTGCAGCTCAAGGACAGAGCGAGCTGGGATTCACATTATCTTTGTTTCCGAAATCCGTGTTGACTCCTACAAAAATTTTCGGTCAACAGAAGTGTCTTAAAACACGACATAATAGATGTTTCAAAATTTTAACGGACCGACGTCTGAGATATAGGCTTATAGATTTGTGCGTATGTTCGAAAGCCTTCTTGAAAACAGGAGTGACCTGCCTTTTTTCCAGTCACAGCGGTAATGACCTGGAGAACGGCTCTCAGACGTAGGTGCGACAAGTACACTGGTGTGCAAAACTTAAAGACGAAATAAAACTTTTGCAGTGTTACGCACCAAGAAAGTAAGGGAACAGGGGAGTGAAATTTTCTAAATCCGAACAGGAGGGCATTGCCGAAAGACTTGGAAGTATAAACACGAGGCGTCCGCAAGGTGTAAAAATTTCGATAGTGTTTGTCGGTCACTGGAATGCGGTATCGACATCTGCGTATGAGTGTGAGCGAGCTCAGCGGAAATTTGTTAGACGAGTGCAAACCAGTCTGTCTCTTACTCTTGCAAAATTATGTAAGAAACGCTAAGGTCGACGCAACGACGCATGTCAGGAGTTTGACTAACAAATTGGTTAAGCGAATGTAGCAGAACGGAAGACTGCTGACAACTCGTAAAGAGTGGAACGGATTCGGTGATGATGAATGATATAAAAAAGCAGAGTCTCTCCTAGACGCCATAAATACTCCTCCTCGCTACGCTAGAGTCAGTAGGATCGATGTCGTTCACGTCGTTCGTATTCGATTCTCTGATTACTTCATTGTGATATCTTGTGTTTGAGATTGTTTTAGTACTGGTCTTACTCCATCTGCATTACTAGATGACCACTGGTCCACAGACATCGATGGTAGAAGCCAGCCTCCAGTAGCAGCCCCCAGTGATGGCTAGTCCAGGGTCCTACCAACACCGATCGAACCTGAGACACAAACTGCTCTGAACTCCTACGTCTGAACTCCTACGTCGCTGCCGAACTGAGGGTTAGGGTCAGTGTTCAGTACGACCTCACGGCATCCGAAATCACGTTCCATCCAATGGGACAACACGGTAAGTGACCTGGGAAGGACAGAGTTCTCCCAGGATGGTTTGTAAAACACAACAGACACTCGCCGTGCCCGCCACCATTTCCGCGCAGAGCTTCCGATGGGGCACGCCTTCCACACCATGGGCGGCCACCCGCTGATTAGAAGTCACCGGCCTGGGCACAGGGCTGATGCAACGAATTACGGCAGCCTGAGCCAGCAGCTGGGTTGATAAGATTTCTCGTCGGCTTGCTCAGCCACCAGCTGCCTCCGAAGATACAGTAAAAAGCTGTGTTCAGAGAAATAGCTCAAGTAATACTTAATTCACAGATTCCTCGGCCTTCATCCTGGCAAAACAGCCTAGGAGTGGGCAACTCTTACAACACAACCTCTCACTGCTAGGTAACATAGTTCGATGAAAATTAGGGTGTGTGATCACCACGGACAGCAGTGCATGCTCTGCGACACGCTCTCATGCTGGCCACATGGTTGATACGGAATAGTTGTGGTAGGGCGTTCCAGTCCTACTGCAACGCGGTGGACACCTGTGGGCGGTCTTTGGTGCATGTGGACATGCTGCAGTACGTCTCCTCAACGCATCCCCCACGTGCTCGTGGGATATTAGTCGCGGCAACAAGCAGGCGATTCCATTTGCCAAATATCCTCCCTTTTCAAGAACTCCTTCACCTGCACATTCCATACCGACGCGCAGTGTCATCCACAAAAATGAAGTCAGGTCCGAATGCACCCCTGGAAGGATCCACATGGGTAAGGAATACAGCGCCACAATAACTTGGCCAATTTGGATGTCAGTACTCCCGTGGAACATTATGCCTACCCACACCGTAACATTTTGAACACCAAAACCATCATTTTCGACGTGTAACGAGTAGTGTAGTCGCCTACCCCTCTCGGATGAGAGAAGACTCAATCTGAGTACTCCTTCTGGACACTCCCTCATATTCAAGAGACAGGAACACGTAATGCGCTGAGGAACATTGTCGAACATGATCGTTTTGGTGGTCCAGGTATTATTGTGTGTGGGGGCTTAATGTGGCAACGATGTGCTGTTCTCCAAATCTTTGAGCACGGTCCACTGACTAGTCAACATTTTGGTGAAAGCGTACACCTTCGACACGTTTTCAGAGATGTCTTCGACCCTGACTTTCATTTTTACGGATAATACGCGACCGTGTCAAACAGCGCACTTGCAGGAACTCTTTGACTTAAATCCCATCGAGTACGTGTGGTGTGCGTTGGAGAGACGTATTTCAACTTGTCCGCGTGCACCAACGTCCATCCAGCAGTTGTCAACCGCACAGGCGGAGGAATGGAAGCCCATCCACAAGAATTCACCCCCTGTTCCAACCCATGGATCCGTAAATTGAATGTATAGATCTGTCGTTGGGTTGTGCTGTTGTGGTCAGTATAGGAGCCGATCGCAGAGCATGCATTACCGTCCGTAGTGATCAGTCTCCCTATTAAGTACGCTGTACCTCCATTTGTGGTGAATCCCCATGACGTCAGTGTAATTATTGTCTTTGAATAAAACTGCCATTGCGTGTTTCTTTCCGTTGCCTTCTCTACTACAGTATAGTAGTTCTCTGTTTATGGTCTAAGTTTCATAGAGTTATGTGACTTGGCAGCGACACAACGTGCGAAACTTACTTTCGTCCTTAATTTTTGCACTCCATTGTACGTATAACCTAAGGACGCAAGCTCGACTCCAGTCTGCCACCAGCAATACAGGGTGAATCTTTAACATTGCCAGCCGCTCGTGCTGGCGAAACGTCAGAGTACTCATTAAACAAACGTCGGCCGGAGATTCAGACACGAAAAGCCAATAGGTAATGGGTCATTAAAAATGTTTGTCCTTTTCAAGGTGATGTGTCTTTCTCTGTACTTAATGCGTTTCTTACGTTACAGACACACGGAAGACACGTAGAGCGAGTGGAAAATTGTGTCTGTTTACTCGGCAGGATGGCAGATAAGTGCCGTAAAACATCCTGTTGGACTGCAACGGAATTTTTTCGTAGCCCACTGAGATAAACGCGCGTTCACGACGTCGGTCTCCGCCCAGTGGCACCTGTTGACGCCGCCGAAGGTTGGGTCGCGGCACACGAGTTCACACCGCTATCTTGACCCACTTCCCGCCCATGCTCCGCTGAGGTAATAATGCTGTTGTGACAGTGCCGCGGTCCATAAACATGAGAAATAGCTGCGGAAACCACGCGCGGCCGTCTGTTTACGACAGCCAAGCCTAAGGTAGTTCTCCACTCGAGTGCCTTATGCCACCTCACGACAAGGTCTGAAGCTTGCTTGGTTTCCACAGAAAGGCATATTATACAGCTTGTAATAGTCATAGTTGTCCGAAAGAGCTCATTGTCCAGCCAACTCAACCATCGGTTTGAAAAATGGAATCCTCAATATTCACAAATTTATTACTATTATTACGACTTACTACCCGTCCAGAATGAGGGAAGATTGACTTGAAGACCTACCGATGAGGACGACATTAAAGAGGGATCAGAAACTCAGGCAGAGGAAGAACGGATAAGGTAATAAACCATACACTTCTCCAAAAATCACTGTAAAATCGTGACAGTTTGCTTTTAATTGAGGGAGACCATCCAAAACCTGTATCTCGATGGCTGGGGAACTGTATCTTCGTCTTCTCGAAAGCGTTTCAAGTCTCTTAACTACTGCATCACCTCTCTCTGTTTACATATCCACAGCATAGTATTATACAAAATGGTTCAAATGGCTCTGAGCACTATGGGACTCAACTGCTGTGGTTATCAGTCCCCTAGAACTTAGAACTACTTAAACCTAACTAACCTAAGGACATCACACACACCCATGCCCGAGGCAGGATTTGAACCTGCGACCGTAGCAGTCCCGCGGTTCCGGACTGCAGCGCCAGAACCGCTAGACCACCGCGGCCGGCAGTATTATACAGGGTGGTCCATTGATCGTGACCGGGCCAAATATCTCACGAAATAAGCGTCAAACGAAAAAACTACAAAGAACGAAACTTGTCTAGCTTGAAGGGGGAAACCAGATGGCGCTATGGTTGGCCCGATAGATGGCGCTGCCATAGGTCAAACGGATATCAACTGCGTTTTTTAAAATAGGAACCCCCATTTTTTATTACATATTCGTGTAGTACGTAAAGAAATATGAATGTTTTAGTCGGACCACTTTTCTCGCTTTGTGATAGATGGCGCTGTAATAGTCACAAACGTATAAGTACATGGTATCACGTAACATTCCACCAGTGCGGACGGTATTTGCTTCGTGATACATTACCCGTGTTAAAATGGACAGTTTACCAATTGCGGAAAAGGTCGATATCGTGTTGATGTATGGCTATTGTGATCAAAATGCCCAACGGGCCTGTGCTATGTATGCTGCTCGGTATCCTGGACGACATCATCCAAGTGTCCGGACCGTTCGCCGGATAGTTACGTTATTTAAGGGAACAGGAGGTGTTCAGCCACATGTGATGTCGTCCAGGATACCGAGCAGCATACATAGCACAGGCCCGTTGGGCATTTTGATCACAATAGCCATACATCAACACGATATCGACCTTTTCCGCAATTGGTAAACTCCATTTTAACACTGGTAATGTATCACGAAGCAAATACCGTCCGCACTGGTGGAATGTTACGTGATACCACGTACTTATACGTTTGTGACTATTACAGCGCCATCTATCACAAAGCGAAAAAAGTGGTCCAACTAAAACATTCATATTTCTTTACGTACTACAAGAATATGTAAAAAAAGGGGGGGTTCCTATTTAAAAAACGCAGTTGATATCCGTTTGACCCAAGGTAGCGCCATCTAGCGGGCCAACCATAGTGCCATCTGGTTTCCCCATTCAAGCTAAACAAGTTTCATTCTTTGTAGTTTTTTCGTTTGATGCTTATTTCGTGAGATATTTGGCCCGGTCACTATCTATGGACCCCTCTGTATATATAAATAAAAATTAATGTTTGTGTGTTTGTCCTCTATGCTTTCGTAAGCCATTCATCCGACTGCGATGAAATTTTGATGATTTGTTCCCCGTACGCCCGAGAAGGTTTCTAACCCCACCCCCCACCCCAAAAAAAAATTAAAAATGCCACACTGAGTTCAGGAGACATGACGTCATAAAGCATGAGATTCCACCGCGCGAAAATGCCAAGATTTATGCATCCACTATTTGAGAATAACTGGCAACATACATTACATAATTTATAATTTAAAACCTTTACGAAAATTTCTTCTCGTAGACAGCCCTCCTCGCACCCCCACAAAATGAAGAAAGGAAAAAAGGTTCTCGCTTACTACATTTTCTCTGTACGTGCCGTAAAACTTCCGCAACAGGTATGACATTTTAATGTATTACTTCGTTATTACTAACTCTATTCGCAACATATTTTGCCTACAGTAGCCATATAAGTTACTAAATTTGCCGGCAAATGTATATTGCTGTTTAACATATAGTTCAGAAGATATTACGTCGTAAAAAATTGAAATGCATGATAAACTGTTGCGTCAGGCCTGACGTTTGTTTTATTACTTCTTCACTACCAAAGCTATTCGCAACATATTTCGCAAACGTATTTTAAAAAAGTAGATAAAACCATGGTCGTATTCTAAAGCAACATTGTCTCAAAATTTCAAAGTAGTCGGTCAAGGCGCCCCGAACGGAAAAAAAAACAAAAATATTATTATCCAAAAGTATTTCAATAACAGATTATAAATCAAACACTTTCATTTGTTTGCTTGGCATTGCAACGCATGCCAGGTACACCTAGTAAATTTATATTGTACAACTACACAATAAACGAACAATGAAATGTAGTCCAGTCGACGGTAAAGTCCAAAAGTCTACAACATGAAATGCTTTCTTGATTTAGCGTACAGCCTCCCATCAACGATCACCTCTCGAGGGTGAACTGCTTTCTCGTGCACTTTAAACGTATGACCCACGATAGCATTTCTACGATTGTAGCAAGCTGAGCGCTCAGTGATGGTGACAGAATCATTTGAATGTTTACCGATGTCGATCTTGCTCCAAGATCGTATTTTCTCTGCAAACTTATTATCGTCTAATTTATACTGAGTTTCAGGTTCTGTTGAGTTGCACCCATTTTCTGCACAATATTTCGACATCCGAACAAGTTGGCCATCACATCCACAAGAGCTGGAAAAGGCTGAGAGAATTTTCGGATCACGGAATATTAGTGTGAGGTCTGGAAAAAAAAGACATAAGCATTGGCCATTGCGATTAGGACAGTGCACTGAGGGTTCCACAAAGACTTAATTATGTATGTAGACAGTTCATCCATGCCGGTAATGGAGGATTTAGACGAATTTTGTGTGTTGTCAACACTGAAACTTGCAAGAGACCTGCCCCAGGAATCCCAAGACTTCCGAAAATGTTTCAATTTCAAGGTTAATGTCGAATAACAAATGGATACAAAAGAAATATATTTTTCGTGTGATATAATTAGAAAGTAACCATTTTCTGATTTATTTCCTTTACTTGTACTTTTAAGCATTGCCTCCTGCCAAATTTCATGATTATACATCAACGGAAAGTACCCTTAGAGGTTTTAAACACAGACTTTGCGAGTATCAATATATGTGACACAAATGACCGTATCTTTCAAATGAGTGGACTTAGAAGTTTGTTTTTTACATCGCCAAGGGACCTTATACCTTAGTAAGTGACAAATTTCAACTTTATACGTCTACCAGTTCTCGAGAAAAAGGGGTTTAGTAGCCGGACAGGCAGACAGACGGATAACAAAGTGTTCGCGCAAGTGTTCCGTTTTTACCGGTAAAGGTACGTGTTGTGTACATAGTTCCGCGTAGTCAGCGCGTACACAACTTTCCCACTAGAGCGCGCCCCGCTAAGCACAACAGCGCAGGCGCAGCGCTCGTCCGTCTCCGCACTACGAGATGGCGCTGTCTTAGAGACGGACCAAATTCTGCTTCCGCCGATCCGCGTATTAATATGTAACGCAGCCAATGAGATTGCTGCTAACGTAGAACCTTTTCTCCTCGCGGATCACACTCGCGCAGTGATACCTGAACGCTAGAGGTATTATAACGAGTGTACAGACCTCCGATTAGTCAGTCTGCATTAGTCTATAGTCAAGTTTCAGTCTGCGCCTAATAAGATTATCATATTCCTGTACATAGCCATGAAGAGAAATGTATAGACACTTTGTCAAGTATCAGAGATATGTGAGAATAAGATTAACATACCAAGACCAAAGGAACTTCAGATTGTCAATTGTAAATAGCATCCAGAAACCAGTTAAGTTATTTTTATGCTTATTATTATTTTAATAAATGTGTGTGAAAATTAATCAAGTTCTGTTTAAAGTTGCTCACCGTCATCTGCTACTCTAAGCATGCAAGTGGCATTTCTATCGTCTGACACAACGGCAGAAGATAAACACGCCACGATAAGACCACGAGACATATTGCTGACACCCGCCTACTTCGTTAGAGCGACAAGTCAAATAATTCGATGGTGTGTGTACCGAAGGTCTTACAGTACGCACACCACAGTACGGAATCCTAAAAAAAGACCATCAAAGGGCGAAGTTAGCGTCGGGAATCGAACTCGGATGTAAATAGTCACACAACAGCAAAACTCACAGCACCTGAAGATGATGGCTAGGTCGTCGTCGAAATGCTGTACAGAAAATGGAAACAACTTGATAGAACACCTGGAAACGCAGTATTAATTAGTCACACCACGAAAACTTTTCTATTATGTATTCAAGTAATCCGCAGTAAGCATTCATAAATTGTCAACAGTGATTTTCGAAATCTGATAGTGTTTATAACATTCTGATATGACAGATCTTCGGTTAAAATGGGAACTGTCAACGGAGAATAAGTGACTGGGTAATTGTCCTTTGTTTTCTTGTGACAACAGTCACAAAAACATTTCAAAATGCAGTATCTGATTACTACTTGCCAACTGTCACCATCAAACAAAGCAACGGGAACTTCACGTCACCGTTTGCAGCATGTGCATTTAAACGCTTCTATGATCATCAGCTGATCGAAACCGATAACTGCATTTTGAAAAGTGTTGTTGTTGTCGTAAATAAATATATCATATATAACCTGTACGCTCCGCAAGCGATTTCACAATGCATGGCAGAAGGTGCTTTTCTACATTATTAGTATGTGAAAATTTAAGCAATTACAGTCGTATACAACTGTCTAACAAAGGCACTAAAAAAAATGTCGTGTGACGAGGGCCTCCCGTCGGGTAGACCGCTCGCCTGGTGCAAGTCTTTCGATGTAACGCCACTTCGGCGACTTGCGCGTCGCTTGGGACGAAATGATGATGATTAGGACAACACAATACCCAGTCCCTGAGCGGAGAAAATCTCCGACCCAGTCGGGAATCGAACCCGGGCCCTGCCGCGCTGACCTTTTTTTCTTTTTTTAATCTCATTTTGTTCGTTTTCGTTCGTTGTATCTGCTAGGGGTGGACGTCACAAGACACCCATTTCAGTTCGTCTTTGATCGATTAACTCAGTTTTTTTATTACAGAGGGCAGAAAACCCTCTGACCGAACACGCTGAGCTACCGTGCCGGCTATGGGACTGATGACCTCAGATGTTAAGTCCCATAGTGCTCGGAGCCATTTTTGAAACGAATGTTGTAATAAACTGATACATGTATTGCCGGTATCAGGAGTGTGTACATCTGCGTAGAGAAACTATGTGTCGTAGATATACCAAGAAGGGGATAGAAGAGTGTAGAGAAAGAGGAAATCATTAAAGGGATAGCGCAATCTGACGCCCAATTTAGATTCTTCCATTTCTCCTATGTTATTGGCATCTGCATTTTTGAAAAATACCATACACTTATTGACTCTTCCGTTGGTTCTTGGTAAAATTTTTGATATGTTATGCATGAAAGCTGTTACGTCGCGCTGCAGGCGCCAGTACTTCTGTCCCGTTGGTGTCATCCTTGCTTTCGATTTCCCTTTGGCCGGCCGCGAGGCAGTTGTTCGTTGCGGGGCGGGCTATTTAAGTCAGCAGTCTCGAAGGAGCGTGGGGGACTGTGTGGTCTGTCGGTTGCGATTACGACGGGGTCGGGAGGTTTGCCTTTACCTGAAGCGCATTCTCATTGCGCTTAAAATCTTTGTTCCCAGAAAATTCAGAGCCATATAAACTTATCTTTTGTACCTCATGATGGCCCTACATCCAAAAAGCTGTTACTTGAATGAAAAATTTTTCATTCATAATGCGATATACCTTATACACATGCCCTTACGCATCAATAGCATTTGAAATAATAGTCACCAACGATCTGTAATTTACACAGTATTTAGCACATCTCACAATTTCTTCAAAATGTATCATAAGATTGAGAATGATAATGTTTTTGTATATGTATTTATAGACGGCCAGTCGCATTAATTTGACCACCGCCTATCTTCGACTACACCGTGTAATAACTACTCACAGACGACAGGTGCCAGCACTGGCAGTGAAGGGAACATAAAGCGTTCCGAGGGAGACACACAAAACCATGAAGTCATTGTAATTCGGAAACTAAGAGGTTTATTTGATGTCCAAAAGGGTATGAATTTTGGTTTTCGGACCAAGGGTGGAAGCATTTCCGTAACGGCTAAGTCTGAAAACTATTCGCCTGTCGCCATGTTTCAAGTACGCTGAGGTGGCCGCGCGGGATTAGCCGAGCGGTCTCGGGCGCTGCAGTCATGGACTGTGCGGCTGGTCCCGGCGGAGGTTCGAGTCCTCCCTCGGGCATGGATGTGTGTGTTTGTCCTTAGGATAATTTACGTTAAGTAGTGTGTAAGCTTAGGGTTCAAAAAATGGTTCAAATGGCTCTGAGCACTATGGGACTTAACATCTGTGGTCATCAGTGCCCTAGAACTTAAAACTACTTAAACCGAACTAACGTAAGGACATCAGACACATCCAGCCGGCCACGGTGGCCGAGCGGTTCTAGGCGCTTCAGTCCGGAACCGCGCTGGTGCTACGGTCGCAGGTTCGAATCCTGCGTAGGGCATGGATGTGTGTGATGTCCTTAGTTTAGTTAGGTTTAAGTAGTTCTAAATCTAGGGGATTGATGACCTTAGATGTTAAATCTCATAGTGCTTAGAGCCGTCTGAACCATTTTTGAACACACATCCATGCCCGAGGCAGGATTCGAACCTGCGACCGTAGCGGTCACGCGGTTCCAGACTAAAGCGCCTAGAACCGCACGACCACACCGGCCGGCGTAAGCTTATGGACTGATGACCTTAGCAGTTAAGTCCCATAAGATCTCGCACACATTTGAACATTTTTGAACGCTGAGGTGACAAAAGTCATGCGATAGCGACATGCACATATACAGAAGGCGGTAATATCGCGTACACAAAGTATGGAAGTGCAATGCGTTTGGCGGAGCTGTCATTTCTACTCATCTCATTCATGTGAAAAGGATTTCGATGTGATTATAGCTGCACGACGGGAATTAACAGATACTGAACGCGGAACGGTAGCTGGAGCTAGACACGTGAGACATTCCATTTCGGAAATCGTTAATGAAACCAATATTCCGAGTTCCTCAGTGTCGAGAGTGTGCCGTGAATACCACGTTCCAGGCATTACTCCTCACGACGGACAACGCAGTAGTCGACGGCCACCACATAATGACTGTAAGCAGCGGCATTTGACGAGAGTTGTCAGTTCTAACAGAGAAGCAACGCGGCGTTAAATGACAGCAGAAATCAAAGTGGAAAGCACGACGTACGTATCCGTTAGGACAGTGGCGAAATTTGGCGTTAATGGGTTCGGGCAGATCACGCAGATCGCCCGACATGAATCCCATCAAAGATTAATGGGTCATAATCGAGAAGTCAGTTGGTGCACAAAATCCTGAACAAGCAACACTTTCACTATTATGGACGCTATAGTGGCAGCACGGCTAAATGTTTCTGCGGGGGACTTCCGGCGACTTATTGAGACTACGCCAAATCGAGCTGCTGCACTATGTCGAGCAAAACAAGGTCGGACCCGATTTTAGGACATATGCTCATTCTGAGAAGACCGATGGAGCGATCTGTTACACTTTTAAAAAGTTTGAACAGCCATGATGGCATAAAGGTATGTAAGAAGGTGTCCCATGACTTTTGTCACCGCAGTACGTGGCAAAAATGCCGCTATCCAAAACCACCGCCGAGGCAGGTGTAGTGCACCACGAGCCATAGATGATACGGGTTAGCGACGGCAGCGGAGATGTGCTCGGGTGAGTAGATGTGCTACTGTTGAGCAAATGAGCACCCAGATGAACAAAGGGGCTACCAACTGTGTCTCCTCAAGAACTGTTCAGCGAACATGGGTGCGTAAGGACCTCTGCAGCAGGTGGCCTGGTTCATGCATACATGCTGATTGCCGATCATCTGTGACAAAGGATAGAATTTGAACGCCAATACCGCAACTGAACGTGCACTGAGAATTGCGACAGGTGGGCTTTTCATATGAATCACATTTTACGCTCCATCGGAGAAATAGCCGTTGGCGTGTACGATGTGAAAAGTTTGAAAGTAAGCAACAATCTTCGGAAGAGTCCAGGGCGGAGGAGAGAGCGTTGTTGTCTGGGGAACATTTCGTTGAATTCCCTGGGTGGTCTCGTCATTCTAGAAGTCAGAATGGATCAACAGGAGAATACTTGTATCCTTGGGGCCATGTCCACGCGTAAGTGCTGTTCGTTTTCTCCTCGGCACGCTGGCGTCTACCTGCAGGGCAATGCAACGTGTCACACAGCTCCCAGTGTACGTGCGTGGTTTGAAGGACACGAGGATGAGTTTACTGTACTCTCCTGGCTACCAAACTCTCAGCATTTGAACCCAATCGAGAATCAGTGAGACCACCTCGATCAGACTGTTTGCGCCATCGATCCTCAGCCGAGAAACCTAGCAAAACTGCCTATGGTACTGCAGTGAGCAGGGCTCCAAACACCTGACAATACTTCCCACGATCTCATTTATTCTCTTCCTGCACGTCAGCGCTGCAAAAAGTGGTTATTCGATCTTTTGTCAAATGGTCACGTTAAATGTGATTAGACTGTGTATAACCAGAGCCTAAAAAAAAGTGAAGCCCCGAGAAGACGTATCGAAGGCCAATGTAACTTCACACACATGCACACCATCAACGCGTATGTAAATGATTTGAGTCGCAATTCTCTGTGATGTGTTGCATTACTGTTGTTCGTGTTTAGATTTGTTACCAGGACTGGTAGGGTGTATAAGGGAGTGAACCGTAATATGTTGCGTGATCACTGTGAGTAACATGGAGACGTCAAGCACTCGTATGACACAGCATTACCAACACCTTATAAGTGTGAAAGGGACCTCATTGTGGGTCTCCGTTTGATCTGCTGCACGAATCGTGCAATATCCAGTTTGTGGGGCATTCTGATGTGACAGTGGCGCGATGTTGGACTGCCTGGGAACGTGACGGATCACATACTAATTGTCAAGGTTCTTGTCGACCTAGTCTGACCAGAACAATTGTGGTTCACCATGTTGTCCATCAAACACATAATAAAGGACGAGTAGCGCAAAGCAATAACATGCTTATATTTCGCGAACGGTTCGAGCTGTTCAAATAGGCCGGCCGGGGTGTCCGAGCCGTTATAGGCGCTACAGTCTGGAACCGCGCAACCACTACGGTCGCAGGTTCGAATCCTGCCTCGGTCATGGATGTGTGATGTCCTTAGTTTAGTTAGGTTTAAGTAGTTCTAAGTTCTAGGGGACCGATGATCTCAGAAGTTAAGTCCCATAGTGCTCAGAGCCATTTGAACCATTTTGTTCAAATAGGTTTTTCGGCAAATAACGGTTGGAGACTAGCAGCAGCCGAATAAATGAATTCCCGTCCCATGTGTAGGATACCGTTAACATCGCAACGCAAACGGCTGTGTTTGGAGTGGTGCCGTCATCAGGAAGCATGCACTGCAGGTGAGTGGCGCCGCAATGTGTACAGCGATAAATTGCTGTTCTACACTATAACGCATGGCCACCGTCGGCGAATATAGCGATGAAATGAGTGAGTCGCGTTCTTCGAACGTTAAGGAGAGGCGCAGCGGTGTTCTTCCTGGTATCATATCGCTGGGATCCATACGGCATAACTTCAGGTCACAGCCTGTAGTGATCGGGGAAACTCTGACATCGCAACGGTACATCAAGGACACCTGCGTCCTCATGTATTACGTCTCACGCGACAGCACAATGCTCGTTCAAATGGTTCAAATGCCTCTAAGCACTATGTGACTTAACATCTGAAGTTATCAGTCCCCTAGACTTAGAACTACTTAAACCTAACTAACCTAAGGACATCATACACATCCATGCCCGAGATAGGATTCGAACCTGCGACCGTAGCAGCAGCGCGGTTCCGGACTGAAGCGCCAAGAACCGCTCGGTCACAACGGCCGGCCACAATGCTCGTCCACATACGGGTCCTGTCTGTATCAATTGTCTACGTGGCCAGCGAGACCCTCAGATCTCTCCACGACAAACATGACTGTGATGATCATGTTTGATTTGTGGGGCGCTCAACTGCGCAGTCATCAGCGCCCATACAAAGTCCCAATTTATACACAGTCCAATTTTCACACAGTCCAATATAACCACTGTTACGAAAGATGATGATGATGGAGAAGAAGATGATGATGATGAAATGATTTGGCCAACACAAACACCCAGTCCTCGGGTAGAGAAAATCCCCAACCCGGTCAGGAATCGAACACGGACCCCATGATCCAGAAGCAGGAACGCTAGCCACAGATCATGAGTTTGTGGGATCAGTTCGAACGTCAACTCAGTCCCAATGACAGTATCCAGGAAACCAAAGATTTGTTACAAAAGGTGTATGCAGGCTTGCCACAGGAGAGGATACAGAGGTTTTATAACATCGTTACTAATGAATAAGTGCATTCATTCAGTCCAAAAAGGATTCAGCGTCATATTGATACGTGTGCTCATACAGCCAAATTCTTTGTGAATTTGACTCGGTTTTATAATCACTGAAATAACATCACAAGTCCTCTCACTCATTTTTACCCCTTCCCTTCTGGGTGTCACTTTTTATACACTTTTTTTGACTACACTCGATAGCTCTTGAGAAGACCAAGACGGTGATACAAAGCTTGTTAATGAATCCGTTGAAACTTTTCTCAGAAAGCTTCCGATAAATGTATTAATGATAAGGTAGCCGGAATCGACCATTTCTAGCTCTCCGTCACTAAATGTAGCAAAGAGATAGGTCTACGCTACTAAGGTGAAATGTATTTCCTCCTAGTCGTATATTATACGACATAGATACTGAATGAACTACGGTTGTTGTAAACGGAACTGTGTGCTAACTTCGTGTCTAAACGCTTAGGAAAACTTTTTGAGACGTCTTTACGTTCTCATGTGTAAGTGAATAGCAAAATGTGGAAACAGAAAACAATTCAAAGGCATGACAGAACGGCGGAGCCTGATACAAAATTCTCACTTGGCGGTGCTTATACCGCAATACCGGGTCCGGTCGCAGGTTTATGGAATATTTTTGCGAAAAGTTTTAACCTCAAAATTAAAAGGGGTTATATCACATTGGTCCTCATCTCAAGAGCTTTAGATTTAAGTTAAAAAGTATCACTGCATTAAAAACGTGCGAATAGGCCATGCGCACCGACCATTCTGTACAAACGTAATCATCTGCACAGATCATTCATCCACCCCGATAATCGAGAACCTTTATATCCATACTGGCAAGATATCGATCCCGGGAATTCTAAGATTCTTAAGAATGACCTTTTTTTCGTATGATATATTTACAAATTAACAGTTTCACAATTTCTTCCCTTACTCGTACTGTAAAACTTTGATTCTTGCCAAAATTCATTATTCTAAGTCAACCAGAAGCACTTCGCACGTTTTGACAAGTGAGTTTAGGAGTATCAAAATATGTGACACAAATGGCATTTCCTTTTGATCGTATGACTTAGGAACTTAAACGTCCACACCATCAAAATAGTATGTGACAAATTGCAACTTAGTACCACTACCCTTTCCTGAGAGAAAGGGGTCTTAACAGTCGGACAGACAGACGAGCAACAGGGGTTCCGTTTTTACAGAACCCTAAAAAATACTTATTTCAAATCCTCTATTTATTAAGAGTATAATGTAACAAAATTACGTGCCCTTCGTGTACAAACTGTGTGATAATTTGGCGAAACTCGCTGCACGAAATAAGTATTACGCGGCTCACCCTGTACTATGATGTCCCCTACTTCGAGAAGCGTAGGGGACGATGCGGGAGACCCGCACCGCCGTGCTAGGCAAAGTCCTAGTGGAGGTGGGTTGCCACTGCCTTCCTCCCACCATAATAGGGATGAATGATGATGATGACATGAAACCAGTCATTTCAAGGTAGGAAACATTCGTGACCCCGTGCGCGGGAAGCGAGAACGCAACCGCAAGACCACGAGCTGCGGACTCAGTCTCTTCTACTTGACCTATTGTAATCACAACAGTCTCAGGGTAATATAGTGTCGCAGGAGGTAGCAGTGATATATTTCTACTGTTTTTACGAACAGTTCAGCTAAGACCACGTTATTACTTAACTCTGCGGTTTTAATAAGGCGCTCCAGCTGACGTCGCTATTAGCATCCGTCGTGTATTTTAATTTTTAGATCTTAAGATGGCATTATTCGGCCGAAATCGGTAATAAAATTGTCATAAAACTGTAATCTATGTTTTGTTCGTAAAGTTACGAAATATTACCGCCTGGTCTTAATTACAGAGCCAATATCGACGTACTGTTCTACTAAATATGACCTTATACTGTGACGTTAGCAGTAAAGTGTCAACTATATAAATTTTGAAAACAATCTTTCCTTTATCAGTGATGGAAACTGTCATTTAGGCGTTACTCATAATTCTATTAACCCATGTCTCCTAGGCGTTCTTCATTCCAGCTTACTTGAACTGAATGCAGAACTAGACAAATAGCAGGAAAGTCAGAAAGGATTGTGTGCTACTGGGAACGGTGATCAGTGGCGTTGTTTGCACAGGCGGGCTAAGCTCCTGCTTACAGTCATTATCTCGCTGTATGCCGCTAGAGTGCAAACAGCTATCAGCCCTGCGACAATATTTACAGTGACACTGCCCACAGGGACCGGCCAACAAGATGACACGCTTGTTTACGCCTCGCTGGCAGCGTGCAGCGTCTCAGCTGGATCGTTCGCAAACACTCTACGATGACTGCCTCTGAAACAATTATGCGACCTCTCCTACATTAGAATGCGCTCTGTTACTACTGTCTTCTTTAGTTAGTGCATGGAGTACATTATACTTTATGTCCCTAAATCCATAGTGAAGAGATCCTCAAGGTTGTAAAAGAGTAAGTAATAGACATTTATAAAAAAGAGGAATGCTTATTTTCATAAACAGATTCTAAGGGAAATGGCCCTCACGGATGTAGACTAATCCCAAACAACCTTAAACAAATTTTCGTATTATAGGTAACAGCAAACTCGTCACAAAACATGTACATGTACAATATGCTGAGGAGCACATAATAAAACTTCTAAGGCTATTGTAGCCAACGGTCATCGAATACAAAATCAGTTTACAACACTTACTAACATTCCCCACATTACTGTACCGAAGATGGGCAGAAGAGAGATTTTACGTAACACTCGAGTTATTTGATATAGAATAAGCCCATGCTGGCAAATCACTGAAAACCTATGATATTGAATAATGAAAATGTTTAGGGACCAAAGTAAGTTAATTTAAGTCCTTATGAAGATTATTTCTAGTACTGCTTCTACGAACTGAGGTGTTAAAATAAAATACAATCGTCATTTTTCTGTTTTCCGTCGTTGCTTAGTTGCTTCAAAATTAATAGAGGTATGTTCCGCCTATGCAACTGAATAAAAGGCAGTTTGTTTATTGCCACACGCGTTTCGTTTCTTTTATTTGTGAAGCCTCTTCCGTGGCCTGCAATACATATTCTTTTTTATACATACAAGTAACATCCATGACATGGCCAACAACAAAAAATGGTACACTTTAAACACAAATCAACACACAGGATAGCAAATATATTAAAGGAACAGGGATTGCACATTACTTACAGAACAAGAAACACACTCCAGTCACATTTACAAAAAATAGACAAACTAGATAAATACCGGGGGGCAAGTATATATCAGCTAGAGGGTCAAGAATGTGAATCAGTATATCTGGGGATGACAGGTAGGAACTTCAAAACTAAGTATAAAGAATGCATAAGAAGCCGGAAGTATGAAACTAGCCATTCTACCTTCACCGACCGCCTAATAAAATTGGTTCAATTGGCTCTGAGCAATATGGGACTTAACATCAGAGGTCATCAGTCCCCTAGAACTTAGAACTACTTAAACCTAACTAACCTAAGGACATCACACACAGCCATGCCCGAGGCAGGATTCGAACCTGCGACCGTAGCGGTCCCTCGTTTCCAGACTGAAGCGCCTAGAACTGCTCGGCCTCTCCAGTCGGCGCCTAATAAAACATAGACATGTATCATCCAACATGGAACTGGGCATGACAGTTATTAGAGTGAATAATCATAACAAAAAGCTCCTGACATTACAAGAAAACTTTCAGAAACGAAGAGCTCTTGCAATTAAAAAGAGAGTACTTAATGATCAAACTCTCTGAGCATGTTAGCCACTAAAACAATAACAGAGACCTGAAACTCTCTCTCTCTTTCTCTCTCTCTCTCTCTCTCTCTCTCTCTCTCTCTCTCCTCTCTCTCTCTCACACACACACACACACACACACACACAAATATCCATTTAAAAAATTAAAGAAACACGCTCTCACAAAGAATGACAGATTTACGGGTAACAAAATATACACACACGCGCACACAAAGCAAATGAAAAATATCAAACCACACACACAACAGAAACAAAAGACGAAACATAAATACACAGCGACAGTTGGCAACACTACACACCATAAACAAACACATGTTGATCACAAAATACACAAAATGGAAAGAGCGAGTGATGTAGGTGATGTGCTGTAACAAATGTGGGTGAAAGAACGCTGGACCGTACACATGGGCTAACAACACTGGAAATCGTAACTAACACCGAACGATAGTTTCACCTCATGAAATTTACATTACAAAAGTTGATTCTAATATGAAACACAAGAGGGAAACATGATAAAATGTAACATAGTAACATTTTGTAGCTGCTGCATAATAATTTGTTATAATATAAAAAGAACATGTATTGCAGGCCACTGAAGAGGATTGACAAATAAAAGAAGCGAAACGCTTATGGCAATAATAAAACTGCTTCTTATTTAGTTGCATAGACGGAACATACCTCCATGAATAAAATACAATATTTATAATAAATTTCAGCCAGAAATAGATACATTATATCGGGAAGCAGTAGTTATTATCACAAGTTCCTTGAACAGGCCTTTGCAGGACGATCCTGAGTTCACCATTCATAGTACATCCATCTGCACTATAAAACCTTCATCGTGGATTGATGAGGTATCGCCAATATGATCCTTTATAACATTAGGGAATGAAATAGTTCTTTTGTTTCTGTATCACGTATGCGTAACTAGAAAGGCATTGTAAACAAAGATTAGTGCAGTCAAGCAAGTGGTAACATTAGAGAGATTAGAACGGCCTGCAGCCTCTGTTTCAACACAACACTCAGCCGTTTTTTGGAAGATTTCTTCGCGAACGTCAAAAATACGTTACACTGCTGATCAAAAGTATTGGATGTGCTACTAGTGAACGTGAATGTGATGGCTTGAATTCAGGCGGGAACAGTTCATTGAAGCGTCTGGCTATTTGTAGAGGAATGACACACCATTCTCTCTCTCAAGAACCGAAACCAGAGAAGGTAGCGATGTTAGACTCCGGAGTCTGTAGCAGTGTCGACGTTCTGCCTCATACCAGAGAGTTCACGTGGGGACTCTGGGTTCAAATGGTTCAAATGGCTCTGAGCACTATGGGACTCAACTGCTGAGGTCATTAGTCCCCTAGAACTTAGAACTAGTTAAACCTAACTAACCTAAGGACATCACAAACATCCATGCCCGAGGCAGGATTCGAACCTGCGACCGTAGCGGTCTTGCGGTTCCAGACTGTAGCGCCTTTAACCACACGGCTACTTCGGCCGGCGGGACTCTGGGCAGGTCAGTCCGTTTCAGGAGTGTTATTGTTCACAAACCATTGCCTCGCAGATATCACTTTATGACGGTGTGCATTGTCATGTTGATACACTCATTGTCTCCGATCTATTTCTCTACTGTAAGCAGTAGAGAAAGTTGGGGTATAATTGGGTATGGTGGTGAAACCGGGATCCATCATATTTCTCTTTAAGAGTCAGTAATATTGTTCTTTGGCCGTTAGACCATGAAGACAGGCTGCAACTTCACTGCCGTCATGATCCTTGCTAGTGTCCGGAGCGTTGTTGTTGAGCAAAATAATTTGTTAGATTTTCGTGGATGCTTACCTTACATTGTGATATTTTGTGTTCAATGAGGAACTTAATACGGTCGTATACAAATTGAATCTATTAATTTAGTGAATAATATTCTTGACAGAATTTATGAACATGTGTCATGTGTCATGTTCACCTTCTTTCTTATTCAGAAGGAATACCTGATATTACCCCATGACTTCGTTTGCATATAATTTGCGTGATGTAAGACATATATTCTTTGACCGGTACGCTACTTTTGCGTACACATTTTAAAAACTACAATTTATAATTGTATATACAGGGTATTTCCGTAAGAGCATGCAAAAATATAACACGACATAGAGAATGCTCTACTGAACTATTTGAGCTAGGGGACCTGGGGCCGGAGAAGCCAGCTTAAGGGGATAAGGAAGTAAATCATTATAGGCACTGAAAGCTGGTTAAAACCGGAGACAAACTAAGCCGAAATTTTTGCGAAGAACCTAACGGACTTCCGAAAGGATAGGCTAAACACGGTTGGCAGTGACGTGTTTGTAGCTGTCAGAAGTAGTTTAACTTGTCGCGAAATTGAAGTAGATACTTCCTGTGAGTTAGTATGGGCAGAGGTCATTGTTGGCAACCGGAATAAAATAATAATTGGATCCTTTTACCGACCTCCCAATTCAGATGATACAATTGCTGAAATGACAACCTGAGTTTGATTTCAAACACGTACCCGACTCATACGATTATAGTTTTTGGTGACCTTAATTCACCATCGAAATGTTAGCGAAAATACATCTTTAATTCCGAAGATACGCATAAAAAAACATCATACGAAATTGTGCTAAACGCATTCTCTGGAAATTATTTCGAGCAGTTAGTTCATGGGCCCATGCGAATAGTAAAGATGTTAAAACACACTAGAATAATCCTGAGTTAGTAACGAGCATTAAAACGGATACAGGGATTGGTGAACACAGGGTTGTCGTAGCGTCATTGAATATTGTAACCCCCAAATCCTCCAAAAATAAACGAAAAAATATACCTAATCAAAAAAGCAGATAAAAATTCACTTGACGCCGTCCTGAGAGTCAATCTCCGCTCCTTCCAAATTAGCAATATAAGTGTAGACCAGATGCGGCTTGATTTCAAAGAAACAGTATCGGCAACAATTAAGAGATTTATACCAAATAAATTAAGAAATGACGGAGCTGATCCTTCTTCGTACACAAAACTGGTCAGAGCACTGTTGCAGAAACAACGAAACAAACATGCCAAATTTAAACAGACGCAAAATCCTCAACATCGGCGATCTTTTACAGAAGCTCGAAATTTAGTGTAGACTTCAATGGAGATGCTTATAACAGTTTCCACAAAGAAACTTTGTCTCGAAACCTGGCAGAAAATCCAGAGAGATTCTGGTCGTGTGTTGAGTATGCTAGCGGCAAGAAACAATCCAAGCCTTCTCTGCGTGATAGCAATGGAGATACTGTCGAAGACAGTATTGCCAAAGCAGAGATACTAAACACAGACTTCCGAAATGCCTTCACAAAAGAAGACAAAGTAAATAGTCCAGAATTAGAACCAAGAATAGCTGCCAACATGAATAACGCAGAAGTAAATATCCTCGGAGTAGTGAAGCAACTTAAATCAATAAAAGCAAGTCTTCTGGTCCAGACTGTAAACCAATTACGTTCCTTTCAGAGTATGCTAATGCAATAGCTCCATATTTAACTATCATATAGAACCGTTCGCTTGGCGAAAGATCCGTACCCACAGATTGGAAAGTTGCACAGCTCACACCAATATTCAAGAGAAATAGTAGGAGTAGTCAACTAAATTACAGGCCCACATCATCAACGCCAACATGCAGCAGGATTTTGGAACGTATATTGTGTTCGAACATTATGAATTACCTCGAAGGAAACGGTCTATTGACACACAGTCAACATGGGTTTAGAAAACATCGTTCCTGTGAAACACAACTAGCTCTTTATTCCCATGAAGTGTTGAGTGCTACTGACAAGGGATTTCAGATCGATTCCGTATTTTTGGATTTCCGGAAAGCTTTTGACACTGTACTAGACAGGCGGCTCGTAGTGAAATTTCGTGCCTATGGAATATCGTCTCAGTTATGTGACTGGATCTGTGATTTCCTGTCAGAGAGGTCACAGTTCGTTGTAATTGACGAAAGTCATCAAGTAAAACAGAAGTGATTTCTGGTGTTCCCCAAAGTAGTGTTATATTCCCTTTGCTGTTCCTTATCTATACAAACGATTTGGGAGACAATCTGAACAGCCGTCTTAGGTTGTGTGCAGATGACTCTGTCGTTTATCGACTAGTAAAGACATCAGAAGATCAAAACAGATTGAAAAAGGATTTAGAAAAGATATCTGTTTGGTGCGAAAATTGTCAGTTGACCCTAAATACCGAAAAGTGTGAGGTCATCCACATGAATGCTAAAAGGAATCGTTAAACCTCGATTACACGATAAATCACTCAAATCTAAAGTCCGTAGAGTCAACTAAATACCAAGGAATTACAATTATGAACAACTTAAATTGGAAAGAACACATAGAAAATGTTGGGGGGAACAGTGACCACAGACTGCGTTTTATTGGCAGGACACTTAGAAAATGTAACAGATCTACTAAGGAGACTGCCTACACTACGCTTGTCCGTCCTCTTTTAGAATATTGCTACGCGGTGTGGGATCCTTACCAGATAGGATTGAAGGAGTATGTCGAAAAAGTTCAAAGAAGGGCAGCATGTCTTGTATCATCGCGAAATAAGTGAGAAGGTGTCACTGAAATGATACAGGATTTGGGGTGGACAAAATTAAAACAAAGGCGTATTTCGTTGCGGCAGGATCTTATTACGAAATTCCAGTCACCAAATTTCTCCTCCGAATGCGAAAATGTTTTGTTGACGCCGACCTACATAGGGAGAAACGATCACCATGATAAAATAAGTGAATTCAAAGCTCGTACGGAAATAGGTAGGTGTTCATTCTCTACGCGCGCTATACGAGATTGGAAAAATAGAGAATTGTGAAGGTGGTTCGATGAACCCTCTGTCAGGCACGTAAATGTGATTTGTAGAGTATCCATGTATATGTGAGTGTAACATGTCTACCGGTTTGTCTAGCATTGCTGTTTTCCAGCTTATTTACAGCTAACATGAGTACAAGTTTTCACGTATTGTTGTGTTTATTTACATTTACATTCCTTATTTCCTGCAAGGAAACAAGGAGTGCGACCACGATTACTAGGAAGTCATGATGCATATTTTGTTTACTTTAAGTAAAGGTGGCTTTGTTGTATCATATTTACATTTTCCCATGACAGTCCCTGCTATGAATCAACTGCAGACCCATTAAATAAGACGGTGCACAGCGCCACTTCAGTGTGGATGTCCACAATCATCTCAATGCTGTATTTCCTGGTCGCTAAATTGGAAGGGGAGGTCCTATTCCATGGCCTGCGATGTGACCTTACCTGAATCCGCTTCTTTATTTCCTATGAGGGATATCTAAAGTTACTCGTGTATGGGATCCAAGTGGACACGGAGATGGAATCAGTTACCAGAATTGTAGCTGCCTGTGATGTAATTCGAAACACACCAGGGATATTTGTCAGAGTGCGCCAGAATCTTGTTCGCCGATGTCATACTTGCATTAAAGTTGATGGCCATCAGTTTCAGCACATTTTGTAAGATACAGTCCAAATAGTAGTTTCATTGTGTCAGTGATTCTGTTGTTGTGGTCTACAGTCCAGAGACTGGTTTGATGCAGCTCTCCATCCTACTCCACTCTGTGCAAGCTTCTTCATCTCCGAGTAACTACAGCAACCTACATCCTTCTGAATCTGTTTAGTGTATTCGTGCCTTGGTCTCCCTCTACGATTTTTACCCTCCGCGCTTCCCTCCAATAGTAAATTGATGATGCCTTGATGCCTCAGAACGTGTCCTACCAGTCGATCCCTTCTTGTAGTCAAGTTGTGCCACAAATTCCTCCTTTCCCCAAGTCTATTCAGTACCTTCTCGTTAGTTACGTGATCAACCCATCTAATCTTCAGCATTCTTCTGTAGCACCACACCTGTAGCACCACATTTTTGTCTAAACTATTTATCGTTAATGTTTCACTTCCTTACATGGCTACACTCCATACAAATACATTCAGAAAAGACTGCCTGACACTTAAATCTACGCTCGATATTAAGAAATTTCTCTTCTTCAGAAACGCTTTCCTTGCCATTGCCAGTCTACATTTTATATCCCTTCTACTTCGACCATCATCAGTTATTTTACTCATTTCCTAATCTAATTCCCTCAGCATCACCTGATTTAATCCGACTACATTCCATTATCCTCGTTTTGCTTTTGTTGACATTCATCTTGTATCTTCCTTTCAAGACTCTGTCCATTCCGTTAAACTGCTCTTCCAGGTCCTTTGCCGTCTCTGACAGAATTACAATGTCATGGGGAAACCTCAAAGCTTTTATTTCTTCTCCATGGATTTTAATTCCTACTCCAAATTTTTCTTTTGTTTCCTTTACTGGTTGCTCAATAGACAGACTGAATAACATCGGAGATAAGCTATAATCCTGCCTCACTCCCTTCTCAACCACTGCTTCCCTTCCATGCCCTCCGTCTCTTATAACTGCCATCTGGTTTCTGTACAAATTGTAAATAGCCTTTCGTTCCGTGTATTCGATCCTTGCCACCTCCAGAATTTGAAAGAGAATATTCCAGTCAACATTGCAAAAGCTTTCTGTAAGTCTACAAATGCTATAACCGTAGGTTTGCCTTTCCTTAATCTATTTTCTAAGATAAGTCGTAGAGTTAGTATTGCCTCACGTGTTCCAACATTTCTGCGAATTTCAAACTGGTCCTCCCTGAGGTCGGCTTCTATCAGTATTTTCCATTCGTCTGTAAGGGATTTGTGTTAGTATTTTGCATCCGTGACTTATTAAACATATAGTTCGGTAATTTTCACACCTGTCAACACTTGCTTTCTTTGGGATTGTAATTAATATATTCTTCTTGACGTATGAGAGTACTTCGCAGGTAGCCGGCCGCTGTGGCCGAGCTGTTCTAGGTGCTCCAGTCCGGAACTGCGCTGCTGCTACGGTCGCAGGTTCTAAACCTGCCTCGCGCATGGATGTGTGTAATGTCCTTAGGTTAGTTAGGTTTAAGTAGTTCTAAGTCCAGGGGACTGATGACCTCAGATGTTAAGTCCCATAGTGCTTAGAGCCATTTTAACCATTTTATTTCGCCTGTCTCTTACATAGTGCTCACCAGATGGTAGAGTTTTCTCAGAGTTAGCTCTCCCAAGGCTATCGGTGGTTCTAATGGAATATTGTCTACTCCCGCGGCCTTGTTCCCACTTTGGTCTTTCAGTGCTCCGTCAAATTCTTCACGCAGTATCATATTTCCCACTTCATTCTCACCTACGTCCTCTTACATTTTCATAATATTGCCTTGTGCAGACCCTCTATATACTCCTTCCACCTTTCTGCTTTCCCTTCTTTGCTTAGAACTGGTTTTCCATCTGAGCTCTTGATATTGATAATAGTCGTTCTCTTTTCTCCAAAGGTCTCTCTAATTTTCCTGTAGGCAGTATCTATCTTGCCCCCAGTGATATATACCTCTACATCCTTACATTTGTTCTCTAGCCATCCCTGCTTAGCCATTTTGCACTTCCTGTCGATCTCATTTTTAGAAGTTTGTATTCCTGTTTGCTTGCTTCATTTGCTGCATTTTTATATTTTCTCCTTTCATCAATTAAATTCAGTATCTCTTCTGCTACCCAAGGATTTCTACTAGCCCTCGTCTTTTTACCTACTTGATTCTATGCTGCCTTCAATGATGATATCAGCAGTTAACTTCGATAATTTAAATAAAAAAAGCATTGAGTAATGTGATTTTATTCCTATTATTTCCTTAAGTTGGCTTCTCCGACCCCAGGATCCCTACCTCAAATTGTTCTATGGAGCATTCTCCATGTCCTGCTAAATTTTTGCACGCTCTTAGGTATATATCCTGTAAAATTTACAATTTTTTTTGCGCCAACGTTTAGATTACTTTATTCACTAATGATCTGATTAGTTATTCCTTGTTGAATAGGTATATTTCATTTGAGACGGCACCTTTAAGCGCTTTATACGATCACGAAATTAAGACATGGCTTATCAGCCATCCTAAAAGAGTGACAACCCAGTACCAAATAGCTGAATTGTTCATACTTCCTTATACTAGAGCAGCAACAATGCAAAATGAACTGCGTGGGTTGCTTCTTCTCAACATCCTGGTACGTCAACTAAGACGCAGACACAGTCTTCGTTCATTGTATCACCTTAGGGTGTAAAGCCAGTTCCTCATTACAAGAGACATCCTCAACATGGTGAAGAAGATAAAGCGCCTTGATCACGGAGTCTCCGTACAAAAATGAACTCAACACAACAAAAGCATCTTCCCGAAAAGTTAAAAAAAATTGTTGGACCCCGGATCTAGATCATAGAAAAGCCTCAGAAGACTTTGAAGACGTGTGAGGCCAACAGATTTTCTGAAAATGAGAAAGAAACGTCTTGTCTTGTTTGCAAAGATACCTACTCGTCAACAAGAAAATCATATGCTTGGGTAAGGTATGTAAGGTGTGAGAAGTGGACCTATCGGGATTGTCCAGGGTGGACTGAAGATGACTGACACGAGTGTCAGGGTGTCCCATGCCTCAGACGGAAAATATAGCGTTACCGATTTGTGCCCCATACAGTACCTCCTTTTGCCCCAAGATAAGGGGCATTACAGCACACTGATAAGTGGTGAGTTATTAAACTATAATTTAAATCATCAAAAAATAAGTCCACATAGTTCTTAGTTTTTTAGATGAGACTTCCATTTTATAAGGAGCAATAAAATACTTTCCGCCTCTGTAATTATCCTGATTATTTTATATCAGTACAGCATTATCAGCGTAACACAATATTTACCCCCTTATTTCCCATTTTACAGCCTGCTTTATTTCTTATGGTTTCAATTATGTGGGTTATTAGTGAGCAGTGCTTCAGTGAGTCTCCTTGTCTGATTCCTTTATCTATTATAATTTCATCTCTGAAACTTGTGTATTTTAATTCTCGCCAAAGCCACTCAAAGACTATTACATCACACAGAGCTACTAAACCGCGAGGGTGTTGATAGATACGTTTTACCACCTGTTTCTAGACTTTTATACGGAATTATCACCGGGTTATTGAGTGGACCAGTCAGATTCGAAAGGTGTCTGAGTGTTCATCAAAACAGGAACATGTATGCAGTCCTCCCCAGGAAAGATGGGAGTGTCAGAATAGGCCTAATAAATATGTACAAGAAATGGCAACTCTGTCATTTAGAAAGCTTAATAAACTTTCTATTTCATTCACGCTACCCTGAATGAGAGGACACAGTTACGGCACAAAAAACACCCCCAGAATATCAGCGAAACATCTTTGACTGAAAGAACCTTCAACACTAGGTGCGTTTTTCGCAATCGAGGCGGGTTTTTAGTTTTTTAATCTTTGACTGAATTCCATCTTCCACACATTGTAGGTTAAACGCCTCATTCGGCTGTCGGGGTACTCGACGCCTTGCGATATTTGACGAGAGGCAAAACCACGACTCGTCAGACCACACTAAACGCTTCCAGGCCATTACTACCCACACTCTATGTTGTTTGGCCCGTTGAAGACGTGCAGCTACGCGTTCATCTGTGAGCAATACATGTCCATTTCATGTTGTTCCCTTCCCAACGTTCGAGAGGAAACTGATTCAGAAGGACCAGCATTCGCTGACAGCTGCAATTTGTCGGATTTGAAACAGATTCTCACTGATAAGACGTGAAACTCGTCTCGCCCCCTGTTGTTACCACCTTATAACGAAAAATGTTCTTACGCCGTCTTACATGAGTGCGAGTGCTACACCATTCCTTGTACACACATTGGACAGTTTGCCGTGCGGTAGCGTTCTCGCTTCCCACGCCCGGGTTCCCGGGTTCGATTCCCGGCGGGGTCAGGGATTTTCTCTGCCTCGTGATGGCTGGGTGTTGCGTGCTGTCCTTAGGTTAGTTAGGTTTAAGTAGTTCTAAGTTCTAGGGGACTTATGACCACAGCAGTTGAGTCCCATAGTGCTCAGAGCCATTTGAACCATTTGACAGTTTGCGTTGGCGCACCACGACTACTTCAACACAGTGAGGTCATAGGCACATCTAGTCACGTTAGCTCCTTTCTACCATTTTGTCCGCTGCCCACGTAGAACCATCTTGTTGCCCTGTTTTCATACAACTGACTGTTACAGACGTACCGCCTCACTCCAGTTGTTTTACGTCGACGGTGGAGGGTCGCTAATTCTATACCATCTACAGAGCTCCAAAACAGCCAGTATGCCTTTTTATGGGCTTGACAAATATTTCGTCGTGTAAGCTTCGTTAATCATCTACTCCATAGCACGCGTCCTCTTCTGTTGGTAAAGATTTTTCGTGAACGTCTTTCTACGCCCTACACAATACAGTTTATTTTCTTCACGTATCCAAGTAGCTTTCAACGACATTGGGCTTCAATAATTCAAGGTTTTTATTTACTATTTCTCCTCCCGTCCAGACCTCCGTGTGGTTTACAGTGTCACTTGACTAAATTCAGCTACCTTGTCGTTGAAAACGTGTCATGATAATCTCTCCATTGGAAAAAGATTCCTGAATAGTTCCCCATTCGGATCTCCGAGAGGGGACTGCCAAGTGGGAGGTGACCATGAGAAAAACATTGAAGAACCAACTATAGGATACAGCATATAGGAAAGTCTAAACAATCTTCAGTGAAATTAAAAGCAAGGGTGGTAACATTAAGAGCGCAGTGGAAATTTCACTGTTACATGCAGAGGAGAGAGCGGAAAGGTGGAAGTAGTACATTGAAGGCCTCTATGAGAAGGTTTTTCCGATCTGATTGAAAAAGAAACAGGAGTCGATTTAGAAGAGGTAGTGGATCCAGTATTAGAATCAGAATTTAAAAGAGCATGTGAAAACTTAACATCACCTAAGGCGGAAGGGATAGACAACATTCCATCAGAATTTCTAAAAGCATTGCGGGAAGTGGCAACAAAACGACTATTCTCGTTTGTGTGTAGAATGTACGAGTCTGGCGATATACCATTTGACTTTCGGAAAAATTTCATCCACACAATTACGAAGACTGCAAGTACGAGAATTAACACTCAACATGCTTTACAGCCCATGCATCAAAGGTGCTTACAAGAATAATATACAGAAGAGTGGAAAATAAAATGATGACAATCAGTTTGGCTTTAGGAAAGGTAAAGGCACCAGAGAGACAATTCTGACGTTGCTGTTGATTATGAAAGCAAGACTAAGGAAAAATCAAGACGCATTCATGTGATTTGTCGACCTGGAAAAGGCATTCGACAATGTCAAATGGTGCAAGAAGTTCGAAATTCTGTGGAAAATAAAGGTAAGCTATAGGGAGAGACAAGTAATATACAACATTTACAAGAGCCAAGAGGGAATAGTAAGAATGGAAGACCAAGAACAAAGAACCTAGGCAGCAAAATAACCTATGACGGACGGAGCAAGGGGGACATAAAAAGCAGACTAGTACTGGCAAAAAGGGCATTTCTGGTCAAGAGAAGTCCACTACTATCACACAAAGGCTTTCATTTGAGGAAGAAATTTCTGAGAATGTACGTTGAGAACACAGCATTGTATGGTAGTGAAACATGGACTGTGAGAAAACTGGAATAGAAGAGAATCGAAGCATTTTGAGAAGTCGTGCTACAGGTGAACGGTCAAGGTAAGAAATGAGAAGGTCCTGGGCAGAATCGGAGAGGAAAAGAACATGTGGAAAACACTGACAAGAAGAAGGGACAAGAGAGTAGGACATTTGTTAAGACGTCAGGGATTAACTTCCGTGGTACTAGAGGAGTTGTAGAGGGCAAAAACTGTAGAGGAAGACAGAGAGTGGAATACATCCAGCAGATAATTGAGGACGTAGGTTCCAAATGCTATTCTGAGATGAAGACGATGGCACAGGAGAGGAATTCGTGGCGGGCGCATCAAACCAGTCAGAAAACTGATGACTCGAGAAAATTAAAAAATTAAAAAAATCGAATAAATATACACTCAGATTTCTTTGGCTTTTGAAGTTTTCTTTACCTGTGTCCTTGTGCTCTTTATGTTCGTTTCGCCATTGCCACCTTTTGTAATGCTGGTTTTTGAAAACCATATAATCTATATTTAGAAAAAATCTTTGCGGATTGCACTTTATTATGAAATTTGGTAATATATTAAAAATGTGAACTCTAACTCCTCAGGCACTTGCCTTTCACTGGTACTGCTCTGCGGTGCTTAGTAAGTATCTTATGTCGCTCATCCACTTTAATCCTATCAGTCTCAACCCACAGGTGGTTGTTTGTTATCCTGGTAATGGTGAAAGAATTTTGTCATCAGTTTTTAGCCGCAAAGACAAGATAAAGTGGCTGACAGCTACTTATTACCATGTACTAATAAGACACTAACTTTTCTGATAACGAAGAAAGGCTGCTCAGGTTGCTGATTATAGAAAACCTTCCGATTTAAGTGAATGAAATCCAAGGAGACCTACTAGTTAAAACGTGTTAGGACAGTTACCATTTCAATTTATTGATTATGTTTTATCATAAATATAAGAAAACTTCCGTCCTTGCAACTGAAATTTATTCTTGAGCTCCAGTTATGTTTCGCCCATTCATATTAGGCATTATCAGTGGTATTCATTATTGTGTCCCATTCAAAGCATGTCTGGTACTCAAGAATAAATATCAGTTGCAAAAGACGAAGTTTCCTTATCTTCATGACGTAACTGAAGTTAGCAACTGAGGACAATGGCTGCAAAGATTAACAATATTTCAGTTTACATACTTGTTAGCGTCCAGTATCGTACTGATTGAGCTATGAGATCTTTTTTGCGTTACATTCCGCGTATAAAATATAACTGCATATGGTTTATTTTTACGTTGTCCGCCCCTCTAGCTCAGCCGTCAAGGTGTATAGGTACTAAGCAGAAGACCCAGGTTCCACTCACGTTACTGCCAGGGATTTTTCCTTGGTAGGAGGACAGGTACTGGGGGCTAGACCTCGTGGTCTAGGGGTAGCGTCTTTGATTCATAATCAAAACGTCTTCGGTCCCGGGTTCGCCACTGCCTAAATTTTGATAAATAATCAGCATTGGCGGCCGAAGACTTCCGGCATAAGAAGTCAGCCTCATTCTGCCAACGGCCTTGTCAAAGAGGGCGGAGGAGCGGATAGAGGTTCAGGGCACTCTCTTGTCCTAGGGGTGGGAAACTGCCCCTAAAGGCGGAAGAATCAGCAATGATCACCGACATGCGGATGCAGAAGGCAATGGAAACCACTGCATTTAAGACACGTAACGTGTATCCACAGGACATGTGGCCTGTAATTGAAGAAATGTCATGATGATCTCTCCATTGGCAAACGATTCCGGAATAGTCCCCCATTCGAATCTCCGGGAGGGGGGGGGGGACTGCCAAGGGGGAGGTTACCATGAGAAAAAGATTGAATAATCAACGAAAGGATAACGTTCTACGAGTCGGGGCGTGGAATGTCAGAAGCGTGAACGTGGTAGGGAAACTAGAAAATCTGAAAAGGGAAAAGCAAAGGCTCAATGTAGATATAGTAGGGGTCAGTGAAGTGAAGTGGAAGGAAGACAAGGATTTCTGGTCAGATAAGTAATGGGTAACATCAACAGCAGCAGAAAATGGTATAACAGGTGTAGGATTCGTTATGAATAGGAAGGTAGGGCAGAGGGTGTGTTACTGTGAACAGTTCAGTGACCGGGTTGTTCTAATCAGAATCGACAGCAGACCAACACCGACAACCATAGTTCAGGTATACATGCCGACGTCGCAAGCTGAAGATGAACAGATAGAGAAAGTGTATGAGGATATTGAAAGGGTAATGCAGTATGTAAAGGGGGACGAAAATCTAATAGTCATGGGCGACTGGAATGCAGTTGTAGGGGAAGGAGTAGAAGGAAAGGTTACAGGAGAATATGGGCTTGGGACAAGGAATGAAAGAGGAGAAAGACTAATTGAGTTCTGTAACAAGTTTCAGCTAGTAATAGCGAATACCCTGTTCAAGAATTACAAGAGGAGGAGGTATACTTGGAAAAGGCTGGGAGATACGGGAAGATTTCAATTAGATTACATCATGGTCAGAGAGAGATTCCGAAATCAGATACTGGACTGTAAGGCGTACCCAGGAGCAGATATAGACTCAGATCACAATATAGTAGTGATGAAGAGCAGGCTGAAGTTCAAGACATTAGTCAGGAAGAATCAATACGCAAAGAAGTGGGATACGGAAGTACTAAGGAATGACGAGATACGTTTAAAGTTCTCTAACGCTATAGATACAGCAATAAGGAATAGCGCAGTAGGCAGAACAGTTGAAGAGGAATGGACATCTCTAAAAAGGGCCATCACAGAAGTTGGGAAGGAAAACATAGGTACAAAGAAGGTAGCTGCGAAGAAACCATGGGTAACAGAAGAAATACTTCAGTTGATTGATGAAAGGAGGAAGTACAAACATGTTCCGGGAAAATGAGGAATACAGAAATACAAGTCGCTGAGGAATGAAATAAATAGGAAGTGCAGGGAAGCTAAGACGAAATGGCTGCAGGAAAAATGTGAAGACATCGAAAAAGATATGATTGTCGGAAGGACAGACTCAGCATACAGGAAAGTCAAAACAACCTTTGGTGACATTAAAAGCAACGGTGGTAACATTAAGAGTGCAACGGGAATTCTACTGTTAAATGCAGAGGAGAGAGCAGATAGGTGGAAAGAATACATTGAAAGCCTCTACGAGGCTGAAGATTTGTCTGATGTGATAGAAGAAGAAACAGGAGTCGATTTAGAAGAGATAGGGGATCCAGTATTAGAATCGGAATTTAAAAGAGCTTTGGAGGACTTGTGGTCAAATAAGGCAGAAGGGATAGATAACATTCCATCAGAATTTCTAAAATCATTGGGGGAAGTGGCACCAAAACGACTTTTCACGTTGGTGTGTAGAATATATGAGTCTGGCGACATACCATCTGACTTACGGAAAAGCATCATCCACACAATTCCGAAGACGGCAAGAGCTGACAAGTGCGAGAATTATCGCACAATCAGCTTAACAGCTCATGCATCGAAGCTGCTTACAAGAATAATATACAGAAGAATGGAAAAGAAAATTGAGAATGCGCTAGGTGACGATCAGTTTTGTTTAGGAAAAGTAAAGGGACGAGAGAGGCAGTTCTGACGTTACAGCGAATAATGGAAGCAAGGCTAAAGAAAAATCAAGACACTTTCATAGGATTTGTCGACCTGGAAAAAGCGTTCGACAATATGAAATGGTGCAAGCTGTTCGAGATTCTGAAAAAAGTAGGGGTAAGCTATAGGGAGAGACGGGTCATATACAATATGTACAACAACCAAGAGGGAATAATAAGAGTGGACGATCAGGAACGAAGTGCTCGTATTAAGAAGGGTGCAAGACAAGGCTGTAGTCTTTCGCCCCTACTCTTCAATCTGTACATCGAGGAAGCTATGATGGAAATAAAAGAAAGGTTCAGGAGTGGAATTAAAATACAAGGTGAAAGGATATCAATGATACGATTCGCTGATGAAATTGCTATCCTGAGTGAAAGTGAAAAAGAATTAAATGATCTGCTGAACGGAATGAACAGTCTAATGAGTACACAGTATGGTTTGAGAGTAAATCGGAGAAAGACGAAGGTAATGAGAAGTAGTAGAAATGAGAACAGCGAGAAACATAACATCAGGATTGATGGTCACGAAGTCAATGAAGTTAAGGAATTCTGCTACCTAGGCAGTAAAATAACCAATGACGGACGGAGCAAGGAGGACATCAAAAGCAGACTCGCTATGGCAAAAAAGGCATTTCTGGCCAAGAGAGGTCTACTAATATCAAATACCGGCCTTAATTTGAGGAAGAAATTTCTGAGGATGTACGTCTGGAGTACAGCATTGTACGGTAGTGAAACATGGACTGTGGGAAAACCGGAAGAGAAGAGAATCGAAGCATTTGAGATGTGGTGCTATAGACGAGTGTTGAAAATTAGGTGGACTGATAAGGTAAAGGAATGAAGAGGTTCTACGCAGAATCGGAGAGGAAAGGAATATGTGGAAAACACTGATAAGGAGAAGGGACAGGATGATAGGACATCTGCTAAGACATGAGGGAATGACTTTCATGGTACTAGAGGGAGCTGTAGAGGGCAAAAACTGTAGAGTAAGACAGAGTATGGAATACGTCAAGCAAATAATTGAGAACGTAGGTTGCAAGTGCTACTCTGAGATGAAGAGGCTAGAACAGGAAAGGAATTCGTGGCGGGCCGCATCAAACCAGTCAGTAGACTGATAACAAAAAAAAAAAAAAAGGAAGACTGGAAAGAGGTGCTCTCAGCCTCATGATGCCAGTTGTGGAGCTCCTTAATTGAGGAGCAAGCGAAGCAATGCGAAGAGAGCCGACAGCGACCGGGAGAGGCATCTGCTGACCTCATAGCCCTCCACACTGTATCCAAGCGACGCCTTTCGCAAGGGATGACACGGCGGTCGGTCGGCCCAGATTGGCCTGTCTGGGCAGAACACGAAGCTTTGCTTTGTTTTGTTTATTTTTACTTGGATCACTTTTTATATCGTTAAATGTAAAGTATCGATGGACTACAACTATATTTGAACATACAGTAATTTACTACAACACACTGAACTTCAAAATGTTCAAATGTGTATGAAATCTTATGGGACGTAACTGCTAAGGTCATCAGTCCCTAAGCTTACACACTAATTAACCTAAATTATCCTAAGGATAAACACAACGCACTCATGCCCGAGGGGCAGCCGCACAGTCCATGACTGCAGCGCCTTAGACCGCTCGGCTGAACTTCAAAATTCAGTTTCAAAATAACATCTTTTAAGTAACTAGTACCACTTAATCGTAGCTAAGAAGAACAAAATTTGTTACTTCAAAGACAATCACAATTCCGAAGAACCTAATACACAATAACATGGCCGTTACTGAAGCTTTGTTTCACTTCTTACGTACTTTTAGTGCTATATTTGGATTAGTTTCCCCTCAGAATTTCAGTGTCAGAGCATACAACTGAAAAATATATCAGTACATCTCATCTTTCGAAACTCCAACTGTAAATTTGTTGCATTTCAAATCCATCTCCAATCTCAATAGAACAGTTATTTATTTTATGCATTAACCAGTTTATTATTGGTATTTTCTGACATGCAACTTTTCCCCTTAAGCAAACACGAAGATGGATAAACAAGCAGTAGCTTTCTATCGTTATACTAGTAATTTTTTGTGTCACTACAGTGGTTGAATCACTTCAAAACTTTTACACAAATCTTTCGTGAAGTAGCAACAAATAGAACAATTCATGTTACTGAAACACTGAAGGCAGCACTAACAAAGTTTGTTACTCTTGTAATGTTACCTTAAACCCTCATGAACTGGCACATTAGCTTCCATGGTAAAATTACGTAAGACAAATCGTTAGAGTGGCGCTAACTTATTAGACAGATCTCGTAGCTATACCTCACAAAATATGCTTTTTTAAGTAGAACACTCTCAGTGTAAAAAACAAAGTATTGTCTGGAGTAATCAGTTCTCGATAATTACAGACGGACTTCTAAGACTGTTTTATGCACATGTATTTTCCTTTCGAAATCTGAGAAACGAAAATAAAAAAGAAAGTTGACCTCCCTTTCTAAAACTAAAACGAATGATGAATAATGTTGTTCTGTTACAGCTTCCAGTCAGCAGGCTGGAGCGTCTTTATAAAACGTCCAAACAAAACCCCGACTCAGTTCACCACAAATCCATGGTGTTCAACACGCAGCATTACCACCGTTTCATTGCCATACCGTGGATCGAGATTTAGTACGGGTTGCTTGCCTCCATAGTCCTCCAACGAGACAATGTAATGTTCGTAGTGGGATTTTTGCTGTTGCACACCGCCGCAACAGTTTGAAACTGACTGATTTCGACAATGGCTAAATGGGAACTGCGTATGTTCTTGCCAAGGCGTGACATGTCGAAAAAATTACTATTTCTCCTATCTAGTGATAGAATACAGCTTTCTAAGTTTGATGCTATTTATTCTTTAGAGAAAAAACAGCTTTTATAGAAGTTTTATATACAGCGTTCACAATATTTTTTGCAGTATAGAAACAATAAATTCAGTTGCATTTAGTGCAAGTAGTAATCACGCGGTTTATAGTAATCAGCTGTATCAAAATGTTAACGTATAGTTAACAAGAATAGCATAACGTTATACAGGGTGATTTTTTCCACCGTATACAAACTCTAGGGCTGGTCGATGAGAGCATACGGAACAAAAAAGATCTAATGAACTTATGTCGGGAAATGCATGGTTTCCATGCTAGAGACACTTTATTCAATCATACATTGTTACAGAGACTGCGGTCTAATAAACTCTGTTCCATGCGGCCACAGCTACAGTATGCATGGTTTCCTCCTAGAAAGTGGTACTGTTCCTCATACGTCATACCCTAGCGCCCTCTCCCGCCATACTAATTGATAATGTTGTCTCCGATTCACTTCTTTTTGCTGTCTTACCTTGTAACAGATGCAATACAGCTTGGGCACAATGGTTCCGGATTCGAATCGAGAGCTTGGCAACGTGGTGGTTACTTCCGGAAAGGCAATTGGCAATGGGCGGCAGGCAGCAAGGTTATATCAGGAGACCTATCTCCGCCGACAACAACAACAGCATTCAATGTTTGCGTTAGTGTCTCGCTGTTTGTCTGAGACAAGGTCGTTTCAGGAAGCAGGAAATCATGAAGGACGTACCCGAAATGTTCGGACACCAGACTTGGAGGAAAATGTGATTAACTGTGTAGGACGTGTAACACCGAAAATGCAGGATGCATGGCACCTGCTATATATATATATATATATATATATATATACTTTTTTGCTGAATTGTATGTAAATATTTGTAATTTAAATGCTTTCTTTTAATGACGAGGACATTGCTTCACTGCATGTGTAAAATGGTTCAAATGGCTCTGAGCACTGTGGGACTTAACATCTAAGGTCATCAGTCCCCTAGAACTTAGAACTACTTAAACCTAACTAACCTAAGGACATCACACACATCCATGCCCGATGCAGAATTCGAACCTGCGACCGTAGTGGTCGCGCGGTTCCAGACTGTAGCGCCTAGAACTGCATGTGTAAATTTAGGTAGAAATCTGTTGACATCTCATTGTATTTATCTGTGTTCTACTGTGAAACTTATAAACTCTGGAAAAAAGCCAGAGCAATTGTTATTTGCATCGACTAGCAACAATAATAGTAGTGCTTGTGCCTTGTAAAATCTTTGGGTAGGGAGTTATTGCGCGGAGCGCGGGAGAGAGAGGGAGACAGGTTCGAGCGCTTGTAGTGTGCGGAAGTGTGGTCTTAACGCTCTCGCAGTAGAGAGTACCATTTTCGGTGGCATCATGTACGCGCGCTGGCCAGATGACTAGTAGCAGGAGGAAGCACAGTGGACGGGCGGAAGAGGCTGTATTAATTACGGTCCCGGCGGAGGTTCGAGTCCTCCCTCGGGTATGGGTGTGTGTGTTTGTTCTTAGGATAATTTAGGTTAAGTAGTGTGTAAGCTTAGGGACTAATGACCTTAGCAGTTAAGTCCCATAAGATTTCACACACATTTGAACATTTTTTATTAATTACGATTGCCCGTTCCTGTAATTAGCCGTGGTTCCACAAGATGCTACCGTCTTGCAGTTCCAGCAACACAGCCGGCCGGGGTGGCCGAGCGGTTCTAGGCGCTACAGTTTGGAACCGCGCGACCGTTACGGTCGCAGGTTCGAATCCTGCCTCGGGCATGGGTGTGTGTGATGTCCTTAGGTTAGTTAGGTTTAAGTAGTTCTAAGGGACTGATGACCTCAGAAGTTAAGTCCCATAGTGCTCAGAGCCATTTGAACCAGCAACACAGTTTCGTCGTCGGCTCCGAGTTTCGTCGTATGCACAGCACTGAAGTAAGACTGTTCATTGGTAGAAAGTATTAACGGCTAACCCAGCAGCACAACTGAATGTGATTTGATTGATAAAATTTATTTAAATAATAATCAGTTGAACTCAGGGCGATATTGTCCTCATTGCCCCCAGACATTGTTACCAAGCAGGATCTTTGTTCCATCTTTTCCTTATATGCTAACTGAGTGCCATAAGAAACAAATGGAATAGTTACAGCCAGTTTATTAATGAATAATTTCATTTTTTAGAATTTTAGCCTCAGTCTACTTTCAATTAACTGTTGTACAACAGAGGTTTCAGTATATGACTAAAGTAAAGCAAATTGATTTTTTAAGTTTGAAAATCAATCACTGGAAAAAATCCAAATCTAAAGAAATGCACAAATTTCCATCAGAAGGGTCGGTTGTACACTTTCCTCCTACTTATCGGTATCACTTCCTCGGGAAAGATAGCCTTATCCACTTAGAAAAAATCTATTAGGCATACACGTGATCCACGGTCATATTTTATATCGCAAGCAGGATAGGCCGATTAGTACGAGTATCGCCGTGTACCAGGCAGTTGGCCCGCCAGCACAGCGTAAGCCGCATGACCGTGTGGAACATTCTCTATGACACTTGTTGCTACCCTTATCACTTCCAGCCTGTGCAGAGGCTACTAGCGACATACTTTCCACATCGGGAGCAGTTTTGTCACTGGTCTCTTCACCAGGCAACCACGACTCCGAGATCGGTGTCATCCATCCTAATCACAGATGAGGCCACCTTTACGCAGAGTGGTATCTTCAGTTTTCATGACAGTAATCTGTGAGATGGTATGCAGAGCTCCAATGGTATGGTGACATCGAATCATGAGCATCTGTGCTGCCGGAATGTGTGGGCCAGGATAATTGACGACCGTAATTTGGGAGCAGTCTTCCTTGCACGTCGCCTAACATGCCAGAACTACCGGCTTTTCTTCCGGACGACATTGCCTCCCCTATTGGAAGAAGTGCCATTGATGATTCGAAGGTTTATGTGGCTCCAACATGACGGTCTCCAGCCCACTTCGCCGTTAACGTCCGGACGCATCTCAATCGTGTCTTCCCTGGTCGATGGATTGGACGAGGGTTCCAGTTGCATGGCCTGCTCATTCACCGGATCCCAACCCGCACGATTTCTGGTTATGGGCCATCTCAAAAGTATCGTGTATGGAGAGCCCATTAAAGATGTGGAGGCACTGGAGCAGCGTATTCATGCTGCCTTTAACACTGTTCTGGCCAATGTGAAGCTGTGAGACAGAAAATGCTACGGCGCCTACACGCAAGCGTTGAGGCACATGGAAACCTATTTCAACCCATAGTGTAACTGTGGTTGCATGGTGCAACGCGTATTAGACCGCAGTCTCTGTAACAATGTATGATTGAAACCATGCATTTCCGGACATAAGTTCATTAGATCCTCTTTTTGTTCTGTCTCCTCTCATTGATCAATCCCTAGAGTTTGTACACGGTGGAAAAAATTACCCTGTATACACTAGCCAAGAAATACATATATACAGTGCCCGCTGCCCTCGTGTAACTTCACAACCGTATAAAGCTGAGATGAGAAATACCAATAGCACCGTTAATGCTGTGGTATGCTGTTTTTCTATATGAAATGATTCTCGTAATTAAAATGATAATAAATACGTCTTGTCAGAGACTTTTGCTGTAGAAGCTAAACGGAAACGAACTGTGTATATCTTCAGCTGTAAAACAAATGATATCGCGTTTCCTTTCTTGTCATCATTCTGTGGCTTCTTTTATTGCCTGACTGTTGTAGAGTAAGTACATATGTTTCTATGCACGATGATATTTTTGGAAATATTTAAGAGGAATTTAATTATAACATCAGTCCTGATCATATCCCATGAAAATAATTATAACTTTGTACGAATATTTGTATCTTCCTTTTCAGAAGCCGTGAAGAAACTAACGGTGACGAACTGTTCCAGGGTAGAACAACCGAACGCGTTACGTGTTCTCTCGCTACCTTTTCAATATCGCTAAGCTAAAACATTCCTTACCTTTATTTTTTACGTAGGAATCATGTTGAGTTGGTCGGTCAATTTTTTTGGAGCAATGACGTCGGCAGACGTTTCAGCGGCCTGGTATTAATAGGCGGTAACCTGATAATTATCTGAATACGTAATTTACATCTTATGATTGTAATAATTAAATCCATTTATCAGTATTTTTTGACCAGGATTGCCACCTTTGAACATTCTCTCGCCCGTCGCGGAATTGCGTAATAATCAGTACTTTTTTGCCGTGACCTACTGGCAAGTTTTCATACTGGTCATAACCCAGGCCTTTCTCTTGTACTATAAATTCCAGAGGGAAACATTTCAACAGACAATGTTAGATACATCCGACTCTGAAGTGTTATTACGTAACAAGGTTCTGTAGGATATGAAAAGAAATCAAAGATGTTCGTTTTAGGATGAGCAGTACAATGAAGTGAGTTAACTTTGTGAAATATTATTGTATTACAGCACTTTTGTTAAAAGTAAAGTAGCCAGAAACTTTCTTTTTAGGAGTTTCGGCGTTGATTTCCTTGAATGTAATACAAGGAGTTGCCAACAGACAGTCTCTTAATTCAGTCTTGAGCTCGACATTATTCGTGTTAGGAGAATGCTTCCAACACGAATAATGTCGTGATGTCGTGCTCAAGACTCCTCCTCCTCCTCCACCCCCCCCCCCCTTCTTCTGTGGTTTGAATGGTCTCATTCCGAGTAAACGGTTGGGTTTGTTCTTACAGAAGGATATGCCATTGACTGGCAATAGGTGAAGGATGCGCATTCGCATTGAGAGCGCCGCGCGCATTCAGCGACAACCAGCTGCATACGAATTCCTCCCGCGGCCGCGATGCACGTTCCTCGATCGTGTCTCTAATGACGTCACGGCCTCGGTGGCTACGTGATTCGGTTGAGCAAACGTGTAAGATGTCGAGTGATCAATCAACCGCAGGACTCACACCCAACGTTTCACCATGCGGCATTCCTGAGGCTAAGCTGACTCTCCTCAGCTCCGATGCAGAATTACTGGAAACTGGTTCCGAACGTAGCAACACCAGGATGACTTGTCACTTTATTTAGATATAACTTATATAGGCAGATACATAATAGAGATATTATTCGAGCGCTCGGTGCACACCGTTCCTTTCTGTACCTTTTTTCCCCCCTACTTGTTGGAAGCGGCCAGCCACAATTTGTTTTGCCGCGCGTTTTCATCCAGCGTACTACAGTTTTTACCATCGGTTTTTTCTAAGACCGCGGAAGTTCTTCCCTGATATTTTAATACATGTCCTATCACCCTGTCTCGCTTCTTCTTTGTCTTTTCCACATATTCGTTTCTTTGCTTATGCTCAAACCTAGTTACTCCATTTCATTTTCAGCATCCTTCTGTAACACCACATTTCAAACGCTTCGACTTTTTTCTTTAATGCATTTCCCAGTAGACATGATCTGCTTACAAAGAATGTTACATTCACAATAGTTTGATGAGGGTGACAGGGATACCTTGAACAAACCAGCGAAGCAAAGTTTACAACATGTAAAAACCAACACAGTCTATGATCGCAGATATTTGTTTTATTCAATCACCGGTTTCGATCGATACAAAATTGTTTGTTTCTATAAATAGACATAACAGAAATGTCTTTCGAACGCTCGATGACTTGGACGGGTAATTTAATACAATTAGTATCACAATGTTAACTTGTAGGTTGCATGAAGGTCTCTCAGTCGCAATACAAACCTTTTTCTACTGCAGAGGATGGTCGTAAATTATGCTAATGACGGTCGTAAACTATGGACCATGAGTATTTACTACAGTTTTATCTTCTTTTCTTACCATATGACGATGCCAATCTGACTGTTTTATTTGCCTCTTTTGTTAACTTCAAGGAGACAGATCTATCTGGAGATCATCATTACGATAGAAATAGTACACTGAATAAAACGTATACTTTTGATCGTAGAATATTTTGGTTTTTATACATTCTCAGTAGTTTGTGGCGCTATATATGAGCACAGAGGCAGTTTGTCGTTTACATAATTAAATTAAATGACGACCAAAAGAAGTGAAGAGAGTGGGGATGAAAAAGACAACGAAACGGGCAGCAGCAATAAAGCGTGAAGCTTTGTCAGTACCTGACACTAGCGCTGGCGAAACGTGAGAAAAATCATGAGACAGACGTGAGTCGGAGAACCCGAGGCAGAAGCCAACATGAAGTTTATCCAAGTACGATATGATGACAATTTTTGAATTACGGGACAAGGTATATTACGCGTTGGCGAGTGTAATTTTAATATCTTGTCTCGACAGGAGGGGATAAAAAGTGCTGAACTTTTCTTGGCACGATCCATATAGAGATAGTAATTTTTGAAAATGTTCCATATTTCGAGAGGTGGTAGTATCAGGGTTTAATTTCGGCCGTGGTACATGTAGCTTTTTTTTGTGTTACAACTGCCAGCAACGTCAGCGATCTACGAGTAGTAGCAACCTGACGTCTCCTATTAGGTGCGTCAATGCGAAGTAAACAACTTAAATGAGTGTTTGATCAGAAGCTTCTGTATAATGTTGTTTCCAGAAATTTTATTTATGCCATAGCTGCTGATAGCTAATAGTTGACAGCCTTCCAAAAAATGACGACATATGTCGAGGAAAACTAGGGATCAAAATGACATTGCTAGGGAGACGGACTGCAGCACTTGTTTTTTATATTAAGTCTTGTAGTTTTCTAGTTTTTCCTCCGAATTCTTTATTCTGTTCTCAATATTACACGTCGTGCATGTAATTAGGCGGACTTACCCACTTCGCTGACGCAAGTGGCAACCCACTACTGCTAGAGAACTCCGAATTATAGCATGGGCCGGCCAGAGTGGCCGAGCGGTTCTAGGCGCTTCAGTCTGGAACCGCGCAACCGCTACGGTCGCAGGTTCGAATCCTGCCTCGGGGATGGATGTGTGTGATGTCCTTAGATTAGTTAGGTTTAAGTAGTTCTAAGTTCTAGGGGACTGATGACCTCAGCAGTTAAGTCCCATAGTGCTCAGAGCCATTTGAACCAATTATAGCGAGTAACATTGCGGTGTGAAAAATAACTATGTTGGTGCGTGAGAAACAGCTTGCTGTAATCAAGTTTTGAACTCAGAGTTCGTCCACGCATGGAGCACCGTCTCCTTCAACCTGACAATGCCAGACCACACAGGAACACAGCGACATCTGCAACAATCCGACGTCTTCGGATCCCTGTCATCGACCATCCTCTATACGGTCACGACTTGGCCGCATCCGATTTTCATCTGTTTCCAGAACTTAAAGAACACTTTCGAGGACTTCACTTTGATAGTGACGAAGCGGTGCAAGCAGAAACAGAGGTGAGGTTGTGGCTCTGTCGACGAAGTCAAACATTCTACAGTGATGGTATCAACGAACAGGTCCCTCGTTGCAGAAATGTGTTCGTCGCCAGGGTGACTATTTTGAGAAATTAGGTAAATATATACATATTAAGAATAAAGATGTCGGATGTTAATATTTTTTGTTTTATTTAAAAAGCTTCAGGGGTTTTCATATTGAAACATTCGGATGCGTTACTTTTCAACACGCCCTTGTGTAAGAAATATTGTTTTAAAAACCCGAATTTCAGAACAGTATTTTGTAAAAAACGATTTATTATTGGGAGGTTGTATGGATGAAGATGTGCGTTAGGCTACCTAAAATTCTGGAAATTAAGCACTCTGTAGTATCGATCAAAGGAAGAAAAATTTTGAGTAAGCGCGGCCGTAAAATGCATACCTTAAGAACAATGACCACATGTTCATCTTCGCTACTGTGAATCCCATCTCTTCCACTGCAAACTATTTACTATTATGAGCGATCTACTGAATGCAGTAAACAAATGAAGACACAATATTCTGTTCCATGAAAGAGCAGAGCTTCTAATGAAATATGCTTGCTGTTACTTACGACCTGCACTTGTGAGCCACTGCTGAAGGAGGTGATCAGTATGGGATCCAATGCTAGTAAGGAACGCTTCTGTCCGACGTCTTAGGGAATCACGCAATCTTAGGTTGCACTGGCATGTACTGATGACGCGTTCCCGTCGTGTGTGTACGTCATCAATGAGGCTTCCGCACACCAAAGATTTCCAGTGTTCCCAAACCGAAAAATCTAAGGGATTAAAATGGGGGGAACAAACTGGCTAACGTACTGGAACTCTCCGATCAATCTGACTTATCATAATATAAGCTAGTTCCATTAGAACTAATGTGGGCGCTGCACTTACCCAGAACTGTGAATACGGTTTACAGTAACAACACTAACAGGTGTTTACTACATGCTGTATCCATAGACAATAACAGACGAATGTGCACTCATTTGTTTACTGCATCCTGTGGGTAGTTCGTAATAGCAAAGAACTTACAATAGAAGATATGTGTTTCGCAATACTCAATGCTCGTAGCTATTAAGATATGCATTATAGAGCCCATGTTAGCTGCACATATTTGGCGTGGTCCAGTTCACACTATCATCGTTCAGAATATGGAGTAATTTAACACCCAGAAAATTACAAGGTAGCTGTCTCTTCACTTGTGACCAATATAAGAAAATATAAGAAAAAAAAAATTTTGATGTTTTCATACTTAGTTGAAACACCCAAGTAAAGTTAGGAATTTTATTCTTCGAGTGCCCGCGCCTGTGGCAGGAGATAGTGGCCAGGATGAACGTTTACCGTAAAATGAAACATCAGAATGTAAACATCAGCTGCTTTGTTGAGATAAGGCGTGTATCCACGGGTTACGCACGTATAATTATCAAAATAGCGACAGTGTGTGTTAGGTAGGATAAAGTTTCTTTACGAGATCAGACGAGTCTTGCTGTTAATTTTTAAGCGCAATTATAATTTTCATGTCATTGGAGCCTCAGACGAAGACAGTGGTTGACTCAAGCAACGAACGGAGGTCATCTTGTGTGTGAATTAGTGTGCGCGGTCTTAATGTTGCCGTCCTTCAGCATTCTGCCCGATATCCTGACCTCCTCATACAGCTTAAACCAGGGATGTATTCTCACGCCTTACTGTTTGACTGTCTCCGTCTGTGCAACGCAGAAGCAGTGGATACAGAAAGTACAAATGTTACGCGATTCATATATACGACTTCCCTCTCTTAGGATATATGACGATATGTGACGACAGGAATTGCATACGGCCACAGAATTAAGACGAACGTTCACATGCGACTCATGGATCGCCCAAAGTTAACGGGACTCCGTCACAGAGATACAAACGCTTAACAAGTTAAACTAGTATTAAATTCAGAGTGTGAAAGAGCCGGCCGAAGTGTCCGTGCGGTTAAAGGCGCTGCAGTCTGGAACCGCAAGACCGCTACGGTCGCAGGTTCGAATCCTGCCTCGGGCATGGATGTTTGTGATGTCCTTAGGTTAGTTAGGTTTAACTAGTTCTAAGTTCTAGGGGACTAATGACCTCAGCAGTTGAGTCCCATAGTGCTCAGAGCCATTTGAACCATTTTTAGAGTGTGAAAGTTGCATGTGTGAAATGTTTCTCGTGGATCTCAAACCTGGAACGCAAAGAGGATGCACTAAAGACACGGAACACATAACTCTATACATCGAAAAACTAAGCGCAATGGAACACACACACTCCTAACCACTAAAGAAATAATTGGTCATCAAGGCCGTCAGAAGTACTAAGGATAAAACAGTGAAGTAAACAGAATTATTCCATCATCCTTTAACAAAAACCAACACATACACCAGAAAACGTTTCTGACTGCGTGAAACTCTTCCCTGTATTTAGTTAAACTGTTCAGAATCTAAAGAAAGTCCGTGGAGATACCTTTTGATAATAAATTTGTATTTAAAAACTACGTAAACTGAACACTAAAAACTATATAAACTGAACAATGTACGAGTTATAACTAAACCAAAATCACATTGAGTCATGATTAATACCGTACTGAAATAAATCCCTAAATTATTCCATTCCACAGAATCCTCAGTTACAGTGGAAACATTCTATTTACGAACCCTAACGCTTTTTAGCCTTGTTTCACGACTTTTACTATTATTGTACGACCTAGATTTCTGGTTCTAAGCCCATTTTCCATTATACAGCTGACCCCACAGATGGGAACCAGGCAAAAATAAACGCATCAACTGCTTGATGCATCGATTCTTGGCAGACGATATTATGAGCCCCACTTTTCAATATGGTTGGTTGTTTATCATTTGAACTGAGGAAACATCTATCTACCTAATGTGTGTGAAATACAGAAAAACATAATGTGCAGCACGAAAAAGGCGTTTTTCTTTTGAACTATTGTAATTTACATACAGCTGCTGCGAAAATGGCAACACTAGAAACAAATAAACTCTTTGCCTTTAAAATCTCCCTTATCCTATTTGAAATGTTGTCTATAAAAGGTAAACTACATATCTGCTTTTCGGTCTATCTGAGTTGTTCACGGGTACAGAGGGTACCTGGGTTGCTTCTTCAATTTCTAATTGCAAGTTCTGTCAGTAATGTCTGATTCAAATCATTTTTGTAGTTATTGTTTTATTGCATCGATATGCTGATCATAATCTGTTTGAAAAATAGGGTAAAAAGGAGACGGGGGATCATGTGGTAGAATGCTGCATGTTTGTGGGCTGTTGGATGTTGAGAGGAAGCTGGGATGGATGTGTCAGTAAAGGAGTCTTTCCGGTAAATTTTAAATTTATGGTTGCTATTTTCTATCCGTAAGTTGACGTCTAGGAAATTAATGGTGTAACCTCCTAACCCGACACTGACCTTTAAGTTAGTATGCCATTGATTTGTATTTTCGAAGAACTTCTGGAGTTGACTAGTGAAACCTTTCCACGTACAGAGATAATCATCGACCTATCTGTACCAATACACACCATGTTCTGCCTGTGGCTCACTCTTTACCAACCATAAATTTAAAATTTATCGGAAAGACTCCTTTACTGACACAGCTACCTCTCAACAACCTATAGCCTAACAAACAAACAGCATTCCACCACGTGATTAAGCATCTCTTTTCCTTCCTCATGTTCCAATAAGACTATGACCAGGAACTCAGTGCAACAAAAACATAACCATAAATAATGAATTTGAATGAAACATTATTGACCAAGTTCTCAGTACAAAACTGAAGACGCAAGCCCGATTCCTATTGCACACAATGAATAACGTAGACAGATCGAAAAAGAAATGGTGTAGTTTAGCTTTTATATGTAAGATTTCAAATAACATAAGCAAAAATTTAAAGGCAAAGGGTTTCTCTGTGTTTTTCTATGACCCAGGGGCATTAGGCAGACGTATGTGAATGTAGGCTTTCCCGGTGTATACTGCTGATGAAACCTTCTGGCGAAGATGATGAGACTGACACTCATCGAAACGTCGCGGATTTTCGACGTAGCTACCCGGATGGAAGCCCGGAAGATTTCATCATTAGGTAGATGGTTCTTCAATTCAAAAAATAAATAATCAGCCATCGTGAAAAGCGGGGTTTATAAGATCATCTGGTAAGTGCGTCCATTCTTCAATATTGAACAGGCTGGGGGGCCAATATGTACCAGGCTCAGAGTGAAACCATGGAAACTGTGAGAAATAAATCAAAATGGCACATTTTTGCAGCGCAGTACTTTCATTCTCGCAGTCCGTTTTAAGCAGAAAACCTGTGTATTGACTTCCGTCCAAGTGTAATCTGGAGTGTCATATTTTAAATATTTCTAAAGCTTCAAATAAATTAAGGATATATGTTTTAAATCCATGCCAAGTATCGCCATCCAACGAGATTTTATAGGATTCGAGGAGTAAAATTAAATTCGGATGAAACCTGCGTTCGAAACCGTCATCCACCGAGGCAACGGAGCCTCGTGTTGATGGGAGACAAAGATCCTCTTCGCAGCATCCCCTCTACAGCCGATCGCGACAAACAGCGACGATCACTGAATAACAGATAATACTGCGAGACGCTCCCTCTACGGCAAAAAGTCACACTTGCTCCCGAAGAGGCAGCGTAGTTACAGGCACAGGCGCCCATAGCTTCGACGATCCGTAGCGCCGTTGGATGACGCTTCCGGATGCGAATTCTCAACCCCGATTTGTTCCTCAAGACACCCTCTACAGCCCCTCCAAGTTTGTCGGAACATTTAGGAGACTCCTTGTGTGTTTATATATACCCTATATCTGCCCAAATATTCATAAGATTATCGTGCAAAAATTTTAAGTAAATCGGTAAAGAATGCTGGGAGAACATTAACCTTTTTATTTATGTAGATGAATCTCCTACTAAACATTATTCAAATTATACGTCTGAGAGGAAATTCCTAACTGCAGAACACGGTACAATGAGTTAATTCTCTCCTGCCAAAGTGATGCAATGCAAGCGCAATTACACCAAATCTCCACACCGCGAGATGGCGATCGGGCGCTCTCCACTAATTCCCAGAAACAAGTGTGCAAGCAATCTTGCTTATTCACGTTACCTGCGTAAACCCTAAGCGGATACTAATTCGAGCTTTTTATTTAGGTATGCCGTTCGTTCACTGCTTGCGTGACATTATCTTTGACTGCCAGTTTGTGAGGGAGAACTGAAATAAAAGCTATTTCTGCTTCCGATGCCAATTTCACACAAAAGATAACACGAAATCATGAATATAGACACGGATGATAATAAAAATGACGATGATAATGTGTTACATTACTTGTGTTAAGTCAAATTGTCACTGTAGGTAAGAAGGACGATCAAAAAGTTTCCGTTCGAAGACCACACAGTTAAGATGGTATGTCAATGAGGCAAAATCGCCGACAGCGATTATCCCACCGGCGTACCAGGTTGAAGATACACGTTTGATAAAACACCGGGTCCTGCTGCGTGAAGAAGTCCGTAACTGCATGCTGCACATTCTCGACCGACGGATTTTTTAAGGGAACGAAGGACTGATAATATCATGGGGAAAGATCAGGACTAAGGGTGGGTGCTCGAGTGTGTTCATTTGTGTTGGCCTAACTTTTAGTGGCCTTCCAGATCTACCGGCGTCTTGTGTCGCATTGCGACGAGCACAGAACTTGGCGCACCATTCCACATCTGCCCCACACACATTCCTCATACTCCGATGAATGTCTACCGGCGTTTGTCCTACAGCAGCCAAGAAAAGAATATCAGCTTGCTGGTCCTGTTTCGACGCATTTGGTAATAACATCGCCGTAGCTCACGTTGTCGCATTTACCGCCATAATAATCACTTGCCTACACGTCGTTGCTTGTGTATACCCGCATTGGAGACGCGCTACGTTGCATATAAGCTGCAGCAACGCCTTCGCTGGGAAACTTTTTGTTCACCTCTTATGTTTAGTAAGTACCACAAATCTTTAAGATTAAAATTATCCAGATGATAGAGGATCCTGAAGAAATCTGAGCTACGGAACAAATGACCTGAGACGAATGTTTATCTTATTTATGATATAAGTAATTAACATATTATAGCATCAACTTAAGCTCCAAGCAACTATTCAAAGATACGAGTGCAGTCTCAATGAATGCATGAAAACGGAATGTAAAATTTTGCCACTCTCACTCAGACATCGCTGTTGCCGTTATGCAGGGAGTCTAGCAACCACGATGCCACCAATAAGCTATTCTTCAGTTTCTTCTGTGGTTTAATTCGCCAACAACATCGCGCAAATTCAAAGGAAAAATACACGAACGATTTCGTGTTGTATACCAAAAGTAGCGGTGCTCTAAGTAGTTGTGCATAATGTAATGGATAACATTTCAGATGCTCTTAATCTTTAATGTACGGGGGGTGTTTGAAAGGTCTGTGCAAAAATAAAAGCTACTTACGTGCTTGGGGTAAACCTTTTTTTATTTTTCGACATAGTCTCCTTTTAGCCTTATACACTTTGTCCAACGCTGTTCTAATTTGTTGATCCCTTCCAAATAACAGGAATTGTCGAACTCTGCAAAATAGCTATTAGTTGCTGCAATCACCTCCTCGTTTGAATAAAAATAGTAGTCCGAGGGAGCCGAGTATGGAGAATGGGGGGGGGGGGATGTGAAACGAGTTGGAATCCTATGTCCATTAATTTTGCCACCATAACTGCTGAGGTGTGTGCTGATGCATTGTCATGATGGAAAAGGACTTTTTTGCTGTCCAATCGCCGGCGTTTATCTTGCAGCTCGGTTTTCAAACGGTCCAATAACGATGAATAATATGCACCTGTAATAGTTTTACCCTTTTCCAGATAGTCGATGAGGATTATCCCTTGCGAATCCCAAAAGACAGTCGCCATAACCTTTCTGGCCAAAGAAATGGTCTTCGCCTTTTTTAGTGCAGATTCTCCCTTGCTAACCCATGTTAAGATTGTTCTTTGGTCTCAGGAGTATAGTAATGGCTTCAAATGGCTCTGAGCACTATTGGACTCAACTGCTGAGGTCATTAGTCCCCTAGAACTTAGAACTAGTTAAACCCAACTAACCTAAGGACATCACAAACATCCATGCCCGAGGCAGGATTCGAACCTGCGACCGTAGCGGAGTATAGTAATATATCCATGTTTCATCCACAGTGACGAAACGACGCTTCAAGTACTGCAGATTCTTCCTGAACAGCTGAAAACCAGCCTTGCAACACTTCACACGATTTCGTCTTTGGTCAAGCGTGATAAATCGCGGAATCCGTCTTGCGGATAGCTTTCTCATGTCCAAATGTTTATGAAAATATTATGTACCCGTTCATTCGAGATGCCCACAGCACAAGCAATCTCAAGCACCTTAACTCTTCTGTCATCCATCACCATACCATGGATTTTATCAATGATTTCTGGAATCGTAACCTTCACAGGGCGTCCAGAACGTTCAGCATCCCATATGGCCACTCCGAAAATTTTGAAACCAGTTATAAACTGTTCTAATCGAAGGTGCAGAGTCACTGTAATGTTTATCAAGCTTCTCTTTAGTCTCCTGAGGCATTTTGCCTTACATAAAATAACGTTTAATCACCACACGAAATTCTTGTTTGTCCATTTTTTGACAATCACTTGATTCACACGAATGACAAACACAAAAAAATAGTCCATTACGGCTGAAACTTTGTGTGAGTGCTTTCCAAAGATGCTACTGACTAAACATGACCTCGATACGGGCCGGTGGTGCCATCTCTCGAACTTTGCACGGACTTTTCAAACGCCCCTCGTAATGATTAGGATCTGTACATATTCGACTTAGAGACTGAATATTATTCATGATTATATACCTTTGTACCAGATGCCAATGACGATTTATATTCGTGCCTGAACTGGATGTCACATTATCAAGATAAAAAAATACATTATTTTGTTTGCAACAAAATATTTCCTTTGCTAACCACATGCCTATTAGTAGTAGTGGCTTTAGTAGTTAGAATCTTTTATTTAGCTGGCAGTATTGACGGTCACAGTATTGCAGTAGTTCGCGTAATGAAGATTTTTGTGAGGTAAGTGCTTAATGAAATGTATAGGTTACTGATAGGATTTCTTTTTAGTCAGGGCCATTCTTTTAAATTAATTATTCGAAGTCAGGTTATCTTTCTTTTTTTGAGCAGTCAGATTGCGTTGCGCTAGGGTATTGTGGGTCTCAGTCATTCAGAAATTTAAGTACAGGCACATTCATTTAAATAAAGAAGTTTCACATTCCCCAGACCGATGAGTGTTGCACGGTGTTTCCTTTCAGGTATTTCACGTCGTACACGCCAATGGCCATCTGTTTGAAAGGCGATTCATCTGAAAAATCCACCTGATTGCAATCAGTGGACGTCCAGCTGCGATATTTCGAAGCAAATGCCAGCCTTAGTCGCCAATGAACAGCAATCAGCAAGGGTGCATGCTGCTGTGGAGGCCCATACGCAGCTGAACAGTCGTTGAGACCATGGTGGTAGGCCGTTGTTTCATCTGGGCGATCAATTGCTCAACAGTTGCTCGTACACATCTCTGCAGCCGCCATACACCCCTCTCATCTACGACCTGTGGTGCATCACAGTTGCCTTGACACCGTTTTGGGAAGCGCCATATTTCCATGCAGCATGCGAACTGTTTACAAACTTAGCCGTTTCCGAAATTCTTCCACCCTTGGCCCGAAAGCGCAAGATCCCCGTTTGGACTTCTGATAAAACGCTCCGTTTCCGAATTACTGTAACGACTGCACTGTTTTGTCCCCCTGACACGCTTTATACACACTCCACAGCTAGTGCTGCCACCTCCCGCCTCTGAGTGCTTTTTGTGCGCTAACGTCGAACATAGGCAGTGGTCACATTAATGTGACTGGATCGTATTTACTTTTTGGTCGATGTTTAGAAAAAGCAGGAAATCTGAAGTCTCAAGTCTGGTACAAATTTTCGGTTACCACTACTTATGGTATACGTTTCTCGAATTGCGATACGGTTCGTTTGATTTGACTTGTTGTCGACAAACTTTCTTTATCAGTAGAATAACTCTTGAGAATTATTCACTTTTATGTGGAGGAATTCAAATTCAAAAATGGTTCAAATGGCTCTGAGCACTGTGGGACTTAACATCTGAGGTCATCAGTCCTCTAGAACTTAGAACCACTTAAACCTAACTAACCTAAGGACATCACACACATCCATGCCCGAGGCAGGATTCGAACCTGCGACCGTAGCGGTCTCGTGGTTCCGGGCTGAAGTGCCTAGAACCGCTCGGCCACCACGGCCGGCCGAATTCAGATTCAAAATCGGAGTTCACTAACCAATGAAGAAATTACTTCAAAAAGGCAGAGTGAAAAATCAAACCTCCCTCAAATGGATTACTATGTTAAGTCATGTCAGTTTTGGAAAACTAATAGCACTACCAAAGTTTTCGATAATTATGACAAAGAAACCTATAGTTAAATTTTGAATAAGATAATTCTGGGTATTAGGCTGCACCATTATAAAAGTAAAGCAACTGAATTGTCAACATTTCGACCGATTTGTAGCAGTTCTCTTCAGGATGGTTGACTGCTGGATGTTTAAATTTCTTTGAAACTTGTGATCTGGGTTGGGGTTGGGTCGGGTTGTTTGGGGGGAGAGACCAAACAGCGAGGTCATCGGTCCCATCGGATTAGGGAAGGATGGGAAAGGAAGTCAGCCGTGCCCTTTCAAAGGAACCATCGGGCATTTGCCTGGAGCGATTTAGGCAAATCACGGAAAACCTAAATCAAGATGGCCGGACGCGGGATTGAACCGTCGTCCTCCCGAATGCGAGTCCAGCGTGCTAACCACTGCGCCACCTCGCTCGGTCCTTTGTGATGTGGCACAGACACGTTATTGACAACGTTCTTTAATGAACGGTGTGTGACAGCACGCTTGTATAATATTCACAAAATAGTATTTTAATACCTAAAAACGACGTCATGTTGCTTTGGACAGGGACTGCGGCTACAATAGTCCACTACATTGTTGACGAATCATTTACTGTGACGTGACTCGCCAAACAGACAACAGAATAACTGGTCCGTAACTAGCCTTTCTCTTTTTTCCAGCCATTGACCGGGATATCCAGTGAACTGTTCAACGTCGTGATGTAAGATGTTCTATACAAAATACACAGTCAAATATAAACAAGCAACAGCCATAATTACAGTTTCTTTTTCTCGCAGTCTTCGGTGACTAGCGTGACAAGTTATTCACATTAATAGTCAAGTCTGACCAGAGTCTAATTAAAACGCGACGGAGAGCTGGTGAATGTAACGCGACCCACTGCGTCATTTACCTGAGGCTATCTGCCATCAACAAACATTAGTGAATATGCGCGGACACTGTGCACAATACACACAGGTTAACACTGAAATGATTTTAAACGTGTATCTGTGACACCATATTGTAGCAATACATCTGGTACTTTTTAATTGCAGCTATATTTTGCAGACTGCCTTGCTTCGTTACATGCACAAATGAAAAAACTGAAGCTCCTGAAAATATGTAAATTTTTTTTTATTACGTGTTTGCAGTGTACTCCATTAGATTAATAAGTAATTCTCATTCTCTAATAGATGTGATTTCTTCTGCCAGACTGACTGACAATAAAAGCCAGACTGTAAGGGGCAGTTAAAAAGTTTCCCTTCGAAGGCCTTACTGTCCAGAATGGTACGCCAGTAAGGCAAATCGCCAGCAGCACTGAGGCAACCATCCCACTGACGCACCTACTTGAAGATACAAACACGGTAACCTGCTGCGCGACCAAGTCCGTAACTACTTGCTGCATACCCTCGTCCGGCAGGAATCGTCGACCCTTCATGGCTCCTTTTTAAAGGACCGAAGGCATGATAATCGCGTGGGGACAGGTCAGCACTATAGTGCAGATGCTCGAGTGTCTCCCACTTGAGTTGGCGTAACTTCATACATACATACATACATACAAACGTACATTAATCCTTGTTCCATAGATCATGAATACGACATTTCGCAATAACATTGAACGTGTCACTTTAACATAAGTTTTCTTCACCCAAAATAATTAATGAATTGTTTTTTACAGTTACTACTTCATATCTAACAATTCATCTATTGAGTAGAAAGAGTTATTATTCAGAAATTCTTTTAATTAGCTTTTAAGTGTTGGTTGCCTGTCAGACTTTTCATCCTATTTGGCAGATGACCGAAGATTTTTGTGGCAACGTAATTCACCCCTTTCAATTCCAAAGTGAGATTTAAACCACAATAGTGAAGATCATCCTTTCTTCTAGTGTTGTAGCTATGCACTTCGCTGTTATTTTTGAACTGGGATGGGTTATTAATGATAAATTTCATAAATGAATATATGTATTTCGAGGGTACTGTGAATATCCCGAGTTCCTTAAATACATGTCTGCAAGGTGATCTTGGGTGGGCTCCAGCTATTATTCTGATTACATGCTTTTGTGCAATGAATACTTTCTCTCTTAGTGACGAATTGTCCCAAAATATGATGCTGTATGAAAGCATTGAATGAAAATAAGCATAGTAGGCTAATTTACTGATTTGTTTATCACCAAAATTTGCAGTAATGCTAATATCATAAGTAGTTGAACCTAACCGTTTCAGCAGATCATCGATGTTTTTCTTCCAATTCCATTTCCCATCAATGCTCACACCGAGAAATTTTGAATATTCTACCTTAGTAACAGACTTCTGTTTTTAGTCTATATTTATCAATGGTGTTATGGCATTTACTGTACAGCATTGTATAAACTGTGTTTTCTCAAAATTTAGTGAGAGTCCATGTGCAGAGAATCATTTAATAATTTTCTGAAAGACATTATTTACAATTTTCCCAGTTGATTCTTGCTTTTTGGGTGTGATTACTATACTTGTATCATCAGCAAAAAGAGCTAGCTTTGCATCTTCATGAATATAGAGTGGCAAATCATTAATATGCGTTAAGAACAATAAGGGACCCAAAAATGAACCCTGTGGCACGCCATTCTTGATACCTCCCCAGTTAGAGGTCCCTGCTGATTTTTTCAGACTATCTGCACTGTTAATTTTAACCTTCTGTATTCTTCCAGTTAAATTTGAATTAAACCATTTGTGCACTGTCGCACTCATACCACAACGCTTAAGCTTATCTAGAAGAATTTCTTGATTCACACAATCAAAAGCCTTTGAGGGATCACAAAAATCCGAATGGGTGATGTTCGGTTATTCACTGCATTTAATATTTGATCAGTGAAAGCTTCTGGCTACGACAGTTGCGATATGGTGACGTTTGCTATCGTGAGCAGCAGTACCCCTTGCACACCATTCCACTACAGTGGTTTTCGACAAATGTGCTACCCTTTACACACTCTTCATTATACGATGAAAGTCTTCCAGTGTTTGTCCGTCGGCAGCCAAGAAAAGAGTAACAGCACGTTGGTCCTGTTTTGACGCATTTAGTAGTAACGTCGCCATATCGTCATTCACCGCACTCTCGTCAGGAAGACATAAATTCCACACTGATCCCTTGGCTACATGTCGATGTTTATATACCTACATCGAAGACGCGCTACGTTCCAAATGCGCTTCAGCAACGCCCTCAAGTGGAAACTTTTTGATCGCCCCTTATGCACTCATACGCAGTCACGATCTAGATTTTTTTTATATTGTACAGTATCTTGTCGCTATGAGTTAAGTCCTTGTGGAAAAAAATATTCCTCATATTTCTTGGAGTTTGGTAACAGGATGTGGGTTCTGCGATCTTAGTATCAGAGCTGCTGTTTGTTAATCAATACGTAGCGATCGTGACCAGACTGCATAAGCTGAAAACTGTTCCATCGAAATCGCAATGTACTGTCAGGGCGTATGTCAAAACGGTCTCGTAGTTCTCAGAACTTCCAAAGGAAATGGAAATGAGCGTATGGTATTGTTGGCCGGGAGGCGCCATTCGGGGAAGTTCTGCCGCCAAGTGCAAGTCTTATTTCACTTGACGCCACATTGGGCGACTCGCGCGCCGGTAATGAGAATGAAATAATGATGAGTACAACACAAAACCCAGACACCTAGCGAAGAAAATCTCCAACCCGGCCGGGAATCGAAGCCGGGACCGCTTGCATGGGAGGCAAGCACGTTACCACCCAGCTAAGAAGGCGAACACTTCTAAAGGAAACGGTGGCTTTGTCACTGACAGCCGGACTTTTCCGCGCTCTGACATCGCCTTCGAGTGTCTTCTGCCTGTTACTTCGTCCTGTCGTTTCTTTATCCTGTGACGTCACGTACTCTTCTTTAGCATATACGTTATTTCCACCGATTATGATCAGAGGTTCCACAAGAGAGTTGGTGGAGATAATGCTCACGTGAAACTAATATAAACTAGCAGGTAATGATTTCGAGTCCCGAGAGAGTAGTAGTGGAATTTATACCTTGTGTTTTCCCCACATGTTTAATTAAGCATTCAACTTAAGAAGTAAAATACTTACTTAAAAATTGAAAACAGTACGAATTGTACCAATGAAACGCAATAGAATACGACCATCATTACGTTAATCCAAATTAGAGGTCAGTAATTTCAATGACACACATAATAAAACACTCTTATCTGCTTTGGGGGAGGAAATGTTGCCAGTTATCAATATCATGTAGCAGTTAAAATTTTGTGGAATAACCCGCTGTGATCACTGTGAATTCTCTATGCCACAAGAGGAAGTTCGCTGTAAAGATATTCAGTGACCGAGAAACCAGGGAACCGGTGTTCTACGTGACGACCTTTGTGGCTGAGCGTGGGTGTGGACGCGTGATGCTGACCACGTATTGACAGAGGCCGGCCGTTGCGTCAGTGTCTAGCGTGACTGTCGTGTGGCGGAAAAGCTCTTACAGTTACTATTAATTTTACTACGTGACGGTTTGGTCACTGCCAGTGAAAATCTCAAATATTGGCTTGCTTTTGCCAATTCTTAATTTGTCATAACAGTTAGTTGTTCTCTATCTTCTCTAGGTGGCCACTGGGGCTCAGATCAGATGTCTAAAACAATTACTGTTCCCACAATTTATCGAGTTGGTTGGATGGCAACAACACTTCTTTCACATAACCAGCGATAACTGTAGGACATGTAAAGCTGTTAAGGTAGTTAGTTGGCAGTTAATTGACAGGGTATGCTGAACAGAGAGAGTGTCTTTTACTGTTCAACGTACTAAGGTTTTTTTCACGTACCATTCGCCTAAAGAGCGTTTGCAAGATTGTTGCCTGTGCGTCTTCAGAGAACGAATATTGGTCTCATTTTATATGCACGGTCTCTCCGGGATCAATACGTTGGCGACTGAAGTATTCGTAGAGTTCGCCCCGAAATTTCGTAGTCAGGCATTTCAGTAGATAGTACTCTTATTTGAGTGTAAGCCAGTTACAATTTTCTAGCTTTTCTGGTAAAATACACACACAAACATATACACAAATGTGTAAACTATTCATCTCAAATTTTTCAGGGACCATTTAAGATATCGTAATTCTGTTTTCACCCTGAATAATTGTGAGATAATCTTCACTTGCCGACTTATAGTGTATTTCCATAGCTGTATTAATCACTGGCATATCGGTAACAACTTTTGAAATGAAACTTCTGCCGCCATTATCGTAGAGATGAATTCAGCGGAGTTTCCTTCTTCAAAATCCGAGTTCTTATGGCGGAGTAATTACAATACTTAGACTTTAGATTTATCTGTTTTGAACATGAAAACGATTGCTGTGTCATGTGGAAGTGTGTGATTTCATACTCAAAGAAAGAAGTACCTGATGTCGAATAAGAGAAAACAGACTTCACGATACCGATATAAAAGGGGCACAAAGGAAATGTAGTTTCCATGCTCTCACAAGACCTTGCGGCGAGATATGAAGAGGACGAGACAGAAGAAATATCAGGTGAAGAGGTCCACAGCCTCAACATCAGGAAGGCTGGACGATGTCAATAATGCTCTAGTGACGCAGACGCCAGCAGTTACTGCCGCATATCTGGTCAGCATATTCAACGAGATTTTCCAGACCATTTACTATACCTTACCGTGAAATCATGCTGTTATAGCGGCCATACAGAAGACAAATATCTGCGACTTACGCAGAAATATAGACCTATAAGCTTTAATCAAATGAAACGACATGGTTCCATAGGCCTTTTCAAGTCTCAATCATATATGTATACGCAGACAAGCAATCCCGCTCTTGCTACAAATTTTCATTGGTTGTTTCAGTCTGCATGTATACATCATAGATGTGTGAGACTTGAAAACTTCTCTGGAAGCATAGAGTTTCATTTGATTAAAGAACCTATGCCTGGGTTTCAGGCAGGATTCCCCGTTTTATTCGATGCTGACGTGCTATTCCAATACAGTTGGAGAGCCTCTCCAATGCTGTTTGAGTTTATGGGAAATATCAAGTGACCTGAGGTGTGAATGGGAATTTGGATTGAGGAGGTACGTCTGCTACAATGGTCCGTGCAGTTGTGTAGAGCCACTGTGCCAGGGTGGCGTAGTGGTAAGATCCGCATAGTCAGAATGAGAGCCAAGTTCGAACCCAGCCGTAGTACAAACTTTCATTCTTTGCTTTAGCCTGCATATTACCATAACCTATAAACTTAGCACCAGCCTTGTCCGAGGTCTTTGATAGGGTGTTTCTCTCAAGAGGCTTTATCGTGACGTCAATTTAAAGGCAATACTATCCGAGGAGCAGTTCAGGTTAAGGTAGGGTCACTCAACCGAGAATCAGCTCCTGCGATTAATGGAGCATGCCTTCGACGCTCTGGAACGCTGCGAATACGTTGGGGTGGTGTCCCTCACCTTTGCAGAGCGGTGAACAGTGTGTGCCTGACGGCCTCTCGTTCTAGTTTCTTAGCCTAGGTTGACAGTTCCATATTTCTGCTTTATACGGTCTCATCTCGACTACAGGACCTTCCACGTGCGAGCTTAAACTGGACTGCTGGCGCGTCGTAGGACTTGGTGCTTAGACCGATACTGTACACGCTCTAAACCGCTGGCCCACCTAAAGCCAAAGCGTATACCTCGCGCTGTACGATGATGATACGACGATCTTCAGCATGAATGCCAACATTGCAGCTCACCTCTGGCAACCGGAACATCTGGGCCGTCAAGTAGCACCTTAATTTACATACTACCAAGTTGCAGTTCTTGGTAGTTACTCCCCACGCCTTCCTCGTAGTACTGTCATCCTTTAACATTGCAGGAAGCCCTGTTCTACAGGTTCTACAGTTCCGCCCTGTACTGGAATACGCTGCCGTCGTGTGGGTTCAAGCCGCTGAAGAGTGCATACAGATGTTAGGGAGCAGAACCGTGCACTGCACTTGGCTTTGCACCTATCAAGGACCTTTCCGACAGCTAAGCTACGACCGAGTCTCGCCTCTAAGGGACCGTTTTAGAGCGGCTTCCCGCATCTTCTACGAGAAAATGAGGCGCTCGCACAACTCGAAAATTCAAGTGCTCGACCGGAAAATTTAGCTCAGCGTCCATACAAGATGGTCACAACAGCCAGCTGCGTAGGCAGCTGCTATTGGGTCAGGACACTCTGGATAAACAAGAAGACAATCACAGCATATGTATACAGAAAAAACACCAAGAGCAAACACACGTATACACGTAGACACACACTTGTTGCGAACTTCAAAATTAACCGGAGAATTATGCACAACTCCGTGAAGATCCATCACATAACTACGTGAAGATTCATTACTTACATGCAGCTTTCATTAGGTCTGTGTCGATCACATCTGCTGACTAGTTTGAAAAAAAAAAAATACACTACTGGTCATTAAAATTGCTACAACACGAAGATGACCTGCTACAGACGCGAAATTTAACCGGCAGGAAGAAGATTCTGTGATATGCAGATGATTAGCTTTTCAGAACATTCACACATTGTTGGGGCCGGTGGGGACACCTACAACGTGCTGACATGAGGAGAGTTTCCAACCGATTTCTCGTACACAAACAGCAGTTGACCGGCGTTGCTTGGTGAAACGTTGTTGCGATGCCTCGTGTAAGGAGGAGAAATGCGTACCATCACGTTGCGACTTTGATAAAGGTCGGATTGTAGCCTATCGCGACTGCGGTTTATCGTATTGGGACATTGCTGCTCGCGTTGGTCGAGATCCAATGACTGTTAGCGGAATATGGAATCGGTGGGTTGCGGCGGGTAATACGGAACGCCGTGCTGGATCCCAACGGCCTCGTATCACTAGCAGTCGAGATGACAGGCATCTCATCCGCATGGCTGTAACGGATCGTGCAGCCACGTCTCGATCCCTGAGTCAACAGATGGGGACGTTTCCAAGACAGCAACCATCTGCACGAACAGTTCGACGACGTTTGCAGCAGCATGGACTATCAGCTCGGAGACCATGGCTGCGGTTACACTTGACGCTGCATCACAGACAGGAGCGCCTTTCGATGGTGTGCTCAACGATGAACCTGGGTGCACGAATGGCAAAACGTCATTTTTTCGGATGAATCCAGGTTCTGTTTACAGCATCATGATGGTCGCATCCGTGTTTGGCGACATCGCGGTGAACGCACATTGGAAGCGTGTATTCGTCATCGCCATACTGGCGTATCACCCGGCGTGATGGTATGGTATTGGTTACACGTCTCGGTCACCTCTTGTTCACATAGACGTCACTTTGAACAGTGTTCACATTGACGTCACTTTGAACAGTGGACGTTACATTTCAGATGTGTTACGACCCGTGGCTCTACCCTTCATTCGATCCCTGCGAAACCCAACATTTCAGCAGGATAACGCACGACCGCATGTGCAGGTCCTGTACGGGCCTTTCTGGGTACAGAAAATGTTCGACTGCTGCCCTGGCCAGCACATTCTCCAGATCTCTCACCAATTGAAAACGTCTGGTCAATGGTGGCCGAGCAACTGGCTCCTCACAATACGCCAGTCACTACTCTTGATGAACTGTGGTATCGTGTTGAAGCTGCATGGGCAGCTGTACCTGTAGAAGCCATCCAAGCTCTTTTTGACTCAACCCCCAAGTCTATCAAGGCCGTTATTACGGCCAGAGGTGGTTGTTCTGACTACTGATTTCTCAAGATCTATGCACCCAAATTGCGTGAAAATGTAATCACATGTCAGTTCTAGTATAATATATTTGTCCAATGAATACCTGTTTATCATCTGCATTTCTTCTTGGTGTAGCAATTTTAATGGCCAGTAGTGTATGTACCATTATGTATCATGAAACCCGATCAGTACTTTGCAGAAGTGTTACATTATCTCAAGTTTGCTGTTTGGCACATAATGTCTGGTATTCGCATCGTAATACTATTCTTTTACCCAACTATTATTGCTAACTCATATGTCCCAAAACTGTTTAATCAATACGTGTATCGACGCAGAAAAGATGAACTAATGAATAGATATTTTCAGCAAGACGGAGCAACAGCACACAGCACTGTGATAACCTTGTACAATCAGCAGAGCGAATGCTATCTCCTGGCCACCTCGATGGCCTGATCTCTCTCCTTGTGATTTTTACCTATGGGACTGGGAGAAATTGAAGGGTCATATCTACTCCAATAATCCTCACACACTGGAAGAGCTGCAGCAGAACACTGAAAATACTGTTGCTACTATCCCTCGGACAGATGGTATCTCACAGTTTGATAAATAGAGCACAGCGCCTCATCGACGTCAACGGTAACCATTTCCTTGACAAGGATCAAACTCACTTCAGTCTTAGGAGCATTATCTGTTTTCTTTCCTTTTCTGTTCGCATCTGGAGGGAAGGTAAAATGACTAATTCTATCTCTTGCTCCTCGCTCTAGTCTCGCTTTTCTTTTTCCCATGATGTCCCGTCAGTAAAACAAGTCATTGACGATTTGCGACAATCTTTGAATAAGGTGATATCGTTAGTTAGTTTCACTTGAAAGTGTATTCGTGCTTTAGAGCAATACTGCAGAATGAGATGTTCAATTATTTCGTAAACAAAGTATTTCATATGCAAGCTGCAGTTTCCCGGAATGCTGTCAACCAATCGAACGAAGTCTATCATTTGTCGTCCCAGATTGTAACTCTTCACAATTTTACTCTCATATATTTGTTTGCATGACTGATTCTAAATGTGATTATTAATCACGTAGTCCAATACCTCTAAGTTCTGCTATTCGCTAAATGCTTATCTCTGATTTTCTCTATATTAAGAGCTACTTGCCTGTCTTCATTCTAGGCTAATATTTATCGATAACAGGCGGGAAGTTATTATTTTTGACGGATAGAACTTCCTCATAGATAAATACACTCCTGGAAATTGAAATAAGAACACCGTCAATTCATTGTCCCAGGAAGGGGAAACTTTATTGACACATTCCTGGGGTCAGATACATCACATGATCACACTGACAGAACCACAAGCACATAGACACAGGCAACAGAGCATGCACAATGTCGGCACTAGTACAGTGTATATCCACCTTTCGCAGCAATGCAGGCTGCTATTCTCCCATGGAGACGATCGTAGAGATGCTGGATGTAGTCCTGTGGAACGGCTTGCCATGCCATTTCCACCTGGCGCCTCAGTTGGACCAGCGTTCGTGCTGGACGTGCAGACCGCGTGAGATGACGCTTCATCCAGTCCCAAACATGCTCAATGGGGGACAGATCCGGAGATCTTGCTGGCCAAGGTAGTTGACTTACACCTTCTAGAGCACGTTGGGTGGCACGGGATACATGCGGACGTGCATTGTCCTGTTGGAACAGCAAGTTCCCTTGCCGGTCTAGGAATGGTAGAACGATGGGTTCGATGACGGTTTGGATGTACCGTGCACTATTCAGTGTCCCCTCGACGATCACCAGTGGTGTACGGCCAGTGTAGGAGATCGCTCCCCACACCATGATGCCGGGTGTTGGCCCTGTGTGCCTCGGTCGTATGCAGTCCTGATTGTGGCGCTCACCTGCACGGCGCCAAACACGCATACGACCATCATTGGCACCAAGGCAGAAGCGACTCTCATCGCTGAAGACGACACGTCTCCATTCGTTCCTCCATTCACGCCTGTCGCGACACTACTGGAGGCGGGCTGCACGATGTTGGGGCGTGAGCGGAAGACGGCCTAACGGTGTGTGGGACCGTAGCCCAGCTTCATGGAGACGGTTGCGAATGGCCCTCGACGATACCCCAGGAGCAACAGTGTCCCTAATTTGCTGGGAAGTGGCGGTGCGGTCCCCTACGGCACTGCGTAGGATCCTACGGTCTTGGGGTGCATCCGTGCGTCGCTGCGGTCCGGTCCCAGGTCGACGGGCACGTGCACCTTCCGCCGACCACTGGCGACAACATCGATGTACTGTGGAGACCTCACGCCCCACGTGTTGAGCAATTCGGCGGTACGTCCACCCGGCCTCCCGCATGCCCACTATACGCCCTCGCTCAAAGTCCGTCAGCTGCACATACGGTTCACGTCCACGCTGTCGCGGCATGCTACCAGTGTTAAAGACTGCGATGGAGCTCCGTATGCCACGGCAAACTGGCTGACACTGACGGCGGCGGTGCACAAATGCTGCGCAGCTAGCGCCATTCGACGGCCAACACCGCGGTTCCTGGTGTGTCCGCTGTGCCGTGCGTGTGATCATTGCTTGTACAGCCCTCTCGCAGTGTCCGGAGCAAGTATGGTGGGTCTGACACACCGGTGTCAATGTGTTCTTTTTTCCATTTCCAGGAGTGTACATAACCTGCGAAGAGCCTTGGGTTGCTGCTGCAACTTTTTGGTAAGTACTGAATGCAAAACATGAAGAGTTGTGGTTCTGTTTAACTTGGTAAACGCTCTGCATTACTTCAGTTCTGTAGATGACTCTTCAGCCAGAAAAGGGTTCTCCGTCGTTCCAGTCAAAAAATTTTCTGTCCACCTCAGAATCTATTTATATAGTACATAGGAGCTTATTTCCTGGGTTTTCGTCTAGTACTAAACTGAAAGCCATTTGAAAGTCTAAAATACCGAATCCAACTGATTATCTCTATTAATACCTCGTGTGAAAAGCGCGAGTTGAGTTTCGCAGGATCGATGTTTACAAAATCCCTGCTGGTTGTCATGGAGAAGGACACTATGTTAATTACTTTTGAAAAGATTTTTTCTAGAATATTCTTGAAACTTCTCTTGCATGGTGAACAGTCGTGAGTGGAAAGTGTGCAATGTATGCTCCTTGACGTAAAGGTACAAGAGAGGAGCGCAACAGTGTACATTCCTCTGACGTCCGTCTCTTAACAAAACTCTTCCGTGAGACCAATTATGAACTCAAGAAAAATATTTCATGCCAATGGTGGATCTCTACACTACTACACTACATCGTGCCAACTACAGGTTCAGAAAAATAGTGTACTGCTTTCCTGGTTTTGAAAGAATTCTTTTACGGCGAGGAGACGAAAATTCTAGTCAGAATAAAAATGACAGCAGAATACGTATCTACAGCACAAGTTAAATAATTACCACAGAGACTAAACAGAACTGACACTTTGTTTTTAATCATATTCTTGTCTACAGTAAATTATATGTTTCCTCTCAATACAGTGACTGCAGGCCAATTTAAAGTGAAATAAATGCAAAATAATGTGCATAAATAACAGAATAATTCTTTAAGAATTGAACCACGCAATTAGTCGTTTCTCTCCATTGCTAGGTAAATTGCTTAAGTCTCTGGGGTCACCTTGCAAAGCGATGAAATATGGCAGGCACACATAAATTCGAGAGGGCCAAAGGTAATCTTGTTTAGCTGGTAGAGCATGGTGAATCAACAAAGACGCCACTTGGAAGTAGCCAGTATAATTTATTCTTAAATCACGTTCTACAGCCCATACTGAATTTGAAGTCGAACGATTCCATAGGCATGCTGATGAGTCATTAATCAATTACCCGAAATATCCAAACCAAGGGCATGTCGGAGATAGCATGTGCACTTACACAGAAACGGTGACAAGGAGGAAATATATTTCCTGCAGTAAGTAAACGTAAAATATCTGAAAGCATACGTATACATACACCCATATTTCCCTCGTTTCTTAGTAACAGTACGTCAGCAAGTAAAATCTGTATCTAGTATGCTCGGCCAATACCTCTAAAAGAACTGACGCTGCACGTGCGTATTTTTAAATATAGCTGCGTTTACGTATTTCATTTAATCATTTTGACCAAAAACAATTGCTGAGCCAAATGTGAGCGAACGGGTGGTATTCTGTCATTCTGGGCAACGGATTAATCTGAGATGTACCCTTTACCCGTGGCTCCTGCAAGATGCAATTTCCACCCCCACACTACTACAGAAGTCAGACAGACGCTCCTAACGTTCTAAAGAGAAATGCCTTAAAAGTTTTCAGTAATAAATATCTTCTGGAGTCGTCTGCTATAAGGAAATGACACAAAAATTCACAAAATTTCTTAGGTAACTAGTGGGATACTTGGGTACTGGAATAGTGCTAGTTAGTGTAAGAAAAACATGAAACAAACGAAAATTATTATTTATTTTGCTAAAATTCTGAGAAATCACAATGGCACTTTTAGTTATGAACTGAACAAGTTATTTCCAGGCTCTTTTCGGAATGTAAAGTTACCTCTTAAGTATAGGATTCGCTAATGAAATTTCTATACAAAGTTTAAGATTGTTACTGACTTGGCAGAATGGCTGAGAGCCGTGCCTACTCAACTTGAATAATTATCCATTAGAATGTTGCTAGGTACGGTCGAGGCTGTCGCGTGTGAAATGCAGTGAAGTGTACTGTTGTGGAGGAAATATGGGGCTCGCAAGAGCTGTAGGGCACAATACTGTAAGCTGCGATGACTGCTGTCTGCGCGGCTCACTGCTGACAAATAAGATAACTCTCGTTCTATCTGGATTGACCTTCGCCAATCAATCTCTCCCTACGCCTTGATGAAGTCAAGGACTCCTATTCGCCCCTAGTCAAACTATTGGCGTGGTACACCGGTCAGATAACCAGTCCACTGCGATGCCACTCAAAAATTCGCTTGCAGGCGTTAAACTATAACTCTGTCCGTTCAAACCACACAATAAGTGTGGCGGCCAACACATTGAACAACGCTTAATCGCAAGGACTCAATATAGAGTCGCACTGCGATTCGCTCTCGACAGAGGTGCTCTCCCAGTGAAGTACTGAGGAGAGACTTGTTCCTTGCTCTTTGAGCACACGCTCTCGTTACGTGTTCTCGCTCCTAGAGCGACAACGGAACGGCTCCTCTCCACGCCAGATGTGCAGGGGTATATCTTTTGGTCTCTTCCATTACTCCTTCAGCTCATGGCGTCAGGGATATCGTCTGCCAATCAGCATTGCTCTTCTAAAATGGGAGAATGATGTTTCGTTTAAGGCGACCAATCCGGAAATCTGTAGCATCGGCGTTTGGCGTTTGCTGTCTCCCTCTGAAAACCTCTGAAACTGTGTGCTATGTTTGTAAAGAATGCGTAGGCTGGGCGCTCCCACACAATGTAGCGGAATTTGCTTTTAAGCCAAACATGGGGTTGTTCTGCCTTTCACTCGGGCAGATGCTCTCTGCTCTACGGGCGGTCGCCGGTCGACGTAGATAGGTTGATTTGTCCTCTGAAGGGACCGGCCCCCTTGTGTGCAGTTTGCTTCTCCCAAACTAAAAGCCCATGTGACCGTCATGTCTTGAATGTGTCTTTGTACACCAGCCTTGAGTATTTCAATCTCGGTGTGCACTTGCGATTTACTTGTTATTTGCGTATCGTTTGCATGAATTCATACAACATTGACTTTATCTTATCGAGTTTGGGTTCGAATGAAGCGTCTTGATGTGCGGAATATGATTGTGAGGGCGGAATATGTAAGCAATGAAGGTCAGGAGACCACGACGTCTTACACAAAGAACAGGAAAGGTTTTCAATCCAATGGCGTGATATTGCAACCACATTCCTTTATCTTATGGACCTCCCAGAACTTTTCTGTCCGACAGAAAAACGTAGGACGAAGTGCTACGATCTTATAGAAAAAAAAGGGCAGTTTGAGCTAACAAACTTTCTTACACTGCCAGCACAAGAAACATTCATCTTGTGCCCTCATCGTCTCTGTAGAGTAGTGGTATAGCAAAACTGTGTGAAACTGAATGAGAGCCGGCCGGAGTGGCCATGTGGTTCTAGGCGTTACAGTCTGGAACCGAGCAACTGCTAAGGTCACAGGTTAGAATACTGCCTCGGGCATGGATGTGTGTGATGTCCTTAGGTTAGTTAGGTTTAATTATTTCTAAGTTCTAGGCGACTGATGACCTCAGAAGTTAGGTCGTATAGTACTCAGAGCCATTTTTGAACTGAATGAGGTCCCAAATATGTGAAGTTAGTTGAGTTTGAAATCTGCATTATACCAGCCTCCATACGGTATACAGAAGATTTTTATGGTATCTTACTTGATCGAAAATAAAGTATATTTTACTGCAGTTAACATGCGGTGTGGCGGAAACCAGCTCTTTGTGCATCAGAGTTGCTATTTTGTTTTTATACATCATCTTAAATGTTTAGCAGCGGGGAGAACGAACTGGAAGTGTATTATGTAACTGAACCTATTTGTATGTAGATGCTTGTATAATAGTGTTTGTAAAGTAATTTTTGATTCTGCTATTATTCCAGCGACTAATGTAGTCACACTGCATAAATATCGCAATTGTCATGCGTACAGCATACACTGATCGTAAATCGTAAGGAATTATAAAAATTCTGAATGAAGCAAGCTCTTTCTTCATGTAAGCGTTCGTGAAAATTTAGGCGTGTGTGTTCGCTGGCTTGTGTGTGTGTGTGTGTGTGTGTGTGTGTGTGTGTGTGTGTGAGCGTGTTTGATATGTTACTGGATATAAGCATCAATAGTTGGGTTGGGATTTTTTAAGCAGGAGCGTAATATCACTGTTTAGTACCGCCTGTTGAGAGCAAGTGAACCATGACATAGAACAGGCCTTACAAATTCCGTCCGCAAAACTCGATTTCTAGAGGAAATCTGCTTCCCAGGCTGGATGCTCTGTTCAAGAGCCACTGCTTCGTTTCGACTCTGGGATATCAGAAATTATTAATATGAACCGTTGAAATATAATATCCATTTATTTGTGTCGTACTCTAATGACTTTCCCTTTCTGTCGCAGTTACTGATATAAAATACTTGTGTAGAAGACTGCAGTGAATTACTAACATGGGGGCAAATTCTGAGTTTGATTTAAAGAAGATTATTGCTCTTTCTACTTTGAAACAACTTTGTTTAATAATGAGAATTTTGGATGTAAATGACTATCGAAAGACATTTTCAAAAATTAATACACTGGCGTAATGTTTAACTAATAGAGTAGCTTGAAATTTGCAGTGACTGCAATCCACAAATACATCAAACACCGTTAGCAGTCTTGAGGTACTTTGGTGCGTCAAAGTAATTCAGACAATTAACAGACAGAATGAGATTTTTCACTCTGCAGCGGAGTGTGCGCTGATATGAAACTTCCAGGCAGATTAAAACCGTGTGCCGGACCGAGACTCGAACACGGGACATTTGCCTTTCGCGGGCAAGTTTCAATTAACAGACAGTTGCGTTCTAAAAACAAAAATTGTCAATATTATTTGTGTAGCGACCAATGGCAACAACACTGTATCACAGTAGGCTGAAAGGTAATACAGTTCAGTAAGGATTATTTTTAGAAGCATCCCTGATAAATTCAAAGCGTATCTACATCTACATCTACATGTACATGGATACTCTGCAAATCACATATAAGTGCCTGGCAGAGGGTTCATCTAACCACCTTCACAATTCTCTATTATTCCAATCTCTTATAGCGCGCGGATAGAACGAACACCTAGATCTTTCTGTGCTAGCTCTGATTTCCATTATTTTATCGTGGTGATCGTTTCTCCCTGTGTAGGTCGGTGTCAATAAAATATTTTCGGATTCGGAGGAGAAATTTGGTTATTGGAATTTCGTGAGAAGATTCCGTCGCAACGAAAAACGTCTTTCTTTTAATGATGTCCAGCCCAAATCCTGTATCGTTTCTGTGACACTCCATCCCATATTTCGCGATAATACAGAACGTGCTGCCCTTCTTTGAACTTCTTCGATGTACTCCGTCAGCCCTATCTGGTAAAGATCCCACACCGCGCTGCAGTATTCCAAAAGAGGACGGACAAGCGTAGTGTAGACAGTCTCCTTAGTAGTATACTATACTCGTAGTTTTCATTGCGTACATATAACCCTCCATTACATAAAACGTCCTAAAGCACTCCCGATTAACAAACTGCATGTGGCTGTTATGTTCTGAGTGACAAAAATAGCAATTAAATTTTCAGTGTGTGTTATTACATAGCAAATGCATGTATTGCATAGGTAACTATATTACAGCCATGTTAGAGACTATTGCAGCACACAGTAATATTTAAGCGATCTGGTTTAAAATTACTTTCAACCCAAGAATAAAATTTCACTGAAAAAAATCATACATAATAATTTACTTTGTGATTAGTTTCATATTAAGAAAAAATAATTTAACTCCTCGGTAAATTCGTATTAGCATTTAGATGTCTGAATCTGTTGGAGCAAAAACACCTACTGTAATTAATTGATAGTGTCCCAGTCTACCTTCTCGTGAGACGGAAACATCGTTTGTTTAAAAATGAATTTCAAAGAACAGTGATTCTCAACCTAGCCTTATCGCTAATGCAAGATATCAAGACAAGAGTTCACACAGATATGTACTGGTAGCCGGATAAACGACGCACTCTCACATTGGAAATAAAACATTTACACAGTATGGTTAGACAGGCAATAACATTTCAAACTGAGGGAGTAACTGAATTACATACTGAGAACACTCATACAAGTTATTTGAAGTCACTAGTGACATACGATGATAAATTTCGCTAAAGGGAAAATTTATTCGATTCTGTAGTTTTCTTCATGAAATCTTTTCAATAAAAAAGGTCAGTAGAACATCGCTGTGTTGGGGTTGTGTACATTTCCGGAGCGTTGTTATGGCAAATTTGTGACTTATAGAAGACCGATTGTTAGTAGTTGTGGAAGGAAGCAACAAAGATTAGTGTTTAACGTCCCGTCGATAGCGTGATCGTTAGAGACGGAGAACAAACTCGGATTACGAAAGGATGGGAAAGGAAATCGGCTGTGACCTTGTCAAATGTATTATCCTGGCACTTGCCTGGAATGATTTAGTGAAATCATGGAAAACCTAAATCAGGATGGCTGGAGACGGGTTTGAACCGTCGTCTTCCTGAATGCGAGTCCAGTGTGCTAACCACTGCGCCATCTTGCTCGCTGGAGATTAAGACAACGTTTGGTTACGGTTAAGTAATAGTGTAGTTCCTTCTATACACATTGACCATGTAGTTGAGTTTATGTGTAGAGCCTTTCCCTTAAAACTCAGAACGATCCACAAGATATTTTTATCTACTTTCACGTTGTTAGCAGTGGTATGTACGTGGAAACACTCAGGGTCATAATTTGTGTAGCTTAATCTACTGTCGGCATCGTTATTATCTTCATCACCGTTACTTATTGTTTTACTCATTGTGACTGCACGTTGAGGAATGTAATTAAGCGAAGAACTGCAGAAGATGCCAACCCTCTTACTGATGACGTGCTTCTCCTTCAGTGCATGGTTTCTTAAGACAACTTCACAAGAAATTGTTTAACGAGAGCCGTAAAGGTAAGGATTTCTGTGTGTCGCATACCAAATAAAGCTGCAACAATGTTAATTTTCACTGCACATATCTTGACATTTGTGGAATACTATCACTTGAGAAAGCATCGACATACGAACTGCAGAGTTGTCTTCTACATTGTGCAATTTCAGTCTAATCCTGAAGCTGAAGTTTTGAGAACTGATTCCCACCGAATGGAAAGAGACTTTCTAACAGTATAAAAACCGATATAACCTAAGATAAAGTGAGAGATTCAGTACGAATTAGGTACTTGATGAGCGAACATAGTTCAGATGAACTCTTTCGGCAAAGGAACTGTGTGAGGAGGTTTTTCTTTTACCCCTCGCTCCCCCTACTCACTGCAAGTTAGCATGTGCATGCACAAATCTTCGCTCCCACGATACTATGTACACCCCATTCTCTGAACGTAAACATCCGATGTTCTCGATTCCTATTGATTAATTGTGCGAACTGCTTCTGATCGGTTGACCGAAACCATTCGGTCAGTTCACTTATTTAGTTCAGTCTTTAGTTCCGATTTTCCCCTCCCTCGACCCTAAGTAGCTTCGCGTGTTGTAACACAAGTGATATTACGGAAATCCGATTTTACTGTCTATTTACACTTTCTTTACCCTGTATATAATATTTCTCTCACATTTTGCGAATTAACTTTCGTGAACTATTAAATAAAAATTAGTTTTTCCTTTTTACAGATCACACCAGGTACGAGAAAGAACTAGGGAGCATAATAAACTCTCTTGGTGGCAATGAGAATAGTTTAATCATGAGTGGTTCCCGTTACCCAGATTCCCAAGTAAAGGTATGGATTGAAATAGAAACCGCTCAGCCCATCTTAACAATAACAGAGTATGTACAAAAGAAGTTCCGAGAAATATGTACACTGGGTTTACTGCTAAAGGCCACTCAATTCTTCTCTCATTTATTAGTTTAAGGTGTCTTCTAAATGCCTTTATTTATTGGTACTTCATCGAACAAGTTCAATAAGAAATACTATATCAGAAGGTCGTAAAAAGAACGACCTTGCCCATCTAGGAATATACAGGTGGAAGCGAAAGCATGAAATACGACAGAAAAGTGTTTTAATTGCACGGTAAAAAAAATTAATAACGTCTACTCTGACGTAAAGCGCGGCAAATTGAAATAAATAAATAAATAAATAAAAAACAAGAATAGAAAACTCGTTACTCCACGTGCATATCGGAAATGATAATCTCGATTAAATTACTACGCATGAAAACTAAAAAGCAATGAGAGCGAAGTGAGCTATGACCAATACGACTTACATGTGAAAAACAAAAGTTACTTTGTGACTCACACTCAGTATGCTGTTATAAGATTCAGTACAGAAAACTGAAGTTCACGGTGCAGGCATCAGATGTCACTCTATTACAGTGCAGGAATAAAAAATAAAAATAAAGCTTTACAACTGAGACAAACTGTGGGAAACAAGGTGCCAGCCCGAGCGAACTTAACTGCTTATCTGCGCGGTTCACTGTACTCATTCCGCTCTCGGCACGAACACTCAAGGTCTGCGTTATGGCGACCGCAGCACAGGATTAGATTCCAACAGCGAAACACCGCCGGCCGCCTCACGTGCCGCGAAGGCCAAGGGCAAGGAGACCGGCTGAACTTGTTTGATCACACACCGCTGTCGCTGATATAACACCTTTGCAAGCCGAACTACTCTTGCACACTAGGGATAAACGTCCTTTCGTGGGTCTGCTATTTACAAACGTACGAGTATGTTACATTGGTCACAACATTATACCAACAAAAACATTTCATTGGACTCAGGATGTTTTAAACCCGTCATTTATTAGAAAGTCAAACGAAACAGCTTTCAGCCATCTAGTTTCCAAACTTATTTTATTTGGCAACCGGTCTGGGCGATTTACTACACCATCTTCAGGCCTCGATTCAAGATCGGCAGATGATGGTAGAGTGATCGCTATAGCAAACAGAAATCTACTAACACCAGTAATACTGGAACCGCGCTGCTGATACGGTCGCAGGTTCGAATCCTGCCTATGGCATGGATGTGTGTGATGTCCTTAGGTTAGTTAGGTTTATGTAGTTCTAAGTCTAGAGGACTGATGACTTCAGATATTAAGTCCCATAGTGCTTAGAGCCATTTGAACCATTTTGAACGAGTATTGCTGGCCCCTTTTTTGACCAGAACCGAGGTGGAAGCTTCCTACGCGTCAATCAGAGGCCTTAAGATGGGGTAGTAAATCACCGAAACTGGTAGCCAAATAAAACAAATTTGGAAACTAGACGGCCGAAAGGTGTTTCATTTGACATCCTGTATCGTGCGGTTAAAGGCGCTGCAGTCTGGAACCGCAAGACCGCTACGGTCGCAGGTTCGAATCCTGCCTCGGGCATGGATGTTTGTGATGTCTTTAGGTTAGTTAGGTTTAACTAGTTCTACGTTCTAGGGGACTAATGACCTCAGCAGTTGAGTCCCATAGTGCTCAGAGCCATTTGAACCATTTGAACATCCTGTATCGAACAGCCGAGTCCAGCAACCATCTCTGAAAAGATGGACAAAAAATTGTTTAAATGGCTCTGAGCACTATTCGACTTAACATCTGAGGTCATCAGTCCCCTAGAACTTAGAACTACTTAAACCTAACTAAGTTAAGGACATCACACACATCCATGCCTGAGGCAGGATTCGAACCTGTGACCGTAGCGATTGCGCGGTTCTAGACTGAAGCGCCTAGAACCACTCGGCCACACCAGCCGGCAAAGATGGACACACAGAGACAACATTTATTATGTTGACGCATAAGTTCGTAACGTTTTCGTTTCTCATGTTGGTATTCCGGTTGCTATGGGTTTATCTATCGAGTATCATTTTTTATTTGTAGTTCACTGTTGCTATTTGAGTTTTCATATTATCGTTCTCTCATTCGGATATAGTGAATGGAGCTGTGGACGCTAGAAAATGGAGTGCCAAGTGGAGAAGGCGGATCATTTCAAACATACTGTTCTGTTTGAGTTCAACAGAGGGGTGACAGCAGCGGAGGCAGCCATAAACATTTGCACTATGTATGGGTATACTCGTAACGCCATTGGACAGAGCACAGCAAGACAACGGTTTTCTCGTTTTAAGGAGAACATTTTTGACATTAGTGACACCCCACGTTCAGGAAGACCAAATTGAGATGAAGCTCGTTTAAATACACTACTGGCAATTAAAACTGCTACACCAAGAAGAAATGCAGATGATAAACGGGTATTCATTGGACAAATATATTATACTAGAACTGACATGTGATTATATTTTCACACAATTTGGGTGCATAGATCCCGAGAAATCAGTACCCAGAACAACCACCTCTGGCCGTAATAACGTCCTTGATACGCCTGGGCATTGAGTCAAACAGAGATTGGATGGCGTGTACAGGTACAGCTGCCCATGCAGCTTCAACACGGTACCACAGTTCATCAAGAGTAGTGACTGGCGTATTGTGACGAGCCAGTTGCTCGTCCACCATTGACCAGACGTTTTCAATTGGTGAGAGATCTGGAGAATATGCTGGCAGATCAGCAGTCGAACATTTTCTGTATCTAGAAAGGCCCGTACAGGCTTTGCAACATGCGGTCGTGCATTATCCTGCTGAAATGTAGGGTTTCGCAGGGATCGAATGAAGGGTAGAGCCACGGGTCGTAACACATCTGAAAGGTAACGTCCACTGTTCAAAGTGCCGTCAATGCAAACAAGAGGTGACCGAGACGTGTAACCAATGGCACCCCACACCATCACGCCGGGTGATACGCCAGTATGGCGATGACGAATACACGCTTCCAATGTGCGTTCACCGCGATGTCGCCAAACACGGATGCGACCATCATGATGCTGTAAACAGAACCTGGATTCATCCGAAAAAATGACGTTTTCCCATTCGTGCACCCAGGTTCATCGTTGAGCACACCATCGAAAGGCGCTCCTGTCTGTGATGCAGCGTCAAGTGTAACCGCAGCCATGGTCTCCGAGCTGATAGTCCATGCTGCTGCAAACGTCGTCGAACTGTTCGTGCAGATGGTTGCTGTCTTGCAAACGTCCCCATCTGTTGACTCCGGGATCGAGACGTGGCTGCACGATCCGTAACAGCCATGCGGATGAGATGCCTGTCATCTCGACTGCTAGTGATACGAGGCCGTTGGGATCCAGCACGGCGTTCCGTATTACCCTCCTCAACCCACCGATTCCATATTCCGCTAACAGTCATTGGATCTCGACCAACGCGAGCAGCAATGTCGCAATACGATAAACCGCTGTCGCGATAGGCTACAATCCGACCTTTATCAAAGTCGCAACGTGATGGTACGCATTTCTCCTCCTTACACGAGGCATCACAACAACGTTTCACCAAGCAACGCCGGTCAACTGCTGTTTGTGTACGAGAAATCGGTTGGAAACTTTCCTCATGTCAGCACGTTGTAGGTGTCGCCACCGGTGCCAACCTTGAGAGAATTCTCTGAAAAGCTTATCATTAGCATATCACAGCATCTTCTTCCTGTCGGCTAAATTTTGCGTCTGTAGCACGTCATGTTCGTGGTGTAGCAATTTTAATGTCCAGTAGTGTACATTGATCCACAATGATCCACGTCACTGTATTCGCGAATTGGCAAATCTGTTTAACTGTGATCATTCTATCATCGTGTGATATTTGCAAGCAGTGGAGAAGTTTCAAACCTCAGGTCTGAGGCTACCGCATGCTCTAAGCCAAAACCACAAAAACAAGTGTGTGCATCTCTGCTTGCTCTTCATCAATTAGCACGTGAAAAACACCAACCGTTCCTATCCTGTATCGTTATTGGTGATGATAAATTGTGTCTTTATGGTAAGGGAAAGAAAAGAATGGTACAGCCCAAACAGGGTGTAAGAGGTATGCGCTGCCTGCGATATGCAAGGTATAAGAGAATCGCTGACCAGAGAGCAGTGTTGACTGAGTACGAACTGTGTAGCAGTAGCAGTTAGTTGTTGCAAGTTGCTTGTCTGAGGTTGTCTGCGTTTGTCAGTCCTGACTGGTGTATCATGTTGGCTGGGCCGGTCGCGGTGCAGCGATGCGGGAGCCTGAGTATTATTGTATAAGGTAAAAAAAAGCAGCCTCGCGCATATCTAGTAATATTATGTAAACTCCCATGTATATCTTTTAAAAATGTCCTAATAATAACAAGCATTCATTTCAATTTAAAGAATTTAATATTTTTTTAATGCATGATCACTCCGATTGTTGCAAAAGAAAAATCATTTACTTCCTTTCATAAATAACAAATGTATAGGCCAGCACTGCACAGAGCTGTGCCGGAAAAAGCTATTGTAAGAGCAGACAGTTGGCGACTTTATCGAGGTGAGAATTTTGCTTTTTATTCAGAATGATCTTACAGGGCCATGACGCAGCACTGCTGTCGTCCAAATTTTACCAGGTTACTGAATTTATTTTTTATTACGAGGTTTAGGAATTTATCTGTTTCGAGCTTACATTAAATGAGAAAAGAATTTTGTGGGTACATTAAATGGGAACCAGTTTTGTTCTGAGGTTACACAAAAATTAGAATCATTAACCAAATAATATTTATAAATAAAATGTTGTGGGGACATCCGGCCAGGATCGTATTTGTTTGTGAATCTCTGAGAAGTAGTTATATATCTGCTCTTATTTAATTAAATGTAGTTTGCATCTGGCGCAACGCATTTACTAATTTGTCACTCTTGCTTTCACAGATCATCGGCAATTTATTGCTCTTGTTGTAATTGTGTTTGTTCCATTTTTTTTTTTTTTGCTTTGTCGTTTCATTTTTGTGCTTAATTTTGATTTGTGGAAAATGCCGCGAAAAACTGTTAACAGTACATCGCGATGTGTAATGAGTGAAATAGCCGACTCGAATAATTTGACCGATAATACTTGCGACACTCTGTGTAATAAAAATGATAATCCTCCATTTACAGACAATCAGTGCGTACCGACCACTAATAATGATTTTAATGCTAATGAGGAGCAAACAAATTCAATTATGTCCTCTGTCAATTTAACGACAATTGATGACGCGGCACGTTCTGTTACAATGAACGCTGTCCAGTTTAACACTCCTGATTGCAAAATTTACACAGTGAACAGATAATTATTTCTAACGAAGGTGAACAATGTACTCAAAATATGTCAGATTTGTTAGATTCCGATTTAGTGACCCACAGTGCACATCCGATTGGCAAACCTTTTCAAGAATTACAGAATGACCAAATGGTTACAGAAAACGTGACAAATGCAGATAGGCTACACCAACACACAGCATAGAAAATAGAGTCGCTAATTTTGGCTTGGATCAAATTATGGCAGTATTGCTACAGTCGAAGAAAGAACAAGAGGACAATTTCAAACGACTTAATGAATCGAACAAACAACTTAATGAAAATTTCAAACAACTTAATGAAAAACTAGAGAGCAATTCCAATTACAAACAACTTAATGAACAGAACAAACAACTTGGTGAACAGATTGCAGCTGTTGCCGCGCAATGTCATGATACTAAAGACAATTACGTGAGGAGATTAAGGCTTGTGCTAGGAATAGTAGTGAAGAAATTAGATCTGTGGCACAAGAATTAGGTAATACAAATGCAGCTACAACGAAATTACTTAGAGATGAAATTAGTGCAGTCGCTAAACAATGTTCTGAAAACGCAACACAGTTACGCGACGAGTTTAAATTAATGTCAGCAGAACTTTCACGCACACTGGATGCGAAAGTAGACGCGAAATTTGACCAACAGAACAGCCAAATTGACGAACGTTTTAATTACCACCTACAAAACAGTGAAACGCGTTACCGTAAATTTATACAGGAACAGAATAAAGTAAAGCGACAAGTCATGGAAACAATTACTGCACAGAGACAGGAAGATAAGCGTAAATTGTTTACGAAAGCAAAAACATACGTAGACAACAATATTGCTACAGTATCAGACGAAATTAATACTATCAAACGGTTGAACACCGAATTACATGATGAAATCTCTGATCTTAAAACAAAAACAAACACACACACAGTAGACTTTCAGACAGTGACCGACAGACTTGAACAATTAGAACTAATACAGGATCCCGATGCCATCAAAGCCGACGTTAAAAAATTGAACGAAACTACACGTAAAATACAAAAACAAATTAATGCTTGTGATAATAAAAACGATGATCAGGTAAAAATACTGACTGAAAAATATGATGAATTGGCCAGTCGTATTGACGTTATCGAAAGTAATAATGACACCAAATCCGACGATACTTCACCAGTTTCGTTTAATCAAACACCTGAATTCCAAAATTTACAGGAGACGATCAGTGAGATAGATTCGTCCAATAATACATTACATAGAAAACTGTCAACTTTACAGCAAGAAGTGACAGAGATGAAAAATGTTTCAGTCACTAACACGTCACAGCATACGCCACATTCGGAACATTTCTCACACTCACACAGCCTGTATAATTTAGGTAATTTACAGAGAGTATGTGAGTTAGATTCCGAACAGTCACAGACAAATAGATTCTCATACAATCCTGAACCTGTTCAGACAGACAGAGACGATAATTTTGATTACAAGCACTTTCTATCCGTGAGAAAATTTCAAGTATTTAAAAATAACAGAGCACAGGTACACGCTTTCGACTGGATACGACAATTTGCTTTTGAATTTTCACCGGCATTTCCTGTAATGCAGAAACAAGAATTGGATTTGATACAACAACTTGCTTTTGAATTTTCACCGCCATTGCCTATAACGCAGAAACTAAAATTTATTTGCAGCGCGTAATTGACCTCAGGGGATTCATTACACTTCGATGAATATGTGCCGTAGCGTGCACAGGGCCCCGAGCCGTAGTAGTGCTATTTCATGTTTAGTTTTCTGCACTGCTGCCTTCTCTTCTACTATCCTTTATATCTATCAAACCAGCTCTTCAACTGTCGATCTATCTAGGATTAAGAATGAGTAAAAAAATCTGATATGACGAGTTTTACCGAAAGTGACAGTTTTCATTAGACGCTCCAGAAATGACAACCACGAGAATTTTAATACCAGACAAAATTTAATTATCAGTATGTGTAAAATTTTCAGCAGTCGCAAACACATTTTGGTAACAATATAGGTTTTTCTCCGCAACAGCAACAAAACCAACCGATTAGCATACCTAACCAACAATGTAGTCTGCAAGGTCAACCAAGCTTTAATGTTTCGCCGCCTAAGCGTATAGCGTCGGCTCCACCAAATAGTAATGCACCGCAACAGGGAAATCACTACGTGCAGAAAACACATCATTTCAATTCCTATCCCAACGCGCCATATAGCAATGACTATCATGACAGACGTAAAAATAATGGTCACAATTTTCAGCGTACGTTTAATAACAGTCGGTCTTATCAGCAGCAAAATCATCCGCAACAACATATTATCATGAATGAACCAGACGGTAGATATCATCCCGAACGTAATACGTCAGGAAGAAATAACAGAACAGTAAAAATAGTGGAAATGCCACAGCATCCTCCCGCAACTAATAGCACGTCAGATAGAATTTGACTAGATACAGTACAGGTTGCATCTTCCAGCAACGCAAGCAATACTTTTGACACGCAGGATCTTGTTCACGAAAATGTTATTACTTCTGACGACATCCGAGACACTCTTTTGCAGGAAAGACCAGTTATTGAAAAACCATTTCAGACCCTGTCATTGAAGTAAAGACTGGATCATCCAAATTTTCAGCAGTAACCGATTCTGGATCACCTATGTCAGTTACAAATGAGGAAACTTTCAACGAATGTAACAAAGAGAATACCTATCCTACATTACCATTAGGCAAAACTAAAGTAAAAGGAGCAGTATCTGGTAAAGGAGTAGATGTAAAATTACAGACACATTTATCATTTTGTATTGCAGGTCATACATTTTACTCAAATTTTTGGATTGTTCCCTTATTGACAACAGACGTTATTTTAGGTACAAATTTTCTGGTACAACACGACGCAATTATTGACTTTCAAAATTCCTATTTAATGTTAAAGGATCAAAATGTACAACTGGCTTTAGAATTTCAGCACTCTTTATCTGCAGAAGAACAAACAATTAATAGTACAGAGGTCATTTCCGCATCACGTAACATAGACTGTCATTCGACATTGTTCACAGATACGTACGTACACAACTATAATACTCCAGACGAAGCCGACTATGACGTTATGCAAATGATTTCTGATAAAGTTAAACAGAGCAGTGCAAATACAGACGACGAACGCACGCAACTGCGCAAAATTCTTTTACAGCAAGCTCCAGTTTTTGACAACGTCCCAGGTACTATGTCCTGTTTTATGTATGAATTTCAAGTTAAACAGCACGATACATTTAAAGCCCAACATTATCCTATTCCATACATTCACACAGAACAAGTTAAGAAAGAATTGCAAGCTATGATTGACCAAGGTATTATTGAACCGGCAGTTAGTCCGTACATAAACCCACTCCATATTGTTAAGAAAAAGGATGGTTCACTTCGTCTCGTACTTGATTCGCGTCACATCAACGACACTATTATTAATGAAACAGATCGCCCACATACACTAGAAGAACTTCTACAGAAATTTCATGGTACTGCTATTTATTCCACATTAGATTTGAAATCGGGATTTTGGCAAATTCAGCTCCATCCGAACTCCAGAAAGTACACAGCTTTGCTCTGTTTTGGTGACTGTTATCAATTTTGTAAATTACCGTTCGGTTTAACTATTTCTTCAGTAGCCCGCATCTCGTGGTCGTGCGGTAGCGTTCTCGCTTCCCACGCCCGGGTTCCCGGGTTCGATTCCCGGCGGGGTCAGGGATTTTCTCTGCCTCGTGATGGCTGGGTGTTGTGTGCTGTCCTTAGGTTAGTTAGGTTTAAGTAGTTCTAAGTTCTAGGGGACTGATGACCATAGATGTTAAGTCCCATAGTGCTCAGAGCCATTTGAACCATTTTAACCATTTCTTCAGTAGCATTTATTCGCGGTTTGAATACTATACTTCCGACAGAACTTAAAGACAGAATCACAACGTATGTAGACGACATTCTTATTGCAGAAGCTAACTGGTCTGAATACAATCTTATTCTTGAACAACTGTTGCAAACTTTTCGTGCACAAGGACTCACAGTTAATCTTAGCAAATCGCACTTTGGCAAAACTTCTATAAAATTTCTTGGACATGTAATTTCAGCAGAAGGCATTGCGCCTGACCCGGAAAAACTTCAAGCTTTACGTGACATTACTGTTCCTACGACGAAGAAACAACTACGGAGCTTTTTGGGTTTAATTAACTTTTTTCGTAAATTTATTCATTACTCTGCTTTAGACACCCCTAGATTATGTCAATTGACGGGTAAAACACTATTTGGTCCTGGGATAGCCAAGCACATTCTGAATTTGTTAACCTGAAAGAAGCTTTGTTGAATGCACCACTTTTATCACATCCAGATCTTACTAGAAATTTTTCCATTGCCACCGACAGTTCTAACACCGCTTTAGGCGTACAAATTTTTCAGGAAATTGAAGAAGATGGTACTACAGTAATTAAAAACATCACCTTTGCTAGTCGCATTCTGTCACCTGCTGAACGCAATTATTCTGTTACAGAACTTGAAACATTATGTGTTGTATGGGCATTTACGAGATTTCGGCATTTTCTTTATGGAAGACATACGACCGTTTACACAGATCATAGAGCTATACAGTTTTTACTTTCCGCTAAATTTCCACACGACAGATTAAGCAGATGGAAACTTTATTTACAGGAATTTAATTTTACAATTGTTCACATTCCCGGTACACAAAATATTGTAGCAGACGCACTATCCCGTTCTCTCAGCAACAATCAGCAAGACATCGCAACCAACTTCTGCAAAGCAAATTTCAGCGTCATGTACATTCAACAAGTTGCATTTGAAAATTTCATTTCGTCGTCGTTACGAGACATAGCACAAGAGCAGAGTAAAGACAACTTGTGGAAAGAAATTAAACACCTTTGGCAAGATAGGAATAATGTTACCATCAGAAACCATTACACTGTACGCAATGACATTCTGTTTCGCCGCTCTCATCCTGACAGCAACAATTGGTTATTATGCATTCCTGATGAACTGATTAACAAATTAATATGGTATACTCATTTAAGTTATGCACATTACGGAGCCAGAAAATGTTTTCTAATACTGAGACAGAACTGTTATTTTACCAACATGGAGAAACGTATTCGACGAGTTTTAGCGTCATGTAAAATCTGCCAGAAAGCTAAGTCAGTCACAACTTCACATATTCCTCCATTACATCCCATTGTACCTGTTAAATTGAGACACATGGCTGCTGTAGACATTTTTGGTCCGATTCCCAGAATTAATAGAGGTTTTTGCTACATCTTTGTCGCTGTTGAACTCACTTCAAAATTTGTTACCTTCACTCCGTTACGCAAAGCTACTGCTAAATCTGTTTCGAAAGCATTTATAAAACATTTTTTATTTCATGTAGGGCATGTATTGAAAGTAATTTCCGACAATGGATCACAATTTCGATCTGCTATATGGACATGTACGTTACGAACAAGAAACATTTCTCCGATCTATATATCCAAGTATCATGCTTCTTCGAACCCTTGTGAACGACTAATGAAAGAAATTGGTAAACTATGTAGAATATACTGCCATAAAAAACATATTGATTGGGACACACACATACTCTCATTCCAGGATGTAATTAATTCCATACCAAATGAATCTACTTTGCTATCTCCGACTGTTATACTGAAAAATGTTGAACCGCCTAACAGAATTAAAGAATTAGTATCTTTTCCTACATCTCGTCGACTACGACACCATGAAATAATTGACATTGCACTGAACAACACCAAAGGTGCCGCAGAGCGCAGGAGAAGACAGCAAAAACAGGTTTGTACACGCCGTGACTTTCACATTGGACAGAAGATATTAGTACGTACACACTATTTATCTGACAGAGGAAAGAGTAGATGTAGTAAATTTGAGCTTCTATATGCAGGTCCATATCGAATTCGCAGCATTCCTCACCCCAATGTAGTGCACGTCGAAACTCTGAGAACCAGAAAAAGTAAAGGCAATCACCATGTCTCCAATATTAAACCCTTTATTGAATGAACATACTTTATGATTTATCACACTGTAATGTCTTTTCCTGATTGTTATATGACCAATGATGCAATTATTTATATGAACACTTACTGATGATTATTACATTTTTTCTTGGCAAGTGCCCGGCAAGGTAAGGTTAGCAGGTCGCTTTTCTTGTCGTTACACATCAGACCATGCACATTTTTCCAGATAAACTTACACATTTTATGACCACTTATGCAATTATATCTATGTGATTACTTACTGATGATTATTATATTTTTTCTTGGTAAGTGCCCGGCAAGGTAAGGTTAGCAGGTCGCTTTTCTTGTCGTTATATATCAGACTGTGCACATATTCCATTTTTCATGTATGTCTGTTTTCCTGTTTCTTTGTATGCACTATGAAATCTTTAAGATATAACAAACACCAGTTGACTTTGACATTTTGTCTTATGTTATCTCAACATCGAGACTACTTTACTACTTTACATTTTTTGCTACTACTTTATGATACTCTGTGTACATTTTTGCACCTGCACACTGTCTATGTTTTTGACATATTACGTTTTCCGTCATGCTATGCTGTATGCTTAATTATATCACTAGAAACCAGTTTTTATTTAATGGGTATATGATTTAAATGCAAGACATTAATCATTGTTCATCATTTTCAGAAAGCAATAACGTGTAAAATAAATAAATGAAACAAACCACAGTGGATTACTATGAAATGGGAATTTCACCTTCGGAATGAACGAAAGAAGATGCATTACCTCGTCACGAAGACTAAATGGATCAGAATTAACAAACATTAACATGAATATACTATACACATCGTATGATAGCAGTCTTAACTAATTATTTTTCTTTCAGAATACGAGGCGATTGATGCAGGCTGTCAGACAGAACTACACATCTTAGTTTTAGTGATGAAAAATGCTAGAAATAAGGAACTCTATACCATGAATAGTTGTATGAAGTAAATGGTAATATGAATAATGAATAATGAATAATGAAGTGTCTTTTTGCAGATGATAATGAATGATGATGAATAGTGATGAAGAATATGGTAATAAGAATAAAGAAGTTTTTCTTTGCAGGTGATGATAATAATGAAGTTATGGTGATATGAATAATGAAGTTTTTGTTTACAGGTGATGATAGTGATAAATTTTATATGGCCACTAAACGCACCACTTTTAAGTTTTTCTTTGCAGATGAGGATAATGCTGAAGTTTATATATTTACTGTTAGTTAAGAAATGCTATGTAGATATTTAAGTACTTGTTGCAGTTCGTTTTGACAGTATGTCTTATGTCGCATGGGATAATGACTGAAGGTTTTGGAAAGGACAGCTAGAGTACATATATATTGAATACACATTTCATTACCTGTTAATTCGAAGTTCACTACTTTTCAGCATAATATGCGTTTCTTCTTTCAGCTTAATAATCCATTTTGTATTTTTTCCAGGAGAAGCTATTCATGAAATTAATGTGCTATAAGCAGTTAAGTATTGAACCTGTTCTAGTACTTGCATTTTTTTTACCCATTTGTGTGTGTCATTCATGAATGTGATCACATATACTCTACTTGTTTCATAACCTTGCTACAGCTGACTCATGACGAATGACGTTACTAATCCTTATTTGCAGCAATAAGTTAAAAGCAAATATTTTTATGCACCAGCAATTAATTATCGATCCCAATGCAATGCATTGCTAGCACAAAAAAATGTATTACCAGTCCCAAATAATGCTACCAGTTTAAGACAGTTCTGAGTAATACTGAATGATGTTTTCTAATTACAGACCTTGAGTAATAGTTACGGAGTGTTACATTTTAAATATGTCATATGTCACTTGAATTATGAGTTCTGAGTAATAGTAAATGATATTTTGTAATAATGCATACATGCTATGCAAATAATTTCTGTAAATAATATTTTTGTTGTACTCTATAAATGCTATGCTAATAATTAACTCTCATTTTGAATTATGACTTCTGATGATTTGTAACTGGCCAATAAGTGCCAATAATTATTTTAAATATGTCGTATGTCACTTGAATGATGAAAAATGTTTTGTACTATTCAATACTTGCTATATGTTTAGTAACTGGCCAATGAATGCTACTGTTTCTTATTTTAATTTTGTATTATGTCACCTACATGCTATTATATATGAATACTAGTAGCTTGATGCTACACTCATTAGCTCCTGTTTTGAAGGATGACTTCTGATGGTTTGTAACTGGCCAAAGAGTGCCAATGATTACTATAACTAGATGAATTATGTAAATGGTATGCCATTCATTAACTCTTGTTTTGAATTATCACTTTTGCATAATGCATAAAAATGGTTTGTAACTGGCCAATGAGTGCCAATATTTACTGTCACCAGATGAATTATGAATAATATTCTGTAATACTCCATACATAGTACAGAAATATTTAGTAACTAGGCAATGAGTGCCACCAATTACTCAAATCGGTTGATAGACTAGTGTAATTCTCAATGATGCCTAGCATAAGACTTAATGTCCTTCATCTTCTGACCTAATTACCAGAAATTACTGCAATATACGTTTGTCCTGTCTATCCTTATGATCATGGAGCACTATATTTGGTTTCTGCACTAATTCTACGTTGGTGAAAGAGTATGGTGTTGACACATCATGGTGTCCACCACCTTGAACAATGGAGATGTTATTATGGTTCCACTGTTTGGTGTACCTAATGTACTACCAAAATGATAACATTGAATATTCATACGACATTTCAGTGTCTTGGCTACACTGATTAATACTTCAGGGAAGAGAACTTCAGATTGTCTCACTTGGTGTTGTGCTTCTGTAGAAAGATATGGACTTTCAGTGCAGCTACGTGCAACCTACTGTGCTACAACCATGGTGCAATCCTTCTCTTTCCTATCCTAGTTCTTGTAAAATGGTAAAAAAATACTATAGTGCGTATGCACTTTATGTCATTTGTTAATATGTTTTGTACTCACTGCGTGTACATTTTGTCATTGCTAGGTATGTTCTGTACTACAGTGCGTATTCACTTTATGTCATTTGTTAAAATTACTTGTACTCATTGCGTATACATTTTGTCATTACCTGATATGTTCTGTACTACAGTGCGTGTGCACTTTATGTCATTTGTTAATGTGATTTGTACTCATTGCGTATACATTTTGTAATTGCTTGATATGTTCTGTACTCAGTTCATGTGCATTATATTTCATTTCATGTGTTACACGTATATATATGTATATATTCTGTGATTGTAAACTTAGTTAATTAAGAAAAATTTGTTGCTCATGGCAAGTCCAATTGACTCACCATCGCTGCCAAATTCCCCCCCCCCCCCCCCCCAGTGGAGGGTTATGTAAGAGGTATGCGCTGCCTGCGATATGCAAGGTATAAAAGAATCGCTGACCAGAGAGCAGTGTTGACTGAGTACGAACTGTGCAGCAGTAGCAATTAGTTGTTGCTAGTCGCTTGTCTGAGGTTGTCTGCGTTTGTCAGTCCTGTCTGGTGTATCATGTTGGCTGAGCCGGTCGCGGTGCAGCGATGCGGGAGCCTGAGTATTATTGTATAAGGTAAAAAAAAAAAAAGCAGCCTCGCGCATATCTAGTAATATTATGTAAACTCCCATGTATATCTTTTAAAAATGTCCTAATAATAACAAGCATTCATTTCAATTTAAAGAATTTAATATTTTTTTAATGCATGATCACTCTGATTGTTGCAAAAGAAAAATCATTTACTTCCTTTCATAAATAACAAATGTATAGGCCAGCATTGCACAGAGCTGTGCCGGAAAAAGCTATTGTAAGAGCAGATAGTTGGCGACTTTATCGAGGTGAGAATTTTTGCTTTTTATTCAGAATGATCTTACAGGGCCATGACGCAGCACTGCTGTCGTCCAAATTTTACCAGGTTACTGAATTTATTTTTTATTACGAGGTTTAGGAATTTATCTGTTTCGAGCTTACATTAAATGAGAAAAGAATTTTGTGGGTATATTAAATGGGAACCAGTTTTGTTCTGAGGTTACACAAAAATTAGAATCATTAACCAAATAATATTTATAAATAAAATTTTGTGGGGAGGTTACAAGGGCACAAGTTCCCAGTACAAAGACCTGCGCGCATCCACAAAAGATGGTGTTATGGATCTGGTGGAACAGCAACGGTGTGGTGTACTACGAATTGCCTCCCCGAGGTGTAACTATCACTGCTGATATTTACTGTCAACAACTAACACGTCTTGGGCATGGTGTCCAAGAACAACGACCAGGAAGACTGCGTGCTACTTGACAATAACGCCTGCCCGCAGTCTGTTAGACTGACAAAAAACGTAAGTTGGGTTGGGAAGTCATTCCGCATCCACCTTATTCAGATGATCCGCGTCCTTAGACTTTCACCTTTTCCGCTCTCTATCGAACAACCTTCAAGGAACTTCCTTTCCGGATGAAAATGCGCTCCGAAAATGGCTCGACGAGTTCTTCACCTCAAAAGCACATGATTTCTATATTCGCAGGATAGAAAGTCTCCTCAGCGTTGGCAGACTGTTGTAAATGCTGAAAGAGAATATATTATTGATAAATAAAGTCTCTGTTATGTGTATATACCGCTTTTTTGAACTTATGGAAAAACACTACGAACTTACGCACCAACCCAAAGCTTTCCCCTTTGAGTACCAGTAGTTTCTGCCTGATACCACCATTTCATTTTTATTTTTTTTAAGTCACAGTGCTTTTAGCGTGAACCACCGACGCTGTTGCAAGCCAGACGTCTGTTAGTACACTGACGTACTTCCAAGACTATAGTGTACTCTTTTTTTGTGGCCGTGTTGGGGAGATAATTGACAATGAAACTAAGTATATTTAAATTTATTGTAACGTAAATTAAATTAGAGTTTGTTCTATTGTTTTTGTGACTGATTTCGAAATGAAACCACTGGTTCAGTATGTAGGTTTGATACAAACTTTATTAAATTTTAGGCCCATTTTTGCTTTTTATTCAGGACTATAATTTGTTTTAGGCATTATGAGAGCATGGTTGTTCCGAGATGCGGGACTGTGTCTAGGAAAAATGATAATTTGCTTTCAAATACATCACATTAAATGATGAGTGGTTGAAAACTATATGTCCTAGTGGTTCCACAGTGAAACCACCTTACTAAAACATTTGATAGTTTACTTTTGGCCATTTTCTTCTCTTATTCATTGCTTACTACGATGTAAAGGTTAATTTTGCCAATTTGTACTTTTCTTCGTTGCTTACTATGATAATGAGGGTTACTTTTGTTAAAAATCTTAGGGATGTATATGTTTTCATGTCGTTGGCACTCAAAGAGTTAATGTTTCGAAAGGAACCTGATTCTTTCCTTTCACTATCTACAGGTAAATTTTAATATGGTTTACCTGTCTCTCACTGGACTGTGACAATAATTCACGCTATGGCAATATAATCTTCGGCCCACTTTTCCGCATGTGCTCGACGGCCGCATAGGCTGGTTATTAATTTTAGTCTGTTTCCTGGTTCCGCAACATTGAGCATTGAGTGTGTCATGCGGTTTCACTAAGTTTTTAATTTATTGGCTTTCAGGACGTGCCTATGCATCCATCTCAACAGTATAATTTCAATTATGTCGATTCGAACCTAAGGACACCACAACACCCAGTCCCCGAGCGGAGAGAATCTCCGACCCGGCAGGGAATCGAACATGGTCCCCTTTCGTTAGAAATTTGTTAGAAATGCTACCGAGTGGACATTTCACCCACCTGACGAATATCCTTCCGTGTATTATGCGCCTTGTTCTATTATTGGATTTCAATGGTTATTTCTGTTTACAAATTTATTCACTAGTGTTACCCTGTATTTATATCGATAAATTGAAAAGTATCCAATCATCTATAGGTGTTAATCACTCGTGATATAGCTGGTGATGACACGTGTTATAATTTCTGGTGAACTTGCCGTTCCTGTATCTATAGATGTGTATACATGTGGTTCAGAAGCTACATTTTCCTAGTGAGTCCCAATTGTTTTTTTGGTTTTTTTGTTTTTTTTTCCTTTTCATTACCGCAGTTCAGTTTTGAAAACAACATCTGTATCACTATTTGGTTCGTTGTGTATGAGAAGGAGAGAAAATCTGTTACCACCTCCTGGACCTACAACCTACTATACATATGAAATTTGCAGTCTACACGTTCCTCTTGACAGGCGATGTTGCATGTACTATATCGGTTCGCATACTGATCGAGCATGAGGTCAGAGTCAAGGATTATGATTAACTTAATTCGCTTATTGTACAATTGTCGTTACGATTTACGTTACCATCACTGAAAGTGTTTCCTTGTTATTAAGTTTCCGATTCAGGTAATTTATCTACAATTTCTTGGTCCTTTCTGATTCTTGTTGCAGGCACGTGGTACCATCATGTATTTACTGATTAACCTGCAATACTCCTATATGGTTTTTTAAATAATTTATTGTGTACTCTACAGTGTGTCAACCTTTACTATGAACGAAGCGCCGCCTTGTATACACAGAATCAGCCTTTTCGTATTTTTGTAGTAGCAATTACCCAAAGAAGTAGCAGAAGTTTAACCAAAGAGTTTCACTGAGATTAGCCATTTGTACGTTACCCAGTGAGTAATTAGGTTTCATGGGATCAGCCAAAGGAAAGCAGTTTCAGCCATCCATAAATAGCAAGGCCAGTGTGTTTCAGTTTGAAGACGTGAGGTCAAAGGATCCCACATCTAGGGAACAGCTGGATGTACCAGTAATTAATACGTCATATCCCATAACTTTTCCACTGACTTATCATTTTCGCGAACTAACTGTTGTATTCTGATGAATTTTTTTCTTTCTTTTATACTCTAGGCCTGTTCTAACGCACTTATTCATCCAGTTCCTCCAGTTCACGTCGTATTAGCCAACAATTATTTTACCATTTGCAGGGTAATAAGGAAGAGCAACCCATTATTGTAACGTTACTAATACTACTGCCTACGTTTCCAATAAATTACATAAATTTGCTCCGTTTTGAAGCAGGAACACCAGCTTTCATCCAAAGCTTTGATAGCTATCTTGTTTCATCTCATGTACAATTAATACAGTTTTGGAGCAAGCGGATACATTTTTGTGGCAGCGGATCGGTATTTGGTGACAAGTAGATATATCTTTGTACCAAGATGATACTTTTATGGGATTATATACTCTCGTCGACAAGTGCACTTCAAGCAATAGTGCCCATATGTTTCTCAACGAAGTGTGCGAATAGACACTCTAAGACAGAATACGACGCACCACAAAGGAATTATCCGAAGGGGACGGTTTCGGTAGATGTACATGTGCAGACAAACAAATGATTACTGTGGTATCGATAGCTACGATGCCACAATGTAGGTTGGCATTACGAGAGCGGACGAACAACGCCGACCACAGCGCCCTCTAGCCTACGCTGTGGAGCTCGACGAGTACCGCTCCACATTCAGCCCATTTGATCACGAGTAGACGACCAAGCAACACTGTTTTCTATTTCATAGAGGGGGAGCCACTACAGACTTTGCCTTTGTAACTTCTAGTAACTGTTAGCTTCGATACATAAACGGCTTCGCACCTACTTGCTCATCTGTACCAAAAGTTAAGTAATGTGTTGTATATGTTTATACACCAGTAAAGGTGCTTTAACTTTACTTGCAGTACCGAAGTACTTCACCTTTTCCTGCTCCTACTCTCGTCCTTCGCTCTCGCCCTATTTTTGCAGAAGAAATTCACAGGAGCAGATACAGAAATTACGATTTCAAAAAAACTGCATGATTTATCCGAGAGAAACAGTTTCATAAATTTAGCAAGTCACCAACGCATTGGTCCACTTCTACCCCTTTGCAAGCAGATGTTCGGTTTGGCTTTGACTGGTAGTCTTTGGCTGTCCTTCTGAGAGTTATCGTGCCAAATTCTGTCCAATTGGCGTCGAAGTCCCGAGATGGTTGGAGGTTCCTGCCCATAATGCTCCAAACGTTCCCAATTTGGGAGAGATCCGGTAACCTTGCTGGCTAAGGTAGGTTTTGGCAAGCGCCAACACAAGCAGTAGAACTCTGGCTGTGTGTGGGTGGACTTTATTATATTGATGAAAACTCAGTCAAGGATGGATTGTCATGAAGCGAAACAAAACGGGGCGCACAATATCGGCGATATATCACTGCGCTGTAAGGGTGCCACAGACGAAAATTAAGGGGGTCCTGCTGTGAAAAAATTGGCATGCTAGACCATCACTTCTGGCTTTCGTGCTGTATGGTGAACGACAGTCAGGCTAGTATCCAACCACTGTCCGCGACGCCTCCAGAAACGTCTACGCTGGTCATCAGGGCCCAGTTCGAAGTAGGACTTACTACTGAAGACAATTCTACTCCATTCAACGTTATTCCAGGGCGAAGAAGTATCTGGAGGCGTCCCAGGCAATGGTGGGTTTCAATCCGACTGTCGCCCACCATACGACATGACAACCAGCAGTGAAGGTCTAAGGTGCCATTTCTTTCCATAGTTATCATCTGCGGAACCCTTAGGCACGGCGATACGTGTACGATATTCTACGCTCCATTTTGTTGCCCTCTATGGCAAGCCATCCTGGGCTACATTTCAGCAAAATAATGCCCAGTCACATATGGCGAGAGTTTCTGTTGCTTGTCTTTGTAACTACCAAACCATACCTTGGCCAGAAAGGTCACCGGATCTCTCCCCAGTCGAGAACGTTTGGAGCATTATGGGCAGAGTCCTCCAACCATCTCGGGATTTGGCGATCTAACACGCCAACTGGACGGAATTTGGCACCATGTCTCAGGAGGACATCCAAGAACTCGATCAACAATTCCAAGCCAAGTAACTGCTTCCATGTGGGCCAGAGGTGGGCCAATGCACCATTTTCTTGCACAATTTGTGAAGCTCTTTCTCTGAATAAACTATCCAATTTTTCTGAATTGTAGTCATTTGTTTGTCTATACATCTATATCATATCTAGCAGAATGTCACAACAAGATAAGTCTTGTGGGAAAAATTAAAATGCTCAGTTAGCAAACTGAGTCTTACCGATGCCTTATTGGCATTTGTGTCGCATAACGCTTGTAGGAACAACCAAAACACTCATTCAGCTCATTCAGTCTTGCCTATGCCCGTCTGTTTTCCATGTGACATTTGATGCAGAAATACTGCAACCTAGATCCTTTGGGTAAATACTTTTGAAAATGACGCAAAAACTTTTTAAAGCATTTGGATAGTTTTGAGGATGTTCAAGATGGCTACAAAGTGATTTTCATTTTAATCTTCCATTAAGTACTTTTAGATGTGAAAATATTACAAGTTACACGCTTCACGTAATTTTTTAGATAAATGCTTTTGAATATGACACAAGAAGATTCACAGCGTTTGGACACTTTGATTTCGGCCAAAAATACTGCAAGTTGTAGCATGTATGTAAATTTTTGGATAAATTCTTTTAAATATACCAACAAAATATCAGAGCGTTCTGACACTTTTTAGAACAGCTGGAAAAACTGCATTTGAATCCTTCTGCAATATTTTGGGTATATGATTTTGAGTATGGTGTAAAAGAAATTGAACATTCGAATACTTCTGAGCACAGCCAAAAATACTGCAAGTTATACCATTTACATAATTTTGCGGTTGAATGTGGGTCAAAGAAAAAGTTAACGACCACAAATAGTGCAAGCAGTACCCTTTACTTAAGTCTTTGGATAATCCTTTTTGCATATCACAACGTTTTGGACAAATTCTTTTGAATATAACGCAAAAATTCATAGCGTTCGGATAATTCTAAACACCGCCACATTCATTGCAACTTATATCCTTAACGTAGGTTTTTGGGTAAATTCGTTTGAACATGGCACCAAAAATATTATAGCTGTCGGATATTTTTGAGTGCAGCCAGAACTAGTACAAGTTACATCCTTTACCTAATTTTTGGATATATACTTTCGAACACGTCACAAAAAACAGAGTTGCATAATTATGTGCACTTCATAAAGTACCATGATTACTGCTACCTACGCCATTTATATAATTTTTGGTTAAATATTGTGTGTTTTGAAGACGATAGTTTATGGAGTTCTGGAGGAACCTGAGTGATTTTTTTAATGTGGCAAAAAAATTCAGAGCGCTTGGATACTTTTGAGTTCGAACAGAATGTCTATAATATAACTGGGTTTTTCATTTTAATGGTCTTAATGTACTAAGCAGTGATTGCCTGTCTCATTTTGGCACTTTGATTGACTGGAAAAGAGGTAGGAATAGAAAAGGGGGGGAAGGGGGAGGAGGGAGAGTAGGTCGGAGCAGTGAAGGGATGTGGTATACAGGAAGTGGGAGAGGGGAGGGCGTAAAAGTGGCAGGGCTTGCCACATGATGTCATAGGACCCGTGACCTCATCACAAAATGTAAACAAAGTGGGTCAGAACATAGAATACAAGGAAGTATCACTACTCTACCATAAGTGACAAACATTCTTCATTCCCTCATGTCACCTTCCGCGACTCGTATAATGGGTGTGAGAACAGATCATTCTGTTAGCCATATGGTGTTAATCGAATCATGGCATCCGCATTCTGGAGTGTTAAAGGAGGCGTTACCTTGCTGAACAGTATGCAGCTGTGACATGTCGTTGACAGATGATTAGACATTCCAACATGTCCCAGCATCGTTTGCCTATGAGGGCGAAATGAATAAATATACCCCATTTGAAGATATAAGGCATGTTCCAATTGTAGCGAACTAGCAAGAGATATTGATGGATCTGATTCGCAGACGAAACTTTTCCGTGTTACTGGGAATCAACGGCTGTGTTTTTGCAACAATATCAGTCTGGATGCCTTGCCATTTTCGGTGTAAAGAGGTAATAGCCAGTCCCTGTGGTTTCTCGGCTCCTTAATGAGGAGATGCTCACAAAGAGATTGGCTGCTAATATGAAAACAGTGAAATTCTGAGAAGTCTGTTCCGCCAAGCCGTTGCCACAGTCCTGAGCGCATCACTACTCATTCGTACAATGTGGAATTGTTGAGCATCGGCAGTAACTCTGGCGGCTAAAGTATACCTGACAGCGGTATCCACTCTACAGTAACTGTTCACATGGTATCCTCTGATAAATCCGTTCTCCGAAGCTTCCCGGCGTCCGCACAACATCCAGCAGCCATACTCGACCAATACCTTTAGCTGAGTTAAAAGGAGTGACCTGTCCCCATCATGTCGTCTGTCTGTAATTCGACTGTTAATCTGTATTGTTTTTTAAATCACACAACTCTCACATGTGTATAACCTCAATGCTTCCAGTTAAGACACGTGCGCCACTTTGCTAACTTTAAATGAGTCAGATATACTCTTTGACTTATTTACATTGTCTGAACTGTATTGCGAAAAGTGTCTACCAACTTATAGTTTCCAAGAAAGAATAATTTCGATTGCTTCATTATTTTTTTTAAAAAAAAAAAGATAGTTCAAGTTACTGTGGTCCCTCATCGGCACTCGGAGTATATAAATCAATCTCATGAACCGCTGGAGCCAATCTACAGAGCAGTGCTTGTAAATATGTTGAAAATAGACGACGCCTTACAGCTGCTATTCACAATATTGACGAACACAGCACACAGGCCGGCTTCCTCCCACGACGACAAAAACAAAAACAATACCGTGCTTTCCAGAGAGACGATAATAGAGTTGACCAATGACGAAAATTACACTTACGGAGTTGTTTATTTTTTAGGTCAAGAAATTTTCGTTTGATCTGATACCATCTCCCATTTTGCCCATCTTGAGCTAATCTCTTCATCGTAGTATATTAACTACACCAAAAGCTCTGGATGATCTAAAATAATTTAATTTCTGATTGTCCTGTCAGGTTTTCTCCTCTGCTGCTCCTTCCCGTTCCAAGTTAACCGCTCACTCATTCATGACCAGTTGATGCAATAAATCCCGCCTGCTTCTAGTTAGGATTTCCTGCCGATTTCCTTCTGAGCATATTCTCTCTAGTACCTCTTGTTTTCGCACTTGGTCTATTTAACTTTTAAAACACATACACAGAGCAGACGTTCTCATATCAATCCCCAACTCCTACTTTCTTGCTTTCGAAATAGCATTTTACGATCAGTTGTGTCTCACCTGTGAAGTAATGCAAGCTTTCTTCAACATAAACAAGAAATCATTTGTCATCCATCCATTAGTAGCAGCTGAATTTAGTGGTCCCTCCCATATAGAGAATGAACCCAACCTCCACCGATAAAATTTCGGAGGTTGTTCAGGGAGTCTTTTCTGAATACTTAGGTATAACGGCCCAGTGGTCTCTTGTGGCTCCTTACAGAGTAATAGCATTTCGTTTGATTTCTTACCCACATTTATCTTTCTGCCTGTACTGTGCTGAAAATATGTGCATAACATTGCAAATGTCAACGATACGCGTTGTGGGTCTTGTATGGAAAAAAAACATGTCCCATTCACTTGCGATACTTGCTGGTGGCAACGGTAAAGCCCACTTCATAAATGGTTCAAATGGCTCTGAGCACTATGGGACTTAATATCTGAGGTAATCAGTCCCCTAGAACTTAAAACTACTTAAACCTAACTAACCTTAGGACATCACACACATCCATGCCCGAGGCAGGATTCGAACCTGCGACCGTAGCAGTGGCACGGCTCCGGACTGGAGCGCCTAGAACCACTCGTCCACGGCGGTCGGCAAAGCCCACTTACTCTTGATCGTCAAATTTGTATTCAGTACTGCTAGGTTCTCTCTAGGGTATGGTTTTCTAGCCGTGTTCGTTGTACCGTGAAAGTGATAAACACAGTATGTCATCTTAGGCAACTTATAACACTTAAAACACTTGATAATGGCACTTTGAAGCCGAAATCTTGATTGTGTAAGTGTAAATGTAACACTGTAAATAAACAACAGTCTAATGGCGGTACTGACTCTAAAGAAGTACGGATAGGTTTACTGCTGAAGTGTCGCCCGGTACGCAGCTCGTGTATGGGTTGGAAACTTGAGACTTTTTTGAGACAGCATACGTAGGAAAAACTTAGCACCTGTGCAGTGCAGTCCCATCCAAAGAAAGAGTGTGTAATCAGTCATAATCATGTTTCCCATCACGGGTTAATATGGCAAGCCTAATTACGATTCCAGTAATAGTAATCACAGGCATATTCTATGATTAACTGACAAGCCCATAAACTTAATCGGCAAATTTATACATTAATATCAATTGTCCTTAGTCACCTGGACCCACCAGTGTGTAGCCTAGGTAGAGGGCAATCGGATGGTTGGGTAGGGATCGTTTTTAGAATCTACGATTCAATTAAATTCAGAAAGCCACGAGATGGCGTAAATCAGTAAGGCTTGGAACCGTTGCTTTCAGATTTCACGTGCAGTCACGCAGACGCATATGTGAATGTTTTGCTGCCGCGGTCGTTGTCCTGGGGCCACGACAGGTTGCCCAACCTTAACGCCAGGAGGTCCGGGCACCCTGCGTCGACCAGAAGCCGTAGGAAAAGTCTTCACGGCAGGTCTAGTAAAGCTGACTGTAGGGACTGCATTATCTCGGAGTTTGTCCGATTCGAGAAAACCATGGAAAAACGCTCTCCGAGCTCATTCCCATTGTGGATGTGTTCCGTCCCCTTACACCGTTGCATAGTCGGTTCCTCATTCCATTGCAGACAACAATGCGGAACTCGCTGCTATATTTACCCACCAGTGGCTTCCATTGCATTGGAAGCAGGCTTGTGTGAATTACGTCGCTTTCCAATAGTACGCGCGCGGCTACTACGCTCGTGTTTATTACGCGATTACGTGACTAGCACCGGGAGCAGATGGTACCACGCTTTCAGCGTTGCTGACGTGGTAATAACTGTCGCCCCCCCCCCTTTCTCTCTCTCTCCCCCCCTCTCCCCTCTTCTCCTCCACTTACCGTAAGCGATTCTTCACGTGGGCGATCACGTGCCAATAGTTCACCTCGTTCCAATGAATATAAGTCTCTAGCATCAGGATGCTCTGTCATTCTTTGTTTTATAGTGTTACTATGTAGAAAACTTTCCTACAGAAGAACGGGTTACCGACCTGCAATCCATAACTGTGGGCTTATTTTGTTCCACAGAGTAACAGTGTTGGCTCGCATTTAATCTGTTTTTGACGGTGAGTTTACATAGATTCCTTTAACTTTTTTTGTCTGTCAGTTATTTGTAGGCTCCCCTCTGCCACTTTAAACAACATTCTGGCAACAGAAATACCTGTTGCACGAAAAGGTGTCCGATGTCTCCACTCTCAGGGGTCAGAAGATTTGCAGGGAAATTATAACAGTCAGGACTGCTGACTGTGTACTCAGTTTGCACCTTTTCAGAGTATTATAGCGCTACAGGTTCACAGGGTGCCGTGGAAAGAAGCAACATGGGGTGTCCCCGCAGCGACGTCAACTCCATCACAGTACATTTGGGTCTGTCGGAGTGTTGTTGCACTATTATGTGTCTTGTATTGAATATTACAGGCTTTTTCGCTGCTCTCAAGAAAGTTTCACATAAATGGTAATAACTGGGGAAACAAACAACGCAAATCTTAATTACAGTATTACTCTATAACGAGTCAACGAAGATCACGGATCCCTGATACCACAATAGCAGATGTCCCTTGAATAATCTCCGAAATTTTGTCGGAGTAGTTCTGCACTAATTTTGCAGTGAAACAATTGTCAAACAAACTGAAGCGCTGTTGAAGTTGTTAAGTTCTCTTAAAGTGTGCTTTGCCATGTTTTAATGCTACTGCTGAGGGGGAGGAGCACGCTACAGATTACTGATGCTGCACACACCACAGTGCGTCCTCCCGACCCAGGTCCACTCTAAGCCGCGGCCCACGCCCGGCGTTCGATCAGCACATGTGGCGTCCCGACGTGGCAGCCGTCTCCGCCTCCGCCGCCGCAGCCGCCGCCCACGCCAACGCCTAACATCTGGCGGACGGCCGTGGGCAGACGGGCGTCGCGCCGCTGTGACGTCACGCGTCGATACACTGCCGCAGCGGAGGCGGGGCCGTGTCAACGGTCTTTGGTGAACAGCTGCTAAGCAGAAGCGTTAATACTACAACTGGACTCCAACGGACACTAAGAAAAACTGCCTAGCTTACTCACTAGCATGATACAGTATGGTCTGTTGTTTCCTGAGGTAACACGCAAACGAATATCCAACGTGTGTCTCCTTTTTTAATTATCTACGTGCATTTGTACCATCGAAATCATAGAGTAATTTAGCAAACGTAGATTATCATGTCACCCCAAGGTGTCCAGCGTCCTGTAGAGTACATGCAACGACGAATCGCGGCCTTCATCTTGCACAGAGACCATAGTATCAGTACAAATCTCTGCACGAACATATATCACACTCAAACGCATTATGCTACCAAACATTATTTTCCCGCTGTACGTTGTACTGCCGTAGTCATACGAGAGCAACATTTGTATTTTTAACGTCCATTTGATTGCATACTACTATCTTGGAAAAAAAACCCTCGTCAAGTTTCGTACAGCTTGTCCCAGAACTCCCTGAACCCCTCTTGCTTTTGTGCAATTGGGGAACTAAATAGTTCCTTTATTGGTACCCTGTCTTCGAGCTCACGAAAATCATTGTTGCTGATAGCTTACATCCAGCTTTCGTTCCATAGATCCAAAAATAAGATGATTCTCCTTAGTGTGGAACATGTCAGAAAGACTAATACAAAAAACCTAGAACTTTTGAATATAATACTCGCTTCATTGACCCCTTTGTCAGAAGACTGTAAAATAATGTGAATACGTTGCAGTAAGCTAGAACTGCTAATACTTACAGAATTGTTCAAAATGTTCAAATGTGTGTGAAATCTTATGGGACTTAACTGCTAAGGCCATCAGTCCCTAAGCTTACACACTACTTAACCTAAATTATCCTAAGGACAAACACACACACCCATGCCCGAGGGAGGACTCGAACCTCCGCCGGGACCAGCCGCACAGTCCACGACTGTAGCGCCCAAGACCGCACGGCTAATCCCGCGCGGCCTTAGAGAATTAATGCACTGTCAGAGTGAAACATATTTATGCACTTTTAATAAATTTATCATACACAAAATAACTAATCCAGACTGTTGTGACCAAGTGCTGTCAAAACTGAAATCTGATAGGCATTTTTACTTAAGCTGGTCTAACAGTCCCTGTTCGGATATTCATCTATACAGTAGAAGGAGTTGCCTGTCAAAACGTGTTTCAAACTCTGTTTAAACTGCGCTTTATCTGAAACCAAGTTTTAAATGGTTTTTGAAAATTCATTGAAAATGTGTGTTAATGAATATTGTACACTTCTTGTACCAATGTAAGTGATTTTAGATAGATATGTTCTTATTTCTAGTACTAATACTGTATATTGAGCTATTGATTGGGAATAAAGACATATTATTTGCAACAAATTTCATTAAGGAATAAATATACTGAGAAGTAGTGGTTAGAATACCCAATTCCTTGAACAGGTTTCTGTATGATGTTCTTGAATTTACACTACAAATGAGTCTTCTTATACGCTTTTGCATTCTAAAAACTTTTGCTTGGTTTGATGAGTTACCCCAGAATACGATCCCATACGACATAATAGAAGAATGTAAACGAAGTATGAAACTTTCTTTATATTTACATATCCTACATCTGACATCATTCGCATCGCAAATACAAACTTGTTTAGGCTCTTCACCAGTTCTGTGGTATGCCCTTCCGAACTGAATTTATTATCCACTTGTAATCCCAGAAATTTAACACTGTCCAACTTTTCGATCCGCATCTCTTCATATGTTATAAACACTCTGGGAAGAAATCTCTTAGAGGTTCTGAACTCCATATAGTGGATCTTTTCAAAGTTTAATGACAGTGAATAAACTTAAAACCATTTTTTGATGTCAGTGACAATTTGATTAGCAGCCATTTCTAAGTCTGTACTTGCCTTGCTATTTATTTCAATGTATGTATCATCCATGCTATTTATTGCAATGTATGTATCATCCCCTACCACCATGAACCATGGACCTTGCCGTTGATGGGGAGGCTTGTGTGCCTCAGCGATATAGATGGCCGTACCGTAGGTGCAACCACAACGGAGGGGTATCTGTTGAGAGGCCAGACAAACGTGTGGTTCCTGAAGAGGGGCAGCAGCCTTTTCAGTAGTTGCAGGAGCAACGGTCTGGATGATTGTCTGATCTGGCCTTGTAACACTAACCAAAACGGTCTTGCTGTTCTGGTACTGCGAACGGCTGAAAGCAAGGGGAAACTACAGCCGTAATTTTTCCCGAGGGCATGCAGCTTTACTGTATGGTTAAATGATGATGGCGTCTTCTTGGGTAAAATATTCTGGAGGTAAAATAGTCCCCCATTCGGATCTCCGGGCGGGGACTACTCAATAGGACGTCATTATCAGGAGAAAGAAAACTGCCGTTCTACGGATCGGAGCGTGGAATGTCAGATCCCTTAATCGGGCAGGTAGGTTAGGAAATTTAAAAAGGCAAATCGATAGGTTAAAGTTAGATATAGTGGGAATTAGTGAAGTTCGGTGGCAGGAGGAACAAGACTTTTGGTCAGGTGGATACAGGGTTATAAATACAAAATCAAATAGGGGTAATGCAGGAGTAGGTTTAATAATGAATAAAAAAATAGGAGTGCGTGTAAGCTACTACAAACACCATAGTGAACGCATTATTGTGGCCAAGATAGACACGAAGCCCATGCCTACTACGGTAGTTCAAGTTTATATGCCAACTGGCTCTGCAGATGATGAAGAAATTGATGAAATGTATTATGAGATAAAAGAAATTATTCAGGTAGTGAAGGGAGACGAAAATTTAATAGTCATGGATGAATGGAATTCGAGAGTAGGAAAAGGGAGAGAAGGAAACGTAGTAGGTGAATATGGATTGGGGGTAAGAAATGAAAGAGGAAACCGTCTGGTAGAATTTGGCACAGAGCATAACTTAATCATAGCTAACACTTGGTTCAAGAATCATAAAAGAAGATAGATTATATAATGGTAAGACAGAGATTTAGGAACCAGGTTTTAAATTGTAAGACATTTCCAGGGGCAGATGTGGACTCTGGCCACAATCTATTGGTTATGAACTGTAGATTAAAACTGAAGAAACTGCAAAAAGGTGGGAATTTAAGGAGATGGCACCTGGATAAACTGAAAGAACCAGAGGTTGCACCGAGTTTCAGGGAGAGCATAAGGGAACAATTGACGGGAATGGGGGAAAGAAATGCAGTAGAAGAAGAATGGGTAGCTCTGGGGGATGAAGTAGTGAAGGCAGCAGAGGATCAAGTAGGTAAAAAGACAAGGGCTAGTAGAAATCCTTGGGTGACAGAAGAAATATTGAATTTAATTGATGAAAGGAGAAAATATAAAAATGCAGTAAATGAAGCAGGCAAAAAGGAATACAAACGTCTCAAAATGAGATCGATAGGAAGTGGAAAATGGCTAAGCAGGGAGGGATAGAGGACAAATGTAAGGATGTAGAGGCTTGTCTCACTAGGGGTAAGATAGATACTGCCTACAGGAAAATTAAAGAGACCTTTGGAGAAAAGAGAATCACTTGTATGAATATCAAGAGCTCAGATGGAAACCCAGTTCTAAGCAAAGAAGGGAAAGCAGAAAGGTGGAAGGAGTATATAGAGGGTCTGTACAAGGGCGATGTACTTGAGGACAATATTATGGAAATGGAAGAGGATGTAGATGAAGATGAAATGGGAGAAACGATACTGCGTGAAGAGTTTGACTGAGCACTGAAAGACCTGAGTCGAAACAAAACCCCCGGAGTAGACAACATTCCATTAGAACTACTGACGGCCTTGGGAGAGCCAGTCCTGACAAAACTCTACCATCTGGTGAGCAAGATGTATGAGACAGGCGAAATACCCTCAGACTTCAAGAAGAATATAATAATTCCAATACCAAAGAAAGCAGGTGTTGACAGATGTGAAAATTACCGAACTATCAGTTTAATAAGTCACAGCTGCAAAATACTAACGCGAATTCTTTACAGACGAATGGAAAAACTGGTAGAAGCGGACCTCGGGGAAGATCAGTTTGGATTCCGCAGAAACGTTGGAATAGGTGAGGCAGTACTGACCCTATGACTTATCTTAGAAAATAGATTAAGGAAAGGCAATCCTACGTTTCTAGCGTTTGTAGACTTAGAGAAAGCTTTTGACAATGTTGACTGGAATACTCTCTTTCAAATTCTAAAGATGGCAGGGGTAAAATAGAGGGAGCGAAAGGCTATTTACAATTTGTACAGAAACCAGATGGCAGTTATAAGAGTCGAGGGGCATGAAAGGGAAGCAGCGGTTGGGAAGGGAGTGAGACAGGGTTGTAGCCTGCCCCCGATGTTATTCAATCTGTATATTGAGCAAGCAGTAAAGGAAACAAAAGAAAAATTCGGAGTAGGTATTAAAATCTATGGACAAGAAATAAAAACGTTGAGGTTCACCGATGACATTGCAATTCTGTCAGAGACAGCAAAGGACTTGGAAGAGCAGTTGAATGGAATGGATAGTGTCTTGAAAGGAGGGTATAAGATGAACATCAACAAAAGCAAAACAAGGATAATGGAATGTAGTCGAATTAAGTCGGGTGTTGCTGAGGGAATTAGATTAGGAAATGAGACACTTAAAGTGGTAAAGGAGTTTTGCTATTTGGGGAGCAAAATAACTGACGATGGTCGAAGTAGAGAGGATATAAAATGTAGACTGACAATGGCAAGGAAAGCGTTTATGAAGAAGAGAAATTTATTAACATCGAGTATAGATTTAAGTGTCTGGAAGTCATTTCTGAAAGTATTTGTATGGAGTGTAGCCGTGTATAGAAGTGAAACATGGACGATAAATAGTTTAGACAAGAAGAGAATAGAAGCTTTTGAAATGTGGTTCTACAGAAGAATGCTGAAGATTAGATGGGTAGATCACATGACTAATGAGGAGGTATTGAACAGAATTGGGGATAAGAGGAGTCTGTGGCACAACTTGACAAGAAGAAGGGACCGGTTGGTAGGACATGTTCTAAGGCATCAAGGGATCACAAATTTAGCATTGGAGGGCAGCGTGGAGGGTAAAAATCGTAGAGGGAGCCCAAGAGATGAATACACTAAGCAGATTCAGAAGGATGTAGGTTGCAGTAAGTACTGGGAGATGAAGAAGCTTGCACAGGATAGAGTAGCATGGAGAGCTGCATCAAACCAGTCTCAGGTCTGAAGACAACAACAACAACATGTATCATCCGCAAACAAAAAGAACTTAGCATCTGACAATGTAACAGACGTGTAGTCATTAAGGTACACAAGAAAAAACAATGGACCCAAGATGAAAGCTTACGGAACATTATATGTAATTAATTCCCGGTCAGATGAAGACTGATTGCTTACCCCACAGGTATTTCGCAACTTCACCCTTTGTTTCCTCGTAGTTAGGTAAGACGGGAACCATTTCGCGGCACCGGTGGTGACACCATGATATTCTAATTTGCTTAAGAGGTTGCTGTCAACCACACAGTCAAAGGCTTTTGACACGTCACAAAAATGCCAGTAGCCTCTAATTTGTTATCTAATGGATTAAGTACATTCTCTCTTTCTCTACATCGGAACCCTTAATGAACCCACACTGCGACTTGGACAATACGTTATTTGCAGTCAGATGCTTAAGAAGACACAACCTGTTGAAAAAGCCTGAAAAAGTGATACTGAGTCGATAGTTTGACGGTATCTCTTTACCCATCTTCTTAGCTTCAGCCAGTCCTCAAATGTTCCGCTGATAAGAGACTGATCACACAAAACAGCTTAAGACAGAATTCAACTCACATGAGCACTCTAAGATTAACTTCATTGACATGTTATCATAACCACCAGAATACTTTGATTTTAAAGATTTTATGGTGGATGCTGGTGCTTTGGGAGACATGATTGTTCATTTCCATTTTACTGACGTTATTTGTAGAGACTGGTCTCAGATTTTCCATTGCACTGTTTATTGAACCTAATAAACCCAAGGTGTCAGTGACAGAAACAAAATTCTTGTTTAAGGGGTTTTCCAAAACTTCATGCACTTGTTACCAATGTCTCATTTATTTTTAGAGCTATCTTTTGCTCTTCTGTTTTGGTCCCACATGTCTCTTTCTCCACTATACCCCAACAGTTTTTATTTTGAGGCCAGATGTAATTTGTTTTTCTTATAATAACGCTACTTAGATTTCTGAATTACTTGCTTCAGTATTTTGCAGTATTCTTTGTAATGTGTTATAATGCTAACATCAAGGCTGTTTCTAGATAGTAGATCTAGTATCCTTTTTGTCCCACATGATATTTTTATTCCTTGTGTAATCCACGGCTTATTGTTAGACGTCTGTTTGAGCTGAGTTACCTTTATGGGAAAACAATTTTTAAATTAGGTAGTAACTATATTGATGAATGCTTTATATTTTGTGTTTGAATCAGAGGTATTATAAAAACCTATCCAGTTCATGTCTTTCAGCAGTCTCCCAAAATTCTCAGTTTTTTACTGATTTATTTTCCTACTGTACTCAGATTTAGTGGTTTTATGTCCTGAAAAGGTTCAACATTTAACACAAGATGTTGCATGTCATCATCAGATAGCCCATTTACTATTGGTTTTGTGATATGTCTTTTATCCCTAGATTTGTCCACAAAGATATTATCAGTAGAAGTATCAGGGCATTTATATACCCTAGTTGCAAAGTTCATAGTAGGAATTAAATTAAATGACAGTGTTAATGAATGCAATAATATTTCTCTGACAGCACTTTTCAATAAATTCACATTAAAGTCACCAGCAACCTTTATTTCTTTGCTTTTGACTATGAGATATCCGATCCCGGTAGCTGAGTGATGCCGGCATGGTAGCTCAGTGTGTTCGGTCAGAGGGTTAGCTGCCCTCTGTAATAAAAAAACTGAGTGAATGCATCAACGACGAACTTGAACGGATGTCTTGGGACGTCCGCCCTGAACAAATGCAACGAACAATATCGAACAAAATAAGATTTTAAAAAAAAGTTGGTGGAGCGGTGGACTGTAGTGGTCTCTTGCACAGATATCCATAGGTCGCTGGTTCAAATCCGGCCCGAAAGAACATTTAAAAAAAAGTGGTCAGCGTGACAGACTGTCAATCCTAAGGGCCCGGGTTCGACTCCCGACTGGGTCGGAGATTTTTCTTTGCTCAGGGACTGGGTGTTGTGTTGTCCTAATCATCATCATTTCATCCCCATCGAAGCGCAAGTCGCCGAAGATGCGTCAAATCGAAAGACTTGCAGCCGGCGAACGGTCTACCTGACGGGAGGCCCTCGTCACACGACGACGACGACGACTGTGAGATGGGACAACGGAGTTTCCAGATATTTTATGAAGAGGTTAAAATTTTCTGAAGGTGCTCTGTAGGTACTTACTATTACAGGTCTTATTATGGCACAAGCTTCTAAGTGCTGCTCTGAACAAAATTTATTACTATCAGTATTCTTGAAATTAAATCAGTTTCTGACAAATGTGGGAAATCCTCCGTTCTCCATATTTTCTCTACAGAAGTAAGATGCTAACTTGAATCCTATAACATTTAACATATCTATATACGATGTTCGGAGAGGCATATTATATCATCTGATCTGCTCAACTCTAATTCTTCAACGTAGGCAAGCAACTCATTAAACTTACCCCTCAGTCCTCGGATATTCTGATGCAATAAGGATAACTGATTTTGTGCACTGGCTGAGTTACAACTAGATGAACTTCATTGTTTTGTCAATTTTTGATTATCTCCAGTTTTACTCACGAACGTTTTGCATGAATTGTGTACATTAAAGTTTACTTTCTGGCTTTGTGTTTTATCAATGTGCACGTCATTTTCAACAAATTTTTGAACATGTTTTGTTTCTGTCGTTCCCTACCCTAAAGAAATTGCTGTTCTGTCACTTGTATCAACAGGTACTTACGTGATGCGGCTCGCCCTTCAGTTATCTGCCCTTAGCCCAGACAGTTTCCCTTTCCCATTTGTGTTGAGATGGACATTCCTATCATAGTCCCACCTACTCATAGTCAACAGGAGCAACACCAATATGAGACCGCATATCTGATCCAAGCAGCCGTTCCACCTCTAAATTAACTCTACTAACAGAAGAGTTTAAATGAGGCCAGTCATGGTGCCTCAGAACAGATGCAAGCCAAACACCTATATGTCTCGTTGCTGGAGCTATCTTTACCAGGTCAGCTTCAATTAAATAATTAGGGTTCCTGTCTATGCTGTTACCTGCCCTGCCCACTATTACTGTGGTTTCTTCCTTTGTGAAGTTTTTGCAAAGTGAACCTATATCCTCTATCACCTGACCCATACTTACACTAGATTTAAAAACACTTGTGACCGGTAACCTGATCTTAGTTCATCCTACAACAGTTGGCCAACACCTCCGTCATGTGAACTCTCTAACAACAATACTTTCTTCTTCTTCACAACTTTTTCGGACTTATTACTTCTCAAACACTTATTGAAAATTTGTTTTGTCCTGTCTACTCCTACATCTACTTGTGACTCATCATTTTTAGACTATGACAACAGATCAAACCACATTAACAACAAAACTGTCTGAGAAAGCCCTATTACTATTTCTTCTTTAACCTGTTGCCACTTCCCACCTCTCTTTTCCCTTCTCCCCCTTTTACGTTTCGAGATTTTGTTTTGCCTTATCTTGTTCCGCCTGAAGGACAGCGCTCTTCTCCTCTTCTTTCACTGTCTTCATATCTCTACAGCAAATCCTACACAACCAATGAGCATTGTTTATTTCTCCAAATCCCACGTCACTACAGTCACCCACATGAAATAAACTGCAATAACCCTCACATCACACCCCAGAACCAACAATCATACGGCAAGTCATACACTTCTCACTCATGGCAGAGACATTTCAGCTTTAGTCTAAATTAAACAAAAATAACTTCCTGGACTACTCAAGTAATATGTTATATTTCTTAGAAAGTTTAGACTTAAAGTTTGGATACTAATTCGGAACTTCCGAAGAAATAGAAACTATTAAATCTGTATTTCGTATGTGACGAAACGAAAGTAAACAAGAAACCGAGCCCACGCTATATGAGCTTTTCACTTATTTCCCATCTTTTCACTTTGGATACTTACTAGAGAGCCAAACTGATAGCGTGTAAGGATGTACTGTCAACACAAATCGTACTGTATTGAAATAATCATGTAGCTTACAGCACTCGATAACGAAAACAAAACCTAGGCTAAAATTCGCACCTGTGAAATGTTTTCTTTTTCCGAACAATACGCAAGTAATAGTGAAACCGTCAACATTTACTTATATCTGATATAATGCTAATTAATTTTGAGTACATTATGGAAGAGAACAGTGATCAATGTGTTACAAGTATTTACTATCAAAAACAGTCTTGATCACAATTTATTTATTACGGTGACCGGTTTTGACCACTACTGTGGTCATCTTCAGACCAATGAGTAAGACCAATGAAGATGACCACAGTAGTGGTCGAAACCGGTCACCGTAATAAATAAATTGTGATCAATACTGTTTTTGATAGTAAATAATGTTGCCTAAATTAATTGTTATTACACAATTAAACATTTATCTTTATGAGAGCTCTGGATGTACACGACTCGTCAACCGAAGATGGTACTTGATTCCTTCTGATAGCTTGTTTCAGTATTCCATTGTTTGAGTTATGAAAGCAAGGCTGATGTGGGCGGACTCAGTTACACCACTGTGGAACACTTAGTGGCGTGTGTGTGGGTGAGCGAACGTACACAGACGGTAAACAATGATAGGGATTTCGTATGTGACGAAACGAAAGTAAACAAGAAACCGAGCCCACGCTATATGAGCTTTTCACTTATTTCCCATCTTTTCACTTTGGATACTTACTAGAGAGCCAAACTGATAGCGTGTAAGGATGTACTGTCAACACAAATCGTACTGTATTGAAATAATCATGTAGCTTACAGCACTCGATAACGAAAACAAAACCTAGGCTAAAATTCGCACCTGTGAAATGTTTTCTTTTTCCGAACAATACGCAAGTAATAGTGAAAGCGCGTCAGATACGGCTTTAGTAAACTCCACGTCGTACAGCAACCCTGCCTGACTGTGAGAAACGTGGTTTTGTTTCGGGACAGTGTCAAATGGGCCACTTGGTGAACGTGAAAAAACGCCAGGCGAAACGTGAGGCACCGACTCAGTAAATTGAGCAATCCGAAAAACAGCAGTTGAATGTCAAGTACTTTGGCCAACAATGCATTGCCACTTTCAAAATGATTTGAAAATAAAAGGATTTAGATCGATATGTATGAGTGAATTACTTGGTGACGACACGGAGCAACAAGTTGCAGCCTGCCATGATCTGTTCGCACAATTTCCAAATGTCGTGTCTTGGTGAAAGGTATTATTTTCTGACGAATTTGCGCTTTAGCGCCGTTCACCGTGGAGGAATGTGATTTTCTGGTCTACATTTGCAATGGTGCACACAAGAGGCATTTAATCTTCTTGTCTAAGGATAATCCATAATGCCAAAGATTTTCAAAGGAACCCACTTCATGTTGTGATATGGGCCAAGATGTCCTCACAATATCTGTTTGGGCCATGTTTTCAAAGGGATACGTGAGTGGAAATTCTTATTTGGACATGTTACAGATGTGGATAATACCTTAGCTGTAATACAGGGGAATTGTGATGTTTTGTGGTTACAACTGCGCGTATCGCCAGCACACTTTGCTGTTGAAGTGCGTGAGTTACCACATCTCCAGCCCCATTGAAATGGCCACCATCAAGTCCAGACCCTACCACGCCCGAAAACTCATTATGGGGAGTAATCAAGCCGCTTGTAGCTCAACGTCCATAAGAAACTACTATGAAGAAATGCACAAGAAGTGGAGGAAGCCTTTCAAGGCATAACTCTTGAGATTCTCCGCAAGATGACAAGCGGAAATGGAGACCCATAGATATATGAGTGAGACACGATGCTGTACTTACAGATTAGCTAGATACATATTATTTACATTTAAGGACTCCATTATGCAATACACTGTTCTGACAAGGGTACAGGGATTTCTCGGACACACTGGTCGAAAAATTCATGTATACAAATCACACTTCGGAAATTTATTCCTTAAATAGGATGGAGATAGTACAAATAAGAAGCTACCGTTACAGACAATGATCCAGCTTAGCAGTTTTACTAACTATTCACTTTGATTCTAGTCCCTCATCATCGTTTAGATCACATGAAAGTAGAGTTGTTGCGACAGCTGTCGGTACTACAAATAAGTTTCGTTAGTACTATTTACGGGCGTAACAAAGATGGAGGAGTCAAGCTGATAATAATAGGTAATAGATACTATAGGTAATAGATACTAATGTACACAGTTCAAATAATATGACTGAAATTCAGAAGTGAAACGAATCAACCTATTTGGTGGCATAGGCTCGCACAGACATACACATACAACGGACTACCAACTGAATGTAACATTCCGTTGCTCATGCAGACACACCATAATAATCAAAATAGAAATTGTTCCCTAATGCATAACATATCTCGTTATTGGTTCTAGACCTTTTCATGTATTTCACACTATGACATGTCAAGTACATAAGACAATAAAAACTGTGAGATGGAAGATTTGTTTTTTCTTGCCAAACGTGACAAAATACATCTGGAGAATAAACTGTGTTATCGGCTATGGTGAAATGGCCCTGACTAGGCAATGTAATGATCAGATTGTGTTTTTATTATTAAATGATGAATAGGCATTAGTCCAGTGGAACCATCAATACACTTCACTTCCTCATTCTCTCACTCCCTAACGGCTCACTCAGGAAGGGAAAATTTATACGTTATCAGAATTGGTAACTTTCGCCACACTATAATGAGAAACAAATTAGACTGTAAAGTGCAATCTCGCACAGCTGAGACAGGAAGAAGTACACCGAAGTACTTACGTAAACAGATAGATGACCATGGCTGGAAAGAATACAGTCGCCAACCCAATAGGAAAATAATACGACCAAGTCAGTCTGTTATACAACTGCATATTTACGCACTGAAAATTTATTACACTTGTATTATGGAAAACTTTAATTTTCTTTAAAGATCAAAAAATTAATCTGTAATTATTAAAGTCCTTTAGTTCATTGTAAAGTAATTTAATATTAATACTTTTAACAAGTAATAAAATATGTGCTTCTTTGTAAACAATGGAAACGTGCTGCCTCACAATAATGTTTAGGTACATTACAACTCTGTTGACAAGAATAGACATCACGCAGATCACTTCCGCATATGCAATCAAAAGCATAGCGATAATTTTAAAAGTAACAGAAAGATGCTGCTGCAACACACGAATACATTAGCACAGGCAGTAACAAGTAATGACGAAAGAAATTTCAGACGTTTAGCTGCAGCGGAGCATTCAGTGAATTCAACGGCGACAGATGAAATCCTGTGCCAGACGGGGAGTCGAACCTGGATTTCCCGTTTTATGCCAGCAGTCGCCTTAGGCGACTTGGTTATCCGAGCACGTCCCCAGTGTGACCCAAATGTCCACATGCCGCATGATACAGAGTAGCTCCCCCTGGCCATTACTCCACTTGCTCGCAGGCTTACTGTAGTTCCGCAACAGTTCGGATACTGGTGCGCATCTACATTGAAATATCGCAACGCCATCTGTCGTGTATATTACCGTATTGGCCCAAAAATAAGCTGCACTTTCACCCTCGTAAAATTAGGATGCGGCTTATATCAGCTTCCTTGTCTTTTTACAAACAATTGCTGTAGAAAAATTAGGCTCATTTGCAACAATACGACTAGCGTCTGTATCCGAAACTGGCGACAAGGCCTTTTATTACGCAACTGTGCATACATTTACCCGTGGTTTATTGGCGTTAACATTGTGTCGGTCTACCAGTATTGTTTCGTTAGCTTATAATTCTGTTTCAGTTGGATACTGGCAAGAAAGCCTGATTTACGGTGATATGAGCGACCATTTAGACCGAACAGCATCATCAAGCCAAGAAATTCGGCGTATTTGTGATGCAAGCTTCAAACTTACAGTTGCGCGTTATGCGAAAACCACAAGCAACATAGAGACCGTAAGAAATTATGCACTGAACGAATCTAATGTTGACGTAGGGTTGCCTCAGAAGAAAAATGGAACAAGGCAATTTCAACGAGAAAATCATTCACAGGACCGAAATGTGGTAAGTATCCCGAACTTGAAGCTAATATTCTTGCCCATGTGCAATACAAGAGCAATGTTTGGATGTGTATCTCACGAGAAATTATCCAGCTGAAGGCCTTGGAAATAGCAAAATGGCTCTGGCTCTGAGCACTATGGGACTCAACTGCTGAGGGCATTAGTCCCCTAGAACTTAGAACTAATTAAACCTAACTAACCTAAGGACATCACAAACATCCATGCCCGAGGCAGGATTCGAACCTGCGACCGTAGCGGTCTTGCGGTTCCAGACTGCAGCGCCTTTAACCGCACGGCCACTTCGGCCGGCAAATAGCAAAAGTCTTAAACGTCCCACAAGGATAATTCCACGCGAGTATTGGTTGGTGTCGTCGGTTTATGCAGTGAAATGGACTTGCTCTACGTCAAAGTACTAAACTAGCACAGACAGATTTCGAGGAGAAGCTGATCAACTTTCAGCGTTACAACATCCAGTTGCGGAAGTGCCACTCATACCATTTTCATCACACTGGTAAAGCTGACGAGATGCCAGTATCTTTTGACATGCCGCGCAGTACGACAGTACACATGAAAGGCGCAAAAAGTATGCCATTAATAGAAACCTGGAATTAAAAAAATACAGCAACTGTGGTGTTAGCTGTTAAAGCTGATAGGGAAAAATTACCCCAGTATGACATTCTGAAGAGAAAAACCGTGCACAGAATAAACGTTCCTTTTCGCTTAGTGATTCGCTGCCACGAACAGGGCTGGACGTGTACGCAGCTGATGGTTGACTGATTGTCCACTGCTTGGAATCACAGACTTGGGGTGCTGCTTGCTAAGAGAGCCGCTCTAGTTTTGAATGCTTTTAAGGGACATGATACAAACATTGCAATAAATAGCAAATCAAGTGTAGGCTTAGAAACATCGGCTAGTAAAATATTTGTGGACATTAATCACTGGTTCCTAGCCAGTTCTTTGTTACTAAACTTTGAAAAACCCCAGTACAGAACTTGTAAGAGGTGTCCCACGAGTATATGCCTAACATACGATGACAAGCAGATAGAAGAAGTGGACAGTGTTAAATTCTTGCGATAATAAATTTAACTGGGAGGAGCACACCACAGAACTACTGAAGCGACTTAACAAATCTCTATTTGCAATGCGAATTGTGTCAGACATAAGGCCTATAAAAATGAAAAAGCTGGCATATTATGCTTACTTTCATTTCATAATGTCATATTAGATTATTTTTTGGGGTAATTCATCAAGTCGAGCTAAAGTTTTCCGGGCACAAAAACGTGCAGTGTGGTGTGAACTCAAGAGCATCCTGCAGAGGCCTGTTTAGGGAACTAGGGATACTAAATACTGCTTCCCAATATACACTCCTGGAAATTGAAATAAGAACACCGTGAATTCATTGTCCCAGGAAGGGAAACTTTATTGACACATTCCTGGGGTTAGATACATCACATGATCACACTGACAGAACCACAGGCACATAGACACAGGCAACAGAGCATGCACAATGTCGGCACTAGTACAGTGTATATCCACCTTTCGCAGCAATGCAGGCTGCTATTCTCCCATGGAGACGATCGTAGAGATGCTGGATGTAGTCCTGTGGAACGGCTTGCCATGCCATTTCCACCTGGCGCCTCAGTTGGACCAGCGTTCGTGCCGGACGTGCAGACCGCGTGAGACGACGCTTCATCCAGTCCCAAACATGCTCAATGGGGGACAGATCCGGAGATCTTGCTGGCCAGGGTAGTTGACTTACACCTTCTAGAGCACGTTGGGTGGCACGGGATACATGCGGACGTGCATTGTCCTGTTGGAACAGCAAGTTCCCTTGCCGGTCTAGGAATGGTAGAACGATGGTTTCGATGACGGTTTGGATGTACCGTGCACTATTCAGTGTCCCCTCGACGATCACCAGTGGTGTACGGCCAGTGTAGGAGATCGCTCCCCACACCATGATGCCGGGTGTTGGCCCTGTGTGCCTCGGTCGTATGCAGTCCTGATTGTGGCGCTCACCTGCACGGCGCCAAACACTCATACGACCATCATTGGCACCAAGGCAGAAGCGACTCTCATCGCTGAAGACGACACGTCTCCATTCGTCCCTCCATTCACGCCTGTCGCGACACCACTGGAGGGTGGCTGCACGATGTTGGGGCGTGAGCGGAAGACGGTCTAACGGTGTGCGGGACCGTAGCCCAGCTTCATGGAGACGGTTGCGAATGGTCCTCGCCGATACCCCAGGAGCAACAGTGTCCCTAATTTGCTGGGAAGTGGCGGTGCGGTCCCCTACGGCACTGCGTAGGATCCTACGGTCTTGGCGTGCATCCGTGCGTCGCTGCGGTCCGGTCCCAGGTCGACGGGCACGTGCACCTTCCGCCGACCACTGGCGACAACATCGATGTACTGTGGAGACCTCACGCCCCACGTGTTGAGCAATTCGGCGGTACGTCCACCCGGCCTCCCGCATGCCCACTATACGCCCTCGCTCAAAGTCCGTCAACTGCACATACGGTTCACGTCCACGCTGTCGCGGCATGCTACCAGTGTTAAAGACTGCGATGGAGCTCCGTATGCCACGGCAAACTGGCTGACACTGACGGCGGCGGTGCACAAATGCTGCGCAGCTAGCGCCATTCGACGGCCAACACCGCGGTTCCTGGTGTGTCCGCTGTGCCGTGCGTGTGATCATTGCTTGTACAGCCCTCTCGCAGTGTCCGGAGCAAGTATGGTGGGTCTGACACACCGGTGTCAATGTGTTCTTTTTTCCATTTCCAGGAGTGTATTTATTACTCAATGAAATTTGTCATTAAAAATATATCACCTTTTCATACCAAGAGCTCAATTCTTGGAATCAATACTACAAATAAGATTAATCTTCACGAGGATTTAAAGTCACTTACTCTTGTACAAAAAGGTGTGCGTTATTCAGAAACACACATTTTCAATAACTTGCCAGCAGCCATAAAAAGGTTAATAACCAATAAAATTGAGTTTAAGAGAAGCCTAAAGGACTTATTGGTGGCCAGCCACTTCTACTCTATTGACGAATTTCCTATATATAGAAGTACAATATAGCTTCTGCACCATTTCAGTACAGTAATGTGTTCATTGTAAATAAGTGTGTGTGTGTGCGTAAGTAGGATCTAACTTCTGCACCATTTCAGTGCAGTAACGTGTTCATTGTAAATAAGTATTGTAGTAGTTCTATTACATGTTTATTACCTTATAAATAAATAAAACTTTTTTATTTTAAATTCAGTGCATTAGTGTTTGTAAGATGATTTTTTCATATGTTGTTGTTGTTGTGGTCTTCAGTCCTGAGACTGGTTTGATGCAGCTCTCCATGCTACTCTATCCTGTACAAGCCTCTTCATCTCCCAGTACCTACCGCAACCTACATCCTTCTGAATCTGCTTAGTGTATTCATCTGTTGGTCTCCCTCTACGATTTTTACCCTCGACGCTGCCAATGTGGTGATCCCTTGATGCCTCAGAACATGTCCTACCAACCGATCCCTTCTTCTAGTCAAGTTGTGCCACAAACTTCTCTTCTCCCCAATCCTATTCAATACTTCCTCATTAGTTATGCGATCTAACCATCTAATCTTCAGCATTCTTCTGTAGCACCACATTTCAAAAGCTTCTATTCTCTTCTTGTCCAAACTGTTTATCGTCCATGTTTCACTTCCATACACGGCTACACTCCATACAAATACTTTCAGAAATGACTTCCTCACACTTAAATCTATACTCGATGTTAACAAATTTCTCTTCTTCAGAAACGCTTTCCTTGCCATTGCAAGTCTACATTTTATATCCTCTCTACTTCGACCATCATCAGTTTTTTTTCATATAGTGTTCATTAAAAAAATGACGATCATTCCACTTGGGACCTGTGGAACGTGCGTTAGCTTATTTGTTTCAGTTGTAAATATTTGTCATGTATTATTGTTTTTCTGACATATTCTACATCCTTGAGGACCTCCTCACTACGGATCAATTGGAATGTAAGTAAATCTAATCTAATCTAACTGCTGAATAAACGATAAACTTGCTGCATAAAAGGTAGATCCTGTCGTGAAGGAATGACTTCAAAACACAGGTACTAGAGGTGGCTGTAAACAAACCATTCAAGGACAACATCCAAAAAATGTATTCGGGGTGGGTCCTTTAAGAAGACCATGTCCTTACACTGTATGGTAAGATTAAGAGTAGATTCTTGCTTCCTGGTCCTCAGTGTCATCAGAGTCCATCATCAAGGGATTCGAGAAATGCTGCATATCGAACGCGCTGGACGGCAGTGAGGATGAAGTACTGCGGGAAGAGAAAGAAGAAAATGGCAGGAGTGAGAGTGATGAAGTGAATAAATGGCTCTGAGCATTATGGGACTTAACTTCTAAGGTCATCAGTCCCCTAGAACTTAGAACTACTTAAACCTAACTAACCTAAGAACATCACACACATCCATACCCGAGGCAAGATTCGAACCTGCGACCGTAGCGGTCGCGCGGTTCCAGACTGTAGCGCCTAGAACCGCTCGGCCACCTCGGCCGGCGGTGAAGTGAATACCGATACTGATAGTGATGAGAGTAAACGAGGCAAAATATGTTGCCAATGTGTTCTATCAAATGTTAGAACATATGTTTTCGGTTCATATCTAGGTCTTACATCTAAGTACAATAAATTTTTTGGAAATTTTTCTCCTCTCAATCAGGGTGCGGCTTATTTTCGCACAAAATCTTTGTCTTTTTTAATTTCCTCCCCAAAATTTAGGGGTGCGGCTTATATGCGATGGGGGCTTATTTTCGGGCCAGTAACGTGCCTGTTCTTTCGGACATGCATGTCCGGAAGGACAGACAACATTCATATCGAATACGTAAGACAGAACTATACACGAAGCTGCTGAACCAAGAGTAAATCATTTGACAGATATTTACTTTGATTTATGGTACGTTCCGAAATAGTTATTTCAGTATGTCAATTGTTTTTGAGAAGCAAATTTTACTACTCAAGCATTATGCCATCGTGACCGTCAAATCGAAAGTTTGATACAGATGGCAAAGTTTCGAACGAACCTCGTACTACTTTATCTCTGAATTGCTAATTTGTCATTTACATGATCAACAAATGTATTGGTTGGTGTCGTCGGTTTATGCAGAGAAACGGCCTCGGAATTTATTAAGAAAGAAGGTCATGCGTCCCAGTCAAATTAACAATTACGTAGGTTCTTAATAAGACTAAGATGGAGACAAAATTACAAAAACAGATTATTACTGCAGTGATATCGAGAACAAAACACTAGTCACTCTTTTAACAAGTTAAAATACCTACATTCGCTGTGTTTCCGTGCTCGAGGCTGGTTACATGTCGGGGTCGGGCATCTACGACTATATCCGAATGGCTTGAGAACTATGCAGACCCTGTGGCTCGGGTTGAATGGCTACCGGACTTGATTCTTGTGAAATAAATCTTTCCGTAACAGCCCATAGCTCAATGCAGCAGCACATGGCCTTATATGTGAATGGACTACATTCCACAAATCTTCCACTCCTAATCGTGATTATATGTGACAGTGACATTGATAGAGTTCAGACAAAACAAAGTTGTTAAGAACAGGCTACTATACTGGCTGCGGCAGTGTATGTAACGCTGTAACTAACCTGTACATAGTGCAATGTTACGAATAATTACGAACTATAACAAGATGACAATAAATGGTGTTTACACGTCAAATAATAATTCTTATTCACAATAGTTATATTTACAGATATTTATTGTTTAAATTACATATTGTATAAAATTGAAGAAGTACACAGTTATTTTCTTTCTTTTGCTACTGCCTTTATGCTGCATTGTGCGCAGGGTCAAGTACGGAATTGGCATGCTTAATTTTGAGGTTTGGGCGGATGCCCTTCTTGCCGCCACCCCATACCCCCCGGGACGGAATTAGTGTACCCCAGCTGTCTGTGTCTAGTGTAAATCGTGAAATAGGGTGAATGTGTTACAAATGTCTGCGAGTCGTGTAACTGAGGCAGGACGTGGGGACCAGCCCGGTATTCACCTAGTAGGATGTGGAAAACCACCTAAAAACCACATCCAGGCTGGTCAGCACACCAGCCATTGTCGTTAATCCGCCGGGCGGATTCGATCCAGGGCCGGCGTGCTTACCCGTGTCTAGCAAGCAGCGCGTTAGCTCTCTCGGCTATCCTAGCGGGTTGAAGAAGTGCACAGTATTTATATAGAATTGTGTTGAAATGTTGTTGTTAGATACAAGAAACTGAAAATTCTCTACTGTAGAGAGAGACATGTTGTGAAAATACTATTAGTGACAATTGTAATTTATGACCTCTACATTCGATAATTTTGGGACTGTTTGTGCAGAATAACCGTTTACAATATTGGAAATGTCAAGTACAGAACCCCCAAGCAATGAACAAGTTGGTGAGTAACCAGCGTCTGGGATAGTCAACTTGTTGCTACATTTATTCTAATTCACAATATTGATTAAACGTATAAATGTAATTTTTAATTTATAGAAAACTTTAAAAGTTTGCATAGGATGTTCACTTATCTCTATGTTCACTTGCTCCGTCTGATATAATTGGACTGTAAAATTTTCCTCTAAGTGCATAACAGACTGCTCGTCCTTTTGCTACTACCGAAAGATCGCCTCTCCCAATGATATGAGGCTAACGTTGAATTGAGGAAAATAAGATACCGCTTCCTGTTGATAAAGAGGATGATTTTTCTTTGTGTTGTTCGAATAGTTCCTGCTTAATGCCGATGTCAAGCGATAGCAGATTAAAGACGAAACAGTGCATGTGTAATATCCAGCTATCGATGGAAGCTCGGGACTAGCACATAATTTTCCGTAGTGCATCAGAGATACTGATATTTCGCCGGCAGTGTGAAGCACGCTGTCTCATCTGGAATATAACTTTCCAACTGAAGACAGTATTGAAACTGGGCGAGGAAGTGCTGAAAGCAACTAAGAGACAAGTAAAATTTCCAAAAATTTTACGGAAATTCTGTGAGGGCACAGGAATAAATTATGCGACCGCTGAAGATGCGCATTGATAACAGCCAGGTCTGTATAAATAAACAATAAAACATATACTTGTCATTCATCAGTACTATCGGTGTTTGCAGCCACTGAGTGCTGAACTGTAAATCATTACACGCCGAGAGATTAACAGAATTAAAACTTTACATGTGGCTAATATCTCTAATAGTCTGAAAGCAATGAAAACGCTTTGCGTCAAAAGAATTTGTCAGTCATGCACCATATGCTTAATAGAGCAGTCACACACCTTACCCCGTTTAGTAGCTTACGAACTTCTGCGTTATTTTGAATTTTTGTTATGTAAAGAGAAATAGTAATAATTGGTGCTATTTGCAACATGATTACAAGAAAATTCGGTACCTTTATTTTTGTAGAGTACTAAGTCTGTGGTATAGGAAAATCGCTTAATCCAGATTAGAAGGACAAGAATTCCGTCACTCACTAGCGTTGCATAAACGCAGAGTCATACACCTTGCTCCAAATTTGGAGCGAGGCGTTCTTTCACGTCGCCGTTATTAATACTGCAGCATTTCTTTCTGGGTATTTCAACCGTGAAGTCAAGGTTCGTGCAGTGTAACGATTCTGTAATATGCGTCTATTGTCCTCGGGAAACCACAAATAACTCTGACGAATGGGGTCGCTGCCCACGACAGTGTTTTCTGACCGGACAAGCGTTGCGTTACTTCCAGCTCACCGCACACCGTCTCTCATCTGGCGGCGAGACCGCTGCTCGCGTACACTGGCCTCTGCTTCGGCTATTAGTGGGTCCTCGCAGCCCACTCGAAGGCTCCGAAAAACTCTCCTTACGTAACTGACAGTCCTTCTGCCGCTCCCCATCAAGGACTAGTTCGCCCCGGTTCTCTGTTATTTTCTGCGGAACATGGAAATCCACGTCTCGTGTGCTCCCCAAGACCTTTCTTGAACTACATTTTGCATAATGACGAACGGAGAAGGGCATTTATGTAGAGGGTGTCCGGGCTAGAGGTATACAAAAACATATCAGTACCTATTAAAGTTTATACCTTGATTTGTCCAACATTGTACACAGGAGCTCAAACATTTTTCTGCATGTTGGTACACTTCAACGTGGATACCGTTCCGCTTCTCGCCGCATGTTCAAAGCTTGACTGGTGTTATGGCCTCTACTCCAGTGTAGATTCATTGTCTGTAATGTACCAAATCTTGAACCCTTGTTCTGTAAACAATGTCTTTGACACACTCCCAAGCACAGAAATCTAGCAGAGTCAGATCAAGAGAAGTAGGGGGCCAGACAATGGGATCTCCCTTTCGATCCAGCTTTCAGGAAACGTCTCACAGTTAAATGTGGTGACATCCCCATGTACTGGGGTGGGGAACCATCCTACTTGAAAATGACGTCGAGAGGCACCTGTGGAAATACATGGCTCGCCAAGGGGTTGAGATAGGTATGCCCCATCACTGTAGACTCCATAAAAAGGGTTATGTAATTCCAAACACACTTTGTAACACCCCACCCGTCACTTACCTGGTTTTGGTGTGTGTTCACCCCAGGTAATTGACTAACAGATCAACAGAGGGTGCAAAACTGCCGCAATATCGGATAACGCAAAGAAAGTAATAAGGCCCTGTGACTCCTGACTGAACTGCGGTGGCAGTGTTGACATTAAGTGATTCAGAATTGATCCCTTTTTAATTAAAAAGGGGTGCACATTCATGTTATATTCAGCTACTGAACACCAGATGCAAATGTTGAACATAAAATTAATTAAGAAAGTGACTTGGGATTTCAACTACTTGATTGAAAACAAATGCTGTAGATTAGCACAGATTTATTTTAACTCATGACCTTCAATCATCACATTACATGACTCTCCTAACAGGCAGTGGTAATAAATTGCGTTTCCGTGGGGTAAAGTGCGATAAATCAAAAGCAATTCCTATCGACTGACCCAGGCGTAATGTGAAGTGCGAGAAGAATTCTACAATACACGGCCCATGAAACCCTTGTGGAAACTTTGTCGACGTCATCCAACAAACTAATCAGTGACCGAAGCGGGCGCAATACCACCGAATTCAGCGTGGCAGAGCGGCGTCGTTGTGTGGACGTCGGACGACCTCGTGGTGCTGCAAGGCTGCGCCCGTCTATTCACTCCTAGCTATCTTGCTCAGTACATAGCTGAACCAAAACTTCCTATCTCCAAGCTCAATCGTTCCCTTTGCTAAGTCCTAAACTGTGGAGATGCTCACTCTTTCTCAGGCATGCTGAGTCAAGAACGCCACGTCCGCACTCTAGGCAAGCCGGGAACGGAAGACCTCTACGGAGACTTCTCCCAGTCCACTCTTTGCCTCGGTTTCCCCTCCAGCAAAATCACTTACGCCAACTGCAGCGCAAGTCGCGTTAATTATGTGTCGCTTCCCAGCCCCGACCAATGCCTGCTCTGGGAAGTGAACAAATTCCCACAAAATTTCCCTTCCTCTCAACTTCTGCTATTTGGCTCCTACCAGGCCACCCATCAAGATTAGCATCTGCACAACACCAAGTTTTCCGGAATTCTGACTCCCAGGAGAGTACTTCAAATTCCTTGGTCCTATGTTCCCATCGGAGGCCGGCGTATTTCATTCTGTCGCTCTTCACCTGATTTGCTTCAGACTCTGCGGACCGTGAATTCAGCATGAAGTTCCTATAGTCACGAACACGCATATTTTGACCTCTGTTGACCGCTCCACCATAGCTTTGTGTGGCTTTCTCACATGTTTCACAGAAAATGGCACGATGGACATTTATGAACAGGCATACAAGTTCTCCGTCTGTTTCCCGGTACACCAGCATGGAGTCGGGGTCAACCACCCACTCACTGTCACTCATCTTAAGGCAGCTGGAGGCCATGCACCATTACCGCTTTCTCAGAGCTTGAGCCGCCCTAAGCTGCCTATTGTCGCTTCCCTTAGCCACTACCCCGGCGGCCACGGTCAATTCTGAGTACTTCCCTGGGGTAAACTGGCCTCCAGTAAATCGACGTGTTTTCACAAAGTTTTCATGTCGTGTGAATTACTTTAAAACCATCACCCAACATTAATTATTCCAATACGTCCATACTATACCCTCTACAAGATGCATTGTGCCTTGTCAGTCATTTTTGTTCAGCCCTACTGTCCGCTCAATGTGAGTTAGGTGATCTTTAATTACTTCATGTAAGGGGCAGAGTTCTTGCCATCTTACAACTTTAACTTTTGGTGTGTCCCTTTCGTACTCAGTCATTTCTCCTGGAGTATCACTTCCCCATATTCGACAGTTTTGTCGGTAAATTTTGCCACATATGTCGAAGGTAGATTCATTACTAAACGCCACTGCATTGAGGCAGTCGTTGTTTTCGTCTATACGATGCAATATTTCAGCAGTAAAATCACATCGTCTGCGGTGATCCTCAGGCTTAATGTGATGCAAAAGTCGGAGTTTGTAAGCACGCAACCGGAGACATTTGTGCACAATGTCCTACACCATAGTACGGAGGACGATTACTTCCCCAATAGGTGTCTAGTTCATTTACGCGAGCTTCCAGCAAATGTTTTGCCCACTCGTTCCACGGTCTCATCATTCAGATGCTTTTTGGGGTATTTTCCAGCATTGTAAATCAAACTCCCCGTTTCTCGAAGCGTTCTGTCCCACTGATAAATGGATTCACATGTGGGAGGATCCACGCTCCATTCTCTTCTTGCACGCTGCTGAACACGCATTACAGGTTCTGACTCTGCTAATCATATCACACATAGCACCTTTCGTTGTGGCGTCTACACGTTGACTGTCAGGAGTATGTGTGCCTGTTGCACATTAAACATTTCTGCGCATGCGTGCGCATCTGCCATACGTTTCAGTACTGTTAAAGAAATGGTGAGGACCATATCGTCGAGAGTGTTTCTATCGATTGCGTATTTATCCAGCAACATAAAATTTCGAGTCCCTTCGTATTCATCATTTGTTTGTGTATACCTACAACGCCGGCTGAAGTGGCCGAGCGGTTCTAGGCGCTACAGTCTGGAACCGCGTGACCGCTACAGTCGCAGGTTCGAATCCTGCCTCGGGCATGGATGTGCGTGATGTCCTTAGGTTAGTTAGGTTTAAGTAGTTCTAAGTTATAGGGGACTGATGACCTAAGAAGTTAAGTCCCATAGTGCTCAGAGCCATTTGAACCATACCTACAACCCAGACATCCTGTATTTATCAATTCTGTGAAGATGCCTTAGCAATTTTTCATTATCGCTGCGAAACCTTTCTCGTCAGAGTCCTTAGATTAAAAGTTCTCGGTTAACCTGTCGCGGGAAATTCGGATAAAATCCCAAGCTTCCAATGAAAGCTTCCACCAGTCGTCGAGAGCAAAATCTGACTGTCGTGAAACTGACGAGTCTCCCTTTTTGTGCCCGGAGGACGGCATATGATTGGCTGGATTACGTTATGGAGATTATGCGTACTGAGGTGCAGCCCTCAGTGTCCAGAGATTATGTTTGTAGCCGCTGTCCAGCGCCGCTTGTAGCGCCACCACTCAGGTGGTGAACTCCTCTCTGATCTTTTTCTCTCAGTGCCATGATTGAACGCGTTGTTAAGTATAAAATGAAATAATGAGCAACCAGTTGCATAAAAGAAATTTAATTTCTTTATCAGTTTCGGGCATTATTGACACTCGCAAATAATGCGATAGGCATAGTCTTCAGAAAAAGGGCACCAAGTGCCCGAAACCGCTGAGGAAATTAAATTTATTTTATGCAACCGGTTGCTTATTTTTTCATTATATACGACTACAGTTGTTAAAGATGGATAATATACTAAACGTTGTTAAGTGTAACTCCAGTGCCTCGCTTGAAGTTGCTGTCAGTCTCTAATTTCCACTGCTTCCCTGTATCCAGATTTCCAATAGTTGGAAGTGTGAGACAGAATCCTTGTCTGTTCGAACATAATCTTGCGTTTATTCATTAGAATGTGCTCAATCACCGCTGATTTTTCAAAATTTCTGTACTGTTGGTGACGCTGATGTTCAAAACAGCGATCGGCATCTGTACAGCTTCCAGCTGCCGAACTCGCAAGAAATGATATAAATCACTGGTACTCTCAAATCGGGATTATCTTTAACAGGTCGTAACATTTCTATAACTTTCTGTGTAACGGGAAGGCCATATTGTTTCGTCTATTAACTCTCAGTCGAATAACAAAATTATTTTCGTTCATACTTCGCCTGGGCGCTTTCAGTTGATCAGTACAAAATGACACAAATTTAGTTACGATTAATAATGTTCATTTATGTTTATGCTGGAACCCATTTTTATTAGTCACTTCACTTAAACATATGCAAACATATCTATACTTCTAAAACGTCTCTGTCAGAAACGTTTCATGTAATACCCACTGTGTTACACGGTATTGCCATTCAAAATTGGCACCTCAAATTCCTGATGCGTTTCTTAGCTCATTCGGCGAGAAAATTGAAAGGTAGCACAACTTTATTTCATTCTAAATTAACTGAACGATGCAGGCAGCCTGTAATCCAATAAAAGTATTTACATATGCTTATTTATGTTCCCACGCAAGCCACAAATCCTATCTACGTAGCTTACATGTTGTGCTTCTACATTTCCTTTCTTTGCTCGTACTCTGTGTGTAAGACTGAGTGAAAGCTCGTGTTTTTTTTCTTTTTTTACGTCGGAAGTGAGTAATAGCGCAGCACTTTACTGTAGTCACAGTGTGGCTATGTTAGTGTCTTCAGCCAAGGAAAAGGGGTTTATGCTTTCTTTGTAAATTTGTGGTAAGATCTTATGGAACCAAACTGCTTAGATCATCGGTCCCTAAGCTTACACACTACTTAACCTAACTTAAACTAACTTACAGTATGGACAATACACACACACACCCTTGCCCGAGGGAGGACTCGAACCTCCGATGGGGGGATCCGCGCGGACCGTGACAAGTCACTCGAGACCACGCGGCTACCACGAACGGCCCTTTCTTTGTAATCAGCCAACCGTACTCAGTTCGGTAGCGGAAGGGACCCCTTGGGTCAGTTCCAGATCCCTGGAGAGTTTAGTTGTTCTGAGACTGTGCATAAGCACTTGGCGCTGGGTGGTTGGTGAGTGTGCATCGTGGCTTTAGGAGTGAGATTTGGGCTTCGACTTAGAATGAGAGTCTGTAAGCCTTCAGGTTAACTGAAGTATTTTAACTGATTTTCTTTAACAGCGTTAGGCTCAGAACTATATTTCACTGTTTGCGCACAGTAGGCAAAGTTGTTTTACAGCATAGGCTCAGAATTATATTTCATAGTTTCTGCAGAGCAGGAACTGATGTTATTTGCTGAGGTTCCAATAGAACGGTTTCTCCTAACTGTGTTGTCACTTTGGACTCGCATTCTGGAGGAAGACTGTGCAAACTCGCGTCCACCCCTAAATCGCTTCAGTCAAATTTCGGGTTGTTTCCTTTGAAAGGGCACTGCTGATTTCCTTCCCCATCCTTCCATAATGCGAGCTTGTGTTCCGTCTCTAATGACCTCATAGTCGACGGGACGTTTATTGCTTCTCCTCCCTCCTCCTCCTCCTAAGCGTCAAAGCATGTGTAACTGTATTCTCGTCTGAACGCAATTTCATTTCTTGTTGTAAGTTCATTTTTTGTTATAAATTCGTTTCTTGTTGTAAATTAATTCCGTTTTGTTAATTCATATCTTCTCGGTTTCTTTCTTTCTAGATTCCTTTTAGGTTCTATTAGTAATCTCATAACTTTGCCCTTTGTTTCACATCACACAGTAGTAAATTCCTTCTAAGCGTTTTCAGCGGTCCCCGATCGTACTTCCCATAGCAAAACCCACTCAGTCATATTAGGCCTTTTTCGTGAGATTTTATAGTGGTAACTTCAGATATTGAATACTTACTTTGTTCATGTAGACCACGTGCTCAGATGAATCAACTGAGTCCTCAGCTTTTAGTATTCATCGTTTGCTTGCTTCCACCGTAGTTCATTTTATTTTCTAATTGTGGCGCGTATCTAATTACTTAATTTGTTCATATATATATATATATAGTTTGCAAATGTCCGCTTCACTGAATCTGCCATCCACATGGCATATTTTTTATATAGACTTGCTTTGTCTGAGGATACTATGTGCTGCTATATCGGAAGGCAGGACTCTCTTGATCATTAATTACGTGTTGAAGGGCTAAGTTCATTTGATCTTTGTAATTTTAGTGTGAGTCTCGTGTGCGTGCGTGAATTTATCCTATCGTTCCTATAATTTTGGATGAATTCTCCTTAGGCGTCCCTCAACACCCAGCATGCTGTTTGTTAAAACGCTGCCACTACATAAATACAGGCAACGGCAAACTGTATTAATTTTATTTCTTATTCAGTATCTGAACATGTTTCTTATGAAAATAAAATGAGTTTAAAGTTTAATGACTGTTTCTCAAAGCAACCCCTCCCCCTCTTCAGAATAATCCTAGTGCATCCAGCCTGGCGTTTCCGAAAGGCAACACTTCTTGCAGGTCCAATAATTTCGTGTTTTTCAGTGAGAGTTGCGACTTGCCCTCTTATTAAACTTCCTGGCAGATTAAAACTGTGTGCCCGACCGAGACTCGAACTCGGGACCTTTGCCTTTTGCGGGCAAGTGCTCTACCATCTTAGCTACCGAAGCACGACTCACGCCCGCTCCTCACAGCTTTACTTCTGCCTGGTAGGAGACGAGATACTGGCAGTAGTAAAGCTGTGAGGACCGGGCGTGAGTCGTGCTTCGGTGGCTGAGATGGTAGAGCACTTGCCCGCGAAAGGCAAAGGTCCCGAATTCGAGTCTCGGTCGGGCCCACAGTTTTAATCTGCCAGGAAGTTTCATATCAGCGCACACTCCGCTGCAGAGTGAAAATCTCATTCTCTTGCCCTCTTATTGCTTTTCACTCAGAAAGAACATGCCACGTGATAAGCTTGATTTCACCTGATGAATTGATGAAAGCAATCGATGTGCGTCAATGTCAGTAATTAATTGGCTTCTTACAATTAAATTTTCCCCACTCATCTGAGCGGCTACCCTGAATAATCGATAAAATACGGAATATCTGAGCAGACCTGGTAGTTTCCACGTTTTCAAATAGTAAATCCAACGTTCAATAACCCATTTATAAGTTCCCCCGGCTAGGATTTTAATCTAATCAAGTTCACAGAAATCATTTACTTCATGTCACATGTAGTAAATAACATATTCACTTCTTCTTTTCGTCGACATCAGACACGTACTGACGTCAAAAGGCACGAACTCCACTGAAGATTTTGCTCGGTTTATACAGACGCCCAGGAAAAGCACTGTGCGACATAATGATATGGAGAGTTGTTACTGAAAATTTTGAGTTGTTTGTTCAAGACATTCGAATTCTCTGAACTCTGAAATTAAACGAGCGCCATAACAGATGCTTGTGAAATTAGTGGAGAAAAGAAACTGACGTAAATTCAATACTAAAATGCATATTTTTGGTAACTTGAATTGAATTTTTGTCTATATATCAGATAAATACTTATTGATAGCCGAAATTTTCCTTCATAAACCTGTCTGTTCTGAGAAAAAACAGTTTATAAATCTCTTTTTTATGCCAAGAGCTTTAGTTGATAGTCATTTTGGTATTAAAGCTACGCGATTAGATTTCATACAGGGCTCATTTCTTCAAATTGCTATCCGACTTTGATATTTGTGACGAAGTAATGAGTATATAGGCCATCAATACAATGTTACGTATTTTGTCAGGAACAACACTGATTTCAGTACCATCAACTTGGCACCCAATTCATGTTTTTCCAATCGAGAAATGTCTTACTCTTCTGGTTGTGGAAGGGCTGTTACCACACATTCGACAATCATAACATGTTAAACTTCTACTAGAGCAGGATTTAGCGAGATTTTTGTGGCTAAGGAGGCAAAAATTGGCGAAGTTTATTTCCTTGTTCAATAGCTTCTTTCCAGGACAAGCCTAACAAAGCACTCCACCTTCACATGCGCATCCATGAAACCAACATTCATAGAGAAAAAGTTTGCATCAGCATCTACAAAATCTACACTTCAATAAATTTCTTTATAATTGTGAAATTGCAAGTTTTCTTGTGTGTCTGTTGTCGACCAATCCAACACACTAGAGCAACTCTACAGCATTCCATACATGTCTCGAGGTTTTCATAAAAATGAGCTGTAGAATACCTTATGCCAGATTATTACATGTATTTCCATAAATAAAAGTCACTTGCTGTGGCGCCAACACTAAATTCGAAGGGCACGATAATAAATGTACTACCAGCTGCTTAGAATTCAATTACTCATTACAATAGACCTGAAAAAGAAAGGGAAAGTCGTAGGCATCGTTGACTGGGAGGTCCCAAAGGGTAAGGTTAGCCTTCTAGTCCGACAGGGTTTTTTGTCTTCCGCGCGACGTGGCTCCATCTCTCGCTGAATATGAAAGTTGTCTTAGTGTATCTGTTGAGTGCAGGTAACTATAAAGGATGTGTATGGACCGTAATGTCACGTTTTTGTTGCATGATGATGAGACGAGGGATGCGGTTGAAACTCGGTCCCGTGTCATAGCCTACTCCTCACCAATAGCACCAAGGGTCTGCCCTGCTTAATGTACCCACCTGACGGGCAGATCATCATCAAGTGTCATAAGCCCTCAATAAATGAGACACTGAGGAGAGATTTGGAATTTCATCCAAAATCTGATGCTCAGATTTTTACGCCATCATCTTTCCTCACCTTGCTGGCCAAATACTAGTGACAATTTCTTCCACGTATAGGATTCAAAGCTGATACCTTCGAGTCGAAGGCCACTACAAGAGCTTGCTTCAGCGATTCCTTCTGCTAAATTTAACGTTTATGCAATGAATTCTCTGAAGCTACACTGAGAAACCGTAAGAAACCTTTCGGTTCTGGAAGTGAACAGAAGCCGGCCGCTGTGGCCGAGCGGCTCTAGGCGCTTCAGTCCGGAACCGCGCTGCTGCTACGGTCGCAGGTTCGAATCCTGCCTCGGGCATGGATGTGTGATGTCCTTAGGTTAGTTAGTTTTCAGTAGTTCAAACTCTAGGAGACTGATGACCTCAGATGTTAAGTCCCAAAGTGCTTAGAGCCATTTGAACCATTTGAAGTGAACAGAAACCAAATTGATTTTTGGCAGGTTATATCTTTCTCGAAGGACTGCATGTAACATTCGAAACTAAGAGAAAACTTCAAAAAGGATGGAAAGGAGGAAGACAACACCACTGAAGACAACAAGTGATTCCTATTAATAGTACTGATGTAGTGAAAGAATCAACATGAAAAAATGTACTTTAAATACTGAAAAATAGAGATGCAACGGAGAGCTGTTTTGTCGGATATCAGATACCAGATATCCGCTATCCTTTAAACCAAACACCCAAGTATCCAGCAGTCAAATATTCGGCTGAATAACGCCACGAAACACGTCTGAGCGAGCCTATGGGAGTCTGCTGCAGAGAATAGTATTCGGATGAGCATCTCCGTTCTTGACTGAATCGAGCAAATGACACATTGATTGATGGACTTGACTATTTGATTTATTGTCTATTGAGATCTGTTTCATCTGTTGTTATTTTAGGATACTACTTGATACTCGACGGTTTAAGCGAAAACTATCAAGCAACCTATTATATAAGGCAATATGCACACCCCAATAGGCAATACAGTCGATTCTTGAACGCTGCATAATAACTGCAGACAATATTCACTACTGCCAATGATTGCACAAGTAATTAATTTTTCTTCTCCTTTCCTTTTTATTACGGTGAGGAGACCTGTTCTGCAACCTTGGGAGCGTTCTTCAGCTGGCTCGAGACATGCAAGTTAACTTAGAAGGACCAGGCTGCCATAAATATGTTTGGCCCTGAAAGTAGCATTCAAGCAGGTATATTACAAGGATTTCGCCATGTCCCGTCTCTGCACAGCAGGCGCAATGAGAGCAACATGCGTTCCATGAAAACTGCACTCTGCAAAATGCTAGGACGAATCCTCTTTGGAGAGATAAAAATCTAAAAACCAGATGTACCGCTCAGAACTTGAGAGGGTGGTATCAGCCATTGTTTCTGCCCATGCCAGAAACGAATGTTCGTTTAAATCTGAGTAAAGAGGACTGTGATTGACTTACAATTATTATGTCAGTAAAAAGCACATTTCTCTGCGTGTGTCAAAGAGCAAGTGTATTGATTGGCCACGGTTAGGAATGAGTCATGTAGCGGGACAGATCTGACTTCCTTTCCGCACCCCACCACTACTGCTATTTTTTTTGTTTTTTCATGAGTTTTCTGATTGGTTTGATGCAGCCCACCACGAATTCCTTTCCTGTGTCACGCCTTTCATCTGAGACTAGCAACTGCTACATGCATCCCCAACAATTTGCTGGATGTATTCCATTCTCTGTCTTCCTCTATAGTTTTTAACCTCTATGGCTCCCTCTAGTACCATGGAAGTTATTCCCTTATGCCTTAACAGATGCCCTGTCATCGTGTCCCTTCTCTTTCCTGTATTTTCCACTTATATCTTTCCTCGTCAGTTCTGGGGAGAATCTCTTCATTTCTTACTTTATCAGCCCACCTAATTTTCAACATTCTTCTGTCGCACATCTCGATTCTCTATCGTTCGGTTTTTCCCAAAATCCATATTTCACTACCATACACTGCTGTGCTCCAAACGTACATTCTCAGAAATTTATTCCTCAAATTAAGGTCAATGTTTGATACTAGTAGATTTCTCTTGGCCAAGAATGCCCTTACTAATCTTCTTTTTACGTCCTCCTCGTTCCGACTATCATTTTGTTGTCTAGGTAGCAAAATTCCTTAACTTCGTCTGTTTCGTAATCCCAATTCTGATATTAAGTTTGTCACTCTTCTCATTTCTACCACTCCTCACAACTTTCGTCTCTCTTCAGTTTACTTTCAATCCATATTCTGTATTCATCAGACAGTTCATTCCATTCAATGGAACATGTAATTCTTCTTTTCTTTCACTGAGGATATCAATGTCATTAGTGAATCTTTTCTTCTTGCTCAAAAATGGTTCAAATCGCTCTAAGCACTATGGGACTTAACATATGAGGGCATCAGTCCCCTAGACTCAGAACTACTTAAACCTAATTAACCTAAGGACATCACATACATGCATACCCGAGGCAGGATTCGAACCTGCGACCGTAGCAGCAGCGCGGTTCCCGACTGAAGCACCTAGAACTGCTCGGCCACAGCGGCCGGTTTGTTCTTGCTCTCCGGGTCTTATTGTTCCCTGTTGGTTCTTGTACATATTGTATATTATCCGTCTTTCCCTGTAGCTTACGCCTACCTTTCTCATAATTTCGAACGTGCACCGTCTGAGATTGTCGAACGCTTTTTCCAGGTTGACAAATCCTATGAACTTGTCTTGATTTTTCTTCAGTCTTGCTACCATTATCAACCAAAACGTCAGAACTGCCTCTCTGGAGCCTTCGCCTTTCATAAAACCAAACTGATCGTCATATAACAGATCCTCAAGTTTCTTTTCCATTATTCTGTTTATTATTCTTGTCAGCAGCTCTGATGCACGAACTTTCCTGCTGATAATATTCGAACTTGTCGGCGCTTGTCATCTTCGGAATTGAGTGAATGATGCTTTCTCGAAATTCTGATGGAATATCGTGTCTCATACATATTTCAACCAACATGAATAGTCGTTTTGTTGACACATCCCCCAGATCTTAAGTCGTCCAAAGCTCTTTTCATTCCTGACTGTAATACTGGATTTCCCCACATCTTCACTGTGTACTCCTGTTTCCTCTTCCATCACGTCATCAGACGATGTCCTCCCCCCCCCCCCTCCCTCCCTATAGGCCTTAAATGTACTCTTTCCATCTATCATCTCTCTCCTTTACATTTAACTCTGAAATTCCCATTGCACTATTAATGTTAGCATCCTTGTTTTTGATTTCAAGAAAGGTTGTTTTGACTTCTCTGTACGCTGAGTCAGTCCTTCTGACAATCGTATATTTTTCAATTTCTTCACGTTTTTCATGCAGGCATTTCATCCTAGCTTCCCTTCAGTACTTGTTTATTCCGTTCTTAAGTGGCTTGTACTTCAGTGTTCTTGAATACCCCAGAACATTTTGTACTTCTTTCTTTCATCGATCAGATGAAGTATTTCTATTGTTACCCACGGTTTCTACGCAGTTACCTTCCTTCTACCAACGTTTTTCTTTCCAACTTCTGTGATTGGTTTTTTTTAGAGATGTCTGTTCCCTACTACCTTCTGAGCTATTGAAAAATATGTAAAAATCTGCCAAGTTTCGTCACCTCTAAGGGTGACTTCATGAAGTCAATCTTGTCAAGGTGTATAGAAAATCTATGCAACCGGTTGGCAGATTTTTACATTTTTTCAAATTTTCGTATAAGGTTGCTGCAAACGTCAGCCATTTTCAATGTTCTGAGCTATTCATTATTGCTCTGTCTATAGCTCAGAGAACTTAAAGCTTATCTTTTCATTCCTTATTAGTTCCTAATCCCACTTCTTTGTGTACTGCTTTTTTTCTGACTGGTTTCTTAAACTTCAGCCTATTCTTCATAGTTACTAAATTGTGATTTGAGTCTATATCTGCTGCCGGGTACGCCAAACAGTCCAGTATCTGAATTCGGAATCTCTGCTTGACCACGATATAATCTAACTGGAATCTTCCCGTATCTTCCTATATTTTACTCTTGTGATTCTTGAACGAGGTGAAATTTACTGCAGAACTTAATCAGTCTTTCTCTTCTCTCACTATCAAGCCCATATTCTCCTGTAACCCTTCCTTACATTCTTTCCCCTTCAACCGCTTTCCATTCCTCCATGTCTGTTAGATTTTCGTCTCTTTTTAAATACTGAATTACACAATCAATATCCTCATATACTTTCCCTGTCTCTTGATCTTCTTGCGACATCGGCATTTATACCTGAACTATTGTCGTCGGTGTTGATTTTTCTGTCTGTTGCGATGAGAACAATTTTCACTGAACTACCCACAGTTAACTCACCCTCTGCCCTAACTTCTTACTGATGATGAATCCTTGCTGCCGTCATACCTTTTTCTCCTGCTGTTGATATTACGTTATACTCGTCTAACCATACATCCTTCTCTTCTTTCTATTTAATTTCAGTGATCCCCACTATATCTAGATCGAGCCACAGCATTTCTCTTCAGATTTCCAAACATCCCTACCATGTTGAGACTTCTGAAATTCCACAGCCCGATTTGCAGTACGTCAACTTTCGTTGACTATTCAATCTTTTTCTGATCATCACCTCCACGTTGGTAGTCCCCTCCTGGAGATCCCAGTGGGGTTCTGCTTCGGAATCTTTCGCTAATGTAGAGATCATCACGCAACTTTTTAAAGTACAGGACACACTTCCTGTAGGTACACATTATCTGTCTTTTACGCAGTGGTTGCCATTGCGTTCTGCATCCTCGCGCCGTTGATCATTGTTGATTCTTCCGCCATTTAGAGGCGGTTCCCCACTCCAAGAGCAAGAGAGTGTCCTGAACCCCTGTCCGCTGTTCCACCCTGTTTGAGAAGACCGTTTGCAGACGAGAGTGACTTTTTATAACGGAATTCTTCGACTCCAGTGCTAATGATTTTTGTTCAAAATTTAAACATATCGAGCTTCGAACCCGGGACCCAAGACGGTATGATTACTAATCAAAGGCCATACTACGTGTGCAATTTCCACTATTGGTTAATCTTGTTAAAATACGCAAGAGTAGGGATTTGTTAAACTTGTTTACAAATTTATTATTGGTTGAAACTCTAACCTAACCTAACCTAACCTTGGCTGAACAGCCTGTTTCAGAGAGTAAAGCCAGAATACACTATGTGCGAGACCACAGAAGATGATGCTTGCGTGAAGGGCACCAGCGAGAAGACACTACACTTTAGGTAGCTACAGAGAGGGATGTCTCCATCCCAGAGCAAAATACAGAGGTCGAGCTGGACTCAGAATTTCTAGCCGCTACAGCAGCCGCCTTCCACAGTCATACCATTTAAGAGCGGTAATCATAAAGCTGGCAACACAATCACCATCCCGGGCGGGTGCGTGACTAGATAATTTACATCAGGGTTTAACTGCACAGTTTTAGCTTTTTGCAGCCAGTTAGTTGCCACCATCATCCACTTTGACGATTCTTTTGGTGCTCGAACTTGTTTTTACGGAGTGCTTTCTGCAAATTAGTAAGCATTTTTGCGGCCACTGGCCATGGGCCGCAACCGTGATATGGTTTCACGTTATGCTTTCATGTGTCTGCCCATATTTCATAATCGCGACCCTTCGCCCACTTATTAAAAGTTTTCATGCTTAATTCAGTGGGTCATTCGTTTGTTTGATGTTTTATGGCAATAAACCATACTTTTATAGTGACAGCTAGTTTCCTTTTGTAGTTACATGAGCCCTTTCATTAATATATCCGTGTGAGGCGTGGTACCCGTACTTTCATGTTTAATTGGGCTATCCCTGTCTTCAATAAAACAGAGACATCCAGCGTGCGATATTACTTGTCTTGAATTTGCATGATCTTATGGGGAGCTTCCCTTTGCTGTAGGTTCCCAGGAATCGGATTTGTGGTATCTTAGGAGTACGCTACACAGTTAAACTGACATTTCACATAGAAATGTGGCGACTAGTGTGCAGGATTAATTACCGAAATCTCGCGCTTTTCAGATTTACACAGACAAAATTTTTAGATCAACAAATCCTACTATTTGAATCATTTGCATGTTGATTGCATTATAAAGAACACCGTAATAATAAAAGACCTTCAAGAATTTAATCGTCAGTTGCTTGCACTGTACTGATTTGTGTTTTTCTGTTAGCAAAGGATGATGGATAGAGTCCACCATTGTCCTGAGTTTCGACGTTTTTGGGGAACTGTTTCAATGTGTTTGCGTTTGTAGTAGGATTTCATTATGTTTCATGGAGTGTCTTTGTTAGGAATTTGGTTATTAAGGGCAAGTGCTTGTTTTGGGCCAGTGTTCAGTTGTACCAAGGATAAACGGTGCTCATGCACGTAGTTTGGAAAAGATGAGTCCAAACCCCTAGGAAAGAAGCTAATTAATCTTTAACTGTAAACCGTGAGCTTGATTTGGCAGTTCACATAGTACTGAGATTGGGGAAAGTACTGAGAGCAATTTGGAAGGGTCATTAGCGACGGACAGTCAATTAAATAACTTGCAGAGTGACAGTGAACAATCCGAATCCGAGCTGTCGTGTGCGGCGAGTGTGACAGTGTCACAGAGAACAGGACTCTGTGGCCGCTGAAAGCGAGGCTGCGACACAGTGTTTCGTCGCTGCCACCATTTGATCTTCAGTCCTTCTTGACTGATATGGCATTAGAGAATAAGAAACAATGCGATAAGCTGTACAAGATATTGGAAGAACAGCGGCTAAAAGCGGATGAGCATTACAGAAATAAAAAATAAAAAGTAAAAACGGAAATATTTTTTAAAAACACGAAAAGAACGATTTGTGGTTCGAAAAGCTTGACAGACAATTCAAGGAGGCTAGCGAACGTTTCAAGAGTTTAGAACTGCAGAAAACGCTCATGTACAGGGGTGTGACGAAAGGAGGTCACACTGAACAAAAAGATTGGGGAAGAAATTAAGAAATCCAAAGAAAAGACAAAACAGATAATTGAGGAACAAATCAGTACTTGAGACAGTAAATTAGACGCGGTAACACAAGAAAGGAAGGGCACAACCGATAAATTATTCAAGGACGAATGAATGGAAAGACAATGTCACGGTCGACGTAACATGAGTCAACAAAACAAGCAGAGCGCTAGTCACTACGTAGTGATGCAAGTACAGATAGGATCATTCCCTTAAACGTTTAATAGCAGGGAGAAATGAGAAGCTGTCCAATTTAAAGAAATACGGACAGGCTTCAACCGTAGCAACCGTGAATCACCGTAGAATTGTTTAAGGAAAGACAACGTAATGGTGGTTCAGCAGACAGCATGAAGATCGGAGATACTTTCATGAGTAAAGAAAATTGGCAGAATGAAGAGGAGAAATTACGTCAAATAACATATAGACTCTGTCGTATATGCGGCGATCCTGTACCACCACCTGTGAATGTACATAGTCAGCTATGCCGGTAGGTACAGCTCATCATGAAATTAGAAAACATTTCGCTTCCGTACAGTAGTACAGTTCCAGGACTTCCGAGTGCATAGTCTGGCGATTATAAAACCAGTTTCATTTGCGCACGTCTTCGGGAAGAGGCAGCTGCCACGATTCGAGTGATTGCGGCGAAGTGCTGGACATTCGAGGAATTCGAACAGGCATTCCAGCACGAATTTTGGACACAAGAGAAGTAGAAGTGTATCAGAGTAGGCATTTTGATGATTGAGACTTATATGTGATCACAGTTTCGTAGTCTAAATCAGTACATTAAAGAAATAGTCAATACAAACTAGTTTTTGCACACACCATTTGAACAGAAAGAGCTAATGAGGATCTGCTAAACAAAATTACCAAACAGAATTCAATAAGACATTACATTGGCAGGTCGCGGAATGAATGATGCAGAAGCATTTTCGCATTTACTTGACAAGATTGGTATGATCATGAAGTTGATGTCAGAGAACCCGTGTACTTTGTGCAAACGCAATATGAGCCACCAGGACAGTGATCACCAAACGCTAATTGCCGAGCGAGACATCCGCCTTGTAAAATTGGCAACAGATAGAACAGAAATTATCTTCGTGGCTCATGGACGCCGCCATATCGGGCAGCCTAGAGGTGAAATTACGGAGGTCGCAGATCAGAGAAGAGAGGCTATGGAATTTATTAAGATGAGTAACCAAGGTCCACGCCATAACCAGAGAAACGAGAGGCATGACTGACTCGCGTCCTTGGCTCCGGAAATCATTAACGAGAATGTAAGGGAAACAAAGATACTAGATGTTGATATCCAGGAGCTTCGACAAATTCTGTTAGGGGAGGAAGAAGAGGAAATTAGTATTAGTTGCCATTACGTAAACTTAGAAATAGGCAATAGGTTGTTACAAGGTATTTTGGACACTGGAAGCCAGTTATCGGTTTTGGATAGATGTGTAGATGATGTCTATGACAAGAACTGGCTCTGGCCAGTTCTAATGGTGAAAGACGTGAAGACTCGTGCTGCTGTTTGTCATACTCTGCTGAAATCAAAGAACAAGTACCGGTTGACTTGGGTGTCAGGGGCACAAATTCAGAGTGACCTTCATGGTAATCCAAAGACTAAGAGTCCAAGAAGTATTAGGTCTAGATTTTATGCACAAATAAGAGATGGTGGTGCATTTTATACTGGGAATTGTTGTAGCGAGAGTTCTGAACCAAGAAGTGAACTTCCATGTTAGTAATTGCACAAATAAGGATGGTGGATTGAATTGTGTAGCTCTGAGAGTTGTAGGTCTGTATGGTAATGAACGGCTAAACGTAGAGGATAAGATTACCAAGAAACTTCACCACAAGGAATCCCCAGTCGCGAAGAAGGTACTAGCGAGGGTACTTCACGCAATTCACGCATCTTTTCGGATGCACCAGGTAGAATACGAAGGTTCCGGTGCCAGTTTAAAATAAAGGAACACCGAAAATTTTTCGTTCAAAATTATCAACTCCCATGGATGTACAAGGAGGAGCTACAGGAGGAAGTATGGGATGTGCTACAAGAGTGTGTTACTGAAGAAGCAGTCAGCTTGTACGACAAACCCATACTACTTGTTATTAAAAATTACAGGTCTACTAGGCTGGCGTTCGATTCTCAACAAATCAACATGATCATTGTGACAGAAACCGAGAGGCTAGAAACATTAAAGGAGCTGCTGCAATGGTTCCATAGTGTGCGTGTATGAACATTAGTGATCCACGAGCTAGTTGCTGGCAGATTGAACTGCACCCTGCGTGTTGACAGCTACCAGTTAAGAAAGTTGCCGTTCGGTCTAAATGTGTTGTCAGCTGCCTCTTAGTGAGCTGATTTCCATGAGCCCAAAAACTATGAGAGACAGAGTGACGCTGAACGTCACTAACAAACACGTCACGGAGAATACGTGGGAAGAACACAGAGTGTTACTGGATCAGTAGCTTAGTGCTTTCAAGGAGATAGGATTCCTGGACGAAGTAATCTCTGCAAACTGTATCCGGCCATAGCGAACTAAACTCAAGCCCATAGAAAACCATCCAGTAGCGAGAACCAAGAGGCAAGTAAGCTCCTTTCTGGGGCTAATTAACACCCACAAAATATTCCTAGAGGAAACAGACGCGCCGGCCGCGGTGGCCGTGCGGTTCTGGCGCTGCAGTCCGGAACCGCGGGACTGCTACGGTCGCAGGTTCGAATCCTGCCTCGGGCATGGGTGTGTGTGATGTCCTTAGGTTAGTTAGGTTTAAGTAGTTCTAAGTTCTAGGAGACTTAAGACCTAAGATGTTGAGTCCCATAGTGCTCAGAGCCATTTGAAACAGACGCACTACAAACTTGTGTCAACTGACAGGCAAGAACATGGCATGAAGCTGGACAGAAGAAGAGCAGCGGAATTTTGAGTAGGTTAAAGAAGCATGACTAAGGGCTCCATTTCTGTTCAACACCGATCTAAGAAAGTAATTTTGCATGTCCATGGAAGCATCACGTACTGGTCTAGAGGTATATCTTTTCCAAGAGATAGAAAAAGATGGTGTAATATGTAAACAAACAATAGCGTTTGGCAGTCAAATTTTAATAAAGCATAGAGAAGCTATCCACTGATCGAACTAGAGGCATTGGCAGTAGACTGAAAGTTCAGCAAATTTACATACTTTTTGATGGAAAGAATGACAAAGTCTACAGTGACCATAAGGCTTTAGAATTTCTTATGAGTGCAAACTTCCCCCATGAACCATGGACCTCGCCGTTGGTGGGGAGGCTTGCGTGCCTCAGCGATACAGATGGCCGTACCGTAGGTGCAACCACAACGGAGGGATATCTGTTGAGAGGCCAGACAAACATGTGGTTCCTGAAGAGGGGCAGCAGCCGTTTCAGTAGTTGCAGGGGCAACAGTCTGGATGATTGACTAATCTGGCCTTGTAACATTAACCAAAACGGCCTTGCTGTGCTGGTACTACGAACGGCTGAAAGCAAGGGGAAACTGCAGCCGTAATTTTTCCCGAGGACATGCAGCTTTACTGTATGATTAAATGATGATGGCGTCCTCTTGGGTAAAATATTCCGGAGGTAAAATAGTCCCCCATTCGGATCTCCGGACGGGGACTACTTAAGAGGACGTCGTTATCAGGAGAAAGAAAACTGGCATTCTACGGATCGGAGCGTGGAATGTCAGATCCCTTAATCGGGCAGGTAGGTTAGAAAATTTTAAAAGGGGAATTGATAGGTTAAAGTTAGATATAGTGGGAATTAGTGAAGTTCGGTGGCAGGAGGAACAAGACTTTTGGTCAGGTGATTACAGATTTATAAATACAAAATCAAATAGGGGTAATGCAGGAGTAGGTTTAATAATGAATAAAAAAATAAGAGTGCAGGTTAGCTACTACAAATACCATAGTGAACGCATTATTGTGGCCAAGATAGACACAAAGCCCATGCCTACTACAGTAGCACAAGTTTATATGCCAACTAGCTCTGCAGATGATGAAGAAATTGATGAAATGTATGACGAGATAAAAGAAATTATTCAGGTAGTGAAGGGAGACGAAAATTTAATAGTCATGGGTGACTGGAATTCGTCAGTAGGAAAAGGGAGAGAAGGAAACATAGTAGGTGAATATGGATTGGGGGGAAGAAATGAAAGAGGAAGCCGCCTTGTAGAATTTTGGACAGAGCATAACTTAATCATAGCTAACACTTGGTTCAAGAATCATAAAAGAAGGTAGTATACCTGGAAGAATCCTGGAGATACTAAAAGGTATCAGATAGATTATATAATGGTAAGACAGAGATTTAGGAACCAGGTTTTAAATTGTAAGACATTTCCAGGGGCAGATGTGGATTCTGACCACAATCTATTGGTTATGAACTGCAGATTGAAACTGAAGAAACTGCAAAAAGGTGGGAATTTAAGGAGATGGGACCTGGATAAACTGAAAGAACCAGAGGTTGTAGAGAGTTTCAGGGAGAGCATAAGGGAACAATTGACAGGAATGGGGGAAAGAAATACAGTAGAAGAATAGGTAGCTCTGAGGGATGAAGTAGTGAAGGCAGCAGAGGATCAAGTAGGTAAAAAGACGAGGGCTAATAGAAATCCTTGGGTAACAGAAGAAATACTGAATTTAATTGATGAAAGGAGAAAATATAAAAATGCAGTAAATGAAGCAGGCAAAAAGGAATACAAACGTCTCAAAAATGAGATCGACAGGAAGTGCAAAATGGCTAAGCAGGGATGGCTAGAGGCTTGTCTCACTAGGGGTAAGATAGATACTGCCTACAGGAAAATTAAAGAGACCTTTGGAGAGAAGAGAACCACTTGTATGAATATCAAGAGCTCTGATGGCAACCCAGTTCTAAGCAAAGAAGGGAAGGCAGAAAGGTGGAAGGAGTATATAGAGGGTTTATGCAAGGGCGATGTACTTGAGGACAATATTATGGAAATGGAAGAGGATGTAGATGAAGATGAAATGGGATAAACGATACTGCGTGAAGAGTTTGACAGAGCACTGAAAGACCTAAGTCGAAACAAGGCCCCGGGAGTAGACAACATTCCATTAGAACTACTGATGGCCTTGGGAGAGCCAGTCATGACAAAACTCTACCATCTGGTGAGCAAGATGTATGAGACAGGCGAAATACCCACAGACTTCAAGAAGAATATAATAATTCCAATCCCAAAGAAAGTAGGTGTTGACAGATTTGAAAATTACCGAACTATCAGTTTAATAAGTCACAGCTGCAAAATACTAACGCGAATTCTTTACAGACGAATGGAAAAACTGGTAGAAGCGGACCTCGGGGAAGATCAGTTTGGATTCCGTAGAAATGTTGGAACACGTGAGGCAATACTAACCTTACGACTTATCTTAGAAGAAAGATTAAGAAAAGGCAAACCTACGTTTCTAGCATTTGTAGACTTAGAGAAAGCTTTTGACAACGTTAACTGGAATACTCTCTTTCAAATTCTGAAGGTGGCAGGGGTAAAATACAAGGAGCGAAAGGCTATTTACAATTTGTACAGAAACCAGATGGCAGTTATAAGAGTCGAGGGGCATGAAAGGGAAGCAGTGGTTGGGAAAGGAGTGAGACAGGGTTGTAGCCTCTCCCCGATGTTATTCAATCTGTATATTGAGCAAGCAGTAAAGGAAACAAAAGAGAGGTTCGCCGATGGCATTGTAATTCTGTCAGAGACAGCAAAGCACTTGGAAGAGCAGCTGAACGGAGTGGACAGTGTCTTGAAAGGAGGATATAAGATGAACATCAACAAAAGCAAAACGAGGATAACGCTATGTAGTCAAATTAAATCGGGTGATGCTGAGGGGATTAGATTAGGAAATGAGACACTTAAAGTAGTAAAGGAGTTTTGCTATTTAGGGAGTAAAATAACTGATGATGGTCGAAGTAGAGAGGATATAAAATGTAGACTGGCAATGGCAAGGAAATCGTTTCTGAAGAAGAGAAATTTGTTAACATCGAGTATAGATTTAAGTGTCAGGAAGTCGTTTCTGAAAGTATTTGTATGGAGTGTAGCCATGTATGGAAGTGAAACATGGGCGATAAATAGTTCGGACAAGAAGAGAATAGAAGCTTTCGAAATGTGGTGCTACAGAAGAATGCCGAAGATAAGGTGGGTAGATCACGTAACTAATGAGGAGGTATTGAATAGGATTGGGGAGAAGAGAAGTTTGTGGCACAACTTGACTAGAAGAAGGGATCGGTTGGTACGACACGTTTTGAGGCATCAAGGGATCACAAATTTAGTATTGGAGGGCAGCGTGGAGGGTAAAAGTCGTAGAGGAAGACCAAGAGATCAATACACTAAGCAGATTCAGAATGATGTAGGTTGCAGTAGGTACTGGGAGATGAAGAAGCTTGCACAGGATAGAGTAGCATGGAGAGCTGCATCAAACCAGTCTCAGGACTGAAGACCACAACAACAACAACATGAGTGCAAAGTTAACGTATGGTCGGCTCCTCGTTGGCCATAAACCTTGTCGAGTATGTACCATGAAATGACAATGTTACGGCAGTTGCCCTGCACAGAACACCCAATGAGTTAAGCCATGAAAATGATAACGAACTTAATGAGGCAAGTTTCGATATTCTAAACATGGAAGGTGTAGCTTTTGAGCGGTTTATAGGGCCCATACTTGCTGCTATTGCTTAAGACGAGGATAAGGATCCCATCTTGCGCAATTTCGAATGGAGATGGCAAGATGGTGATGCGGCAAACCTCAGACTATACTACCTGGTTAAGAATACTGTACTATATACTTTACTATCCATCTGGATTAACCTCAACGAAAGTAATCGGTTGGTGTTTGCGCCAGGTGAATTGCTTAATCAGCTGAGTCACCTGAGTCACACGCATTTCAGACCAAGCATATGTTTCTGTATGAGTCCGTGTATTTTAACAATACAGAGAGGCACACTCTGAAGATGTTGCGTGCCCTGTTAAAAGGCGAAATCCGTGACTACTGCTCATAGTGCATCTATGTATCCCATAGTGCCAAAAGGTTTGTGTGACATCTCCGACTTTGATGTTTTAGGCCATCTCCCTCGTTCGCGTAGAGGACACCAGTGTGCTTTAGTTGCTATGAAGCTTACTTCAAAGTCTGTAGCTCCCACCCCACTGATAAATGCTACTTGCGAGACAGTAACCAGCGCTATCGAGAGACATTCTCTCACTCTACATCTACATCTACATAAGAACTCCGTAAGCCACAGCACAGTGCGTGACGGAGGATACCCTGTACCACTACTAGACATTTCCTTTCCTGTTCCACTCGCAAATAGAGGGAAAAACTATTGTTTATATGCCTCCGTATGAGCCCTAATTTCTCGTATCTTATTTTCGGGGTCTTTATGCGCAATGTATGTTGGCGGCAGTAGAACCATTCGGCAGTCATCTTCAAAAGCCGGTTCTCTGAATTTTCTCAATAGTGTTCTTCGAAAAAATGTCGCCTTCCCTCCAGGGATTCCCATTTGAGTTCCCGAGCATCTCTGTAGCATTTACGTGTTGTTCCAACCTACCACTAACAAATCTAGCAGTCCGCCTCTGAACTGCTTCGATGTCTTCCTTCAGTTCGACATGGCATGGATCCGAAACAATATGCGGTCGCCTTTACCAATGAACTACACTGTCCTAACATTCTCCCAATAAACCCAAGTTGACCATTCGCCTTCCTTTCCGATCACAGTTCTTTCATGCTCATTCCATTTCATATCGCTTTATAACGTTACGCCCTGATATTTAAACGACTTGACTGTGTCAAGCAGGACACTAGTAATCCTACAATCGAACATAAGAGTTTGTGCTTCTTAATCATCCTCATTAACTTATATTTTTCCACATTTAGAGTTAGCTGCCATTCATCACACCAACTAGAAATTTTGTCTGAGTCGTCTTGTATCCTCCTACAGTCACTCAACTTCGACATCTTACCATACACCACAGCATCATCAGCGAACAACCGCACATTGCCGCCCATCCTGTCCGCAAAATCATTTATGTGTATAGAGAACAACAGCGCTCCTATGACACTTGCCTGGAACACTCTTGACTATACCCTTGTCTATGATATACACTCGCGGTCGAGGACAACATACTCGGTTCTGTTACTTAAGAAGTCTTCGAGTCACTCACATATATGTAAACGTATTCCACATGTTCGCACCTTCGTTAACAGCTTGCTATGGGGCACCATTTCAAATGCTTCCCGGAAATCTAGAAAAATGGAATCTGCATATTTCCCTTCATCCATAGTTCGCAGTATATCATGTGAGAAAATGGCAAGCTGAGTTTCGCATGAGCGATGCTTTCTAAAAACATGCTCATTCGTGGACATAAAACTTCTCAGTCTTAAGAAAATTTATTACGTAAGAACCGAGAATATGTTCAAGGATTCTGCAGCAAACTGAAGTTAGGGATGTTCGTCTGTAATTTTGCAGGTCCGTTCTTTCACCGTTCTTATATTCAGGAGTCGCCTGCGCTTTTTTCCAGTCGCTTGGGACTTTGTGCTGGCGAGAGATCCGCGATAAATGCAAGCTAGGTAAGGGGCCAGTGCCGTAGTGTACTCTTTGTAAAATCGAACTGGGGTTCCATCCGGATCTGGTGACTTATTTGTTTTCAAATCTTTCAGTTGTTTCTCTACGCCAGGGATGCTTATTACTTTGCCGTCTATACGGGAGCCTGCCCGATGATCAAATAACAGTATGTCTGTACGATTCTAATGTATGAACGATTTCTTGAACGCGAAATTTAAAACTTTGGCTTACGTTTTGCTATCTTCAGCTACCACAGGGAATGGAAGCATTAGACCCGTTTAGTTATTACACATAGGACCAGAATTTTCTTGGGTTCACTACGAGAAACTATGCTAAGGTATAACGGTGGTAGTTGCTGTATGCTTCACGCATATATCTTTTCACAGACGCACGAATCGCTACTAACCTCTGCTTGTTGTCATTTGTGCGTTCTCTTATGATCCGAGAATGCTTCGTCAACATCTCCCGAATTTTGTTACTAAACCATTGTGACTTTTCCACCCTTCATCCATTTACTGGACACGTAACTCTCCAGACAACAATCTTCTTCAATTTTACCTATAATCCCTCAATCTCCATCTTACTGGAACTAAGTGACGTCAATTCACTCTCTAAGATGCTGACAGGCGCTTATCTGCTCTTTCTAGCAAAAACACTCTCTTAGTCTTCTTGATTGTTTTATTAACTTTCCTAATCATAGTTGCTATAATGACGTCATGATCGCTAATCCCGGTTTCTAAACTGACATTGTCGATAAGATCCGGTGTCTTTGTAACTACAAGGTCTAAGATATTTCCATTACGTGTGGGCTTCAGACATACTGCTCAAGACAGTACTCAGAAAACGTGTTCGAAAGTAAATCGCACGACAGGCTGTCTGTAACCCCCGCAATGAATTCATAGACATCTCAGTCTATAATTGATCGGTTAAAGTCATCCAACTAGTATTGCATGATCTGGGCACTTACGCGCTACTGGCCGCAAACTTTCTTTGAATGATTCTAGGACTGTCACAGCAGAAACTGCTGGCCGGTAAAAACATCCAAGCGTCAACTTGGCTTCACCTATACCTGTTATATGCCACCAGATAACTTCACTGTCGCACCCCGCTTCGACCTGAGTAGAGACAATATTTTTATCAACTGCAGTGAACACTCAACTTCTCCCCCCCCCCCCTCCCTCTTCCCGTGGCCTCTTATCTGTCTTTCCACGACTCGATAAATATCTCAGAGCTTTCCACTTCGGGTTTCAGCCAGCCCCATTTTGTTGACCTTCATGGAAAGTCATCATGGGCCCACATTTCAGCAAGATAATGCCCGCCCGCAACCGGCGAGAATTCCTACTGCTTGTATTTGTGCTTTCCAAACCTACCGTGGTCAGCAAAGTCGCCGGATATCTTGCCAGTTGAGAACATCTGGAACATTATGGGCGGGACCCTACAACCATTTTGGACGACGATCTAACCGCGACAATTGGACACAATTTGACACGATATCCCTCAGGACGACTCAATCAGTCAATACCAAGCTGAATAAACGCTTGCAAAAGAGCCAAAGGTGGACCAACATGTTACTGACTTGCTCAATTTGTGAAGGACTTTTCTGGAATAAATCGTCCAATTTTTCTGAAACTGTGATCTTTTGTTTGCCTGCACAAGTAGATTACGTCTATCGAATTCCGTACTTGTATACGAGGATAAGTGAAACTGCTTATTACCTTTTAATGCAGATAAATTGGTGTTCTCTCACCATAATTTGCCTGTGGTTAGTAAGAGAACTAATTTATTATTTTGTTAAAATGATTAATAAACGATGTTTTGATGGCACTGTGATTTTATCTGTGTTTAGACCATTTTATATGTGAATTAAATAAAGTCAAATTTACGAAATTTTCATAATTTATTGAAAATGCAGCTTCCACCAGATGCTGACCTGGTATCTAGTATCGAACTGGATAGTAAAATTTGACCAGATAGGTCTGATACTGGATACTTCCTGGCTATCCGTCTCATCGCTAATTGAAGCACTTCATAGAGCACATCACATCTATTTTTAACAGATATAACAGCTACAGACATTCGTTATTACCCGTTTTGTTGTTATAATCAGTTTTACTTTAGTTTTTGTCATTTCTTTTCATTTAAAAAGTGCGTCTTTGGTTTGAAAATTAGTCTAGTTAGATGTTTTTGACACTTTGATTTGGTAAATATCTGGTGATTAAACCTTAACTTTTTTTATAACGCTCCCGATATCTCTCTCATATCTTGATTAAGGTTAATACTTGCACACGAGTGTATTATCAGCACTAATTTATGGCTGGAGCGTCCTAATAATAGCTCTTCAGCAATAATTTTCTATAGGTTATCTTCTACGCGTCATTATTATTGTTCTCAGGAATTCGTACCATTTTTCCACCTTGATTTATTGAAAGCTTTCGGCGGCTCACAGATTCCATGATGATGTCCTTTCTGCCAAGGCTAAGTACAGATTCAGGATCGCTTCTCGTGATATTTCTTTTCCAATTATTAGGAAGAGCTTCTTTTGTTCTAAGACTCTCTGAAAGCTAGGTGTCGATCTGTTAAGCCACTACCGGAAGCCACGCACAGGATCTTGGCGACAATGGGATAGGCAGCAGTATACGGCCGCTCTAGACAACGTGCGTGACTGACCTCCTTCAGGACAAGGCTGGCTGAGTGTCGCCTCTTACCTTGCTTCTTACCACGCTCGTTGCCAGTGCTGAAGTGCCGCGGCGAAGCGATTTACATTTTTATGCCTACCCGCTGTCCCCTTAACAACACGACGTAATGTTCTGCTGCACCGTTAACATTTAAATCGCTACGATGGAGGACGAAACGTTCCCTCCCCTGTTTCGTTCTGCTCGAGGTAAACACTTATTATCTCTTCTGCTTTAAGGCATCTTAAATTTCGACAGAGCTGCGCCAATGCTCACTGTTGAATTTTAAACAATCCATCTGATATACCACACGCTTAGATAATTCAATGGAATGTCTCCTTGAAAGAAGGCAGGAAGACTAAGTGTTCAACTTCCTGTTGACATCAATCGAATTTACAGGAGTATTGGACAAGCATGGGTAACAAAAGGCTTTTTCCTTTTGAAATGAATGATTAGGCTTTCCACATTGAATCTTTGATCTCTACAGAAACTCCCTGAATAATTAAAACTGTCTGCCAACCGGGACCTTGCGTTTCGCGACTGTGATATCCGGGCACGATTCACGAATCATCCTCACAGCTTCACTTCTATATTTCGCAGAATTTTTCTTGGAAACCTACCGGGACTAGGAAGAAAAGATGCTGAGGAGAAATGGCTTATCCCTTCTTACGTTAGGAAATTTTATGGTAAGGTATACAATACATGTAATTTCGTTGTAATGCGTCGTAAACTGAGATAAAAACTGGCATTTTGTGAGGATGTGTGTAAACGTTTTTCTGTGGATAACAAAATAATCGTCTTCTAAATCGAAAACTGACGGAAATATTGAATACGAACATGCATATCCAGACAGCAAACATTCTCACTAACACTCAAAGTAAATGTTTACCTCCAGAGATTATATCCTGTTTTAAAATAAAACATACCGTAAATAAAGGAAATAACAGCTTATGCCAGATGTTCTACAGGTCCAGTCCTATTCAGTGTCATTCAGCAGACAAGCCGCCTATCCCCAATGCACAGGGAGACATGTACTGGAATGTGCACCACACCAAGCAAGTCCAGAACACTCCCGAGACAAGGTTGCTTACGTTTGTTTTTCTGTTAGTGCTCTTCTAATAAAGTGTTACATAGCAAAAAAATCAGCACATGGAGTATAAAAAAGTGAATGAGGACTTCGGACGGTACAGTGAATCACAAAATCACAGTAAATGAAAAGAGAACACAAAAGAAAAGATAGAACAAATAAATTATAGTCCCATATCACCAAACGCTTTTTGCAACAATATCTTCAGGAAACTGGCAAAGGTGTCGCTATATTTCTTCCGCGTTTCGTCCTTACCGTGTTCATTCCACAAATATTCCAGGAAATCCAATTTACCAGACATTTTTAGGGAGAAGATTGCGTGAATTGTGTATCCAGGTTGAAGAATTTTTCTTTGTTTTGGGATAGGTGTTCCATTGTGGTACTATGGCGTCTGACACCATGACGTGATTCATAGGGGCCCTGTTTATCAATCGCATTATGGTTCAAATGGCTCTGAGCACTATGGGACAACATCTGAGATCATCAGTCCCCTATAACTTAGAACTACTTAAACCTAACTAACCTAAGGACATCACACACATCCGTGCCTGAGGCAGGATTCGAACCTGCGACCGTAGCGGTCGCGCGGTTCCAGACTGAAGCGCCTAGAACCGCTCGGCCAGACAGTCGGCACTCGCATTATGTCGCTTGCAGTGTCCCAGATGATACAAAATTTGCGGTACACAAAACGTTGTACGATTGTGGTCTCTGCGGCATACACGTCGCGGTCACTTGATTGGGGTAGGCCTATTGAATAGAGTTTGGAGTTTGTTGGAATAGTGCAACTGACGACCTTCTAACACGTTGCGCGCACCCTCTCAGGCGGAACCTTAGAGGCTAGGTTCTGCCACACAGTGTTCCACTTGTGTTGTGGCAGTCGCAACTCCCATTTATTCCGGACCAGAGATCCACAAGTGCGGTAGCGATGTCGCTAACTCTGTCGCCTCTTAGTCACTATGTAGAACGTGGCTGGTTTCGCGCTAAAACCGACGCACGAAGTTCAGCGCTTAGGGGATGTTGCCGATTTGGACTGGGCATCCAGTGATTATGGCCGGAGATTATGAAATGATCTTGCGTTGGACTATAAGAACCTTTGTTAATCACGGCTTTGGTGCTTTTGATAAAAAGCGCCGCACATTTCGCGTGTTAGTCTATTAACTCCAGTCCGCCGTCTTCAAGATTCAGGATGCAAGTTTGCATTGAGATCGTGAAGATGCATCCCCTCCGCAACATCCAATATATGGCCTGTTTAATCGCACACGCTATTTGTTTGGTCAATGGCAGAACTTGAGCCACGTGCCAGCTCTTCGCTAGGAAGCAGGTTTTAGTAAACATCCGTTCATGAAAGTTCAAGGCCCTGACCGAGTGTATTCTGGCTACCGCTCTGATTTTATGCAGAGTGGTACGCCAGTTGAGCGCCTCCACTCTCTGCAGGTTATCCGTCATGACGACTCCGCAGACTTCGTGCTGTGTTCGGACCCAGAAACAGTTCCGCTGAATATCCCACCGGCGACGTTTGACGGGTAGTATCACTGTCTTTGCAGGATTGACAATCACCCCCGTTGCCTTCTCAAACTGGCGGAGTACACTGTATAGCCTGTCCACGTCTCCTGGCTGTCCCATGAAAACTCCGAGGTCATCGGCATAAGCCCTGCAAATCAGCAGTTCGTTGCATATCATGACCCCCCGGCATTCGTTGGATATATGTCGGAGGAGCTGATCTAATGCTACGGCGTAGAAATCATCGACAGTTTTCATCCTTGCCGTACTGACCTTGTCATCGGAATTTTATCACTCAGGCAGTTATTGATGACGACTATTGAAGTGGCGTTTCCAAGCATGTTCTGAATGACAGTCGTGAACTTGGTCCCAAATACCATTCTGGTCATTATCTTCTTCAGATAAGCGTGACTAATTCTATCAACGCATTTTGGTGGTCAATAAGTAAAATCGCTGCGTTTCTCATCCTTTCACTTGCAGCACATGGGATACAATCTCTGTATGCCAAAACAGCGTGGAATATATTTCTATCCCGTACTGCACACGTTTGCTGTTGGCTGACAATTTTGGCATTACCTGGTTCAATCCACTGGCGACATACCGCGCCGTTATTTTGCAGTCGCTATTGAGAAAAATAATTGGTCATAAAATGCCAGTGTTTGGGGTCGTGGAATGAGCGTAATGCAACATTCCCATTCTAGATTCCATAAGCAATAGAGATTAATGTATCACCTAAGATATTAAAATATTTCGCATGAAATTCAACAGTGATCCCGTCAAGCCCTGAATACTTTCCCCTGGGACTCCCTTTGATGGTATCCTCCAAATAGTCACTTGCAGAAAGCTCATTGATTTGTAATCGATTAGTCCTCGTTGAAACATGGGGAACGTTTTGCAGAACATTTGCCTGTGCTTCGGAGGCTACATCGATGTCGCGAGAAATAAATTCAAAATATGCGCAAATTTCTCGCCGTATTTCCTTCATTTCATGGCTTTGCCGATAGTCTTGTTTCCTCCAGTCTTTTATGTATAATTTTTCGCAACGTCTGCTTTCTCGGTACCAATGATACATGGAGCGTGACTTCCCATGTACAGCACCAACGGATTGACTCCTCATGACTGTACCCTCCCTTCGGGACCTCAAGTCGTTTAAAAGTTGAGCCTTAAATCTCTTAAAGACCGGAAGTAGATCAGTTTGTCCCGTAACCTGCTGAGCTAGATCTTGTAAACACCTCCGATGAAACTGCGCCGGTGTCCTGCGCCAGTAAGCTTTCTGAAGACTTCAGTTGATCAGAAACATCAGGATGGCAAGCTTTGCGGTTATAACCCACCATTCATGCCTATTTCTCACAGTGCGCTGCTCCAGGAGTAGTGTTTGCCACGAGGTGTTAAAAATGTTCAGTTAAATGGGCGTCGTGCAAAAGGCTACAGTTGAGCTTCCAGGTGTTCTTGCGACGTGGAGGTCGAGCATAAGGCAAAGTCATCTGGCAGAAATAACTGCAGTGATCTGCAAAGATGATGGATATAACTTCAGTGTCATTTATGTGTGCCATAAACGTAGGCGACGCATACACTGAAGAGTCAAAGAAACAGGTACACCTCCCGAATATAGTGTATGGCCCCCGAGAGCACGCAGTGGTGTCGAAACACCACAAGGCACGGACTCGACTAACGTCTGAAGTAGTGTTGGAGGGAATCGACACCCTGAATCCTGCAGGGCTGTCCACAAAGAGCACGAGGGGGTGCAGATCTCCTCTGAACAGCAGGTTGAAAGACATCCCACATATGCTCAAAAGGCTGTTCCTGGAGCCACCCTGTAACAATTCTGGATGTGTAGGGTGTCGCATAGTCTTGCTGGAATTGCCCAAGTCCGTCGGAATGCACAATGGACATGAATGGATGTAGGTGATCAGACAGAATGCTTACGTATGTGTCACCAGTCAGAGTCGTATCTAGACTTCAGCGGTCCCATATCACTCCAACTGCACACGCTCCACACCATTACAGAGCCTACACCAGCTTGAACAGTTTCCTGTGACGTACGTAGTCCGCAGCTCGTGGTCTAGTGGCGAGCGTTGCTGCCTCTGGAGCACGGGGTCCCGGGTTCGACTGCCGGTCGGGTTGGGGATTTTCTCTGCCTAGGAACTGTGTGTTAGTGTCGTCCTCATCATTTTATCATCATCATTCGTGACAATGACTAGATTGTGTAAAAACTGGGACTTCATACGGGCGCTGATGCCCGCGCAGTTGAGCGCTCCACAAACCAAACGCTATTATCATCACCCTGCTGATGTGCAGGGCCCATGGATTCATGAGATTGTTTCCATACCCGTACATGCCCATCCGCTCAAAGTAATTTGAAACGAGACTCATCCGACCAGGCAACATGTTTCCAGTCATCAATGGTCCAATGTCGGTGTTGTCGGGTCCAGGCGATGCGCAAAGCTTTGTGTCGCGCAGTCATCAAGGGTATACGAGTAGGCCTTCGGCTCCGAAAGCCCATATCCATGATGTTTTGTTGAATGGTTCGCACGCTGACCCTTGTTGATGGCTCACCATTGAAATCTGCAGCAATTTCCTGAAGGGTTGCACTTCTGTCTCTTCAGTCGTTGTTGGTCCCGTTCTTGCAGGATCTTTTTTCGACCGCAGCGAAGTCGGAGAGTAGATGTTTTGCCGGATTCCTGATATTCACGGCACACTCGTGAAATGGTCGTACGGGCAAATGCCCACTTCATTGCTACCTCGGAGATGCTGTGTTCCGTCGCTCGTGGGCCGACTATAATACCACGTTCAAACTCACTTAAGTGTTGATAACCTGCCACTGTAGCAGCAGCAACCAATCTAAGACTTGTCTTATACCGGAGTTGCCGACCAGAGCACCTCTTTACATATCTCTGTATATGAATACGCATACCTGTACCAGATTCTTTGGCGCTTCAGAGTATATTCTGTCTAGCCGACTATGGCTTGTGTTGTAAAAATAGATGTAGTGTGTTTTGTCTGGATTCAGGGCACGCCACGTGTCTTTAAATTGGAAACTGTCGACTAGAGCACAAAATTATGGAGATCTTTTTGGCCGTAGCGCTTGATCTGTATCACTGAGCACTCATTAAAATCATCACTTATGACAATTTGGTCGAAAGACGTTCCTGATTATAAAAGTTTCGTCTGCGGCTCTATCGTAGAGCCGGCCGCGGTGGTCTCGCGATTCTAGGCGCGCAGTCCGGAACCGTGCAACTGCTACGGTCGCAGGTTCGAATCCTGCCTCGGGCATGGATGTGTGTGATGTCCTTAGGTTAGTTAGGTTTAAGTAGTTCTAAGTTCTAGGGGACTGATGACCACAGCAGTTGAGTCCCATAGTACTCAGAGCCATTTGAACCATTTTCTATCGCTAGAAGAAGCGTAAACATTGACAAAAACCGTGTTGTTTATTGCGCAATCAATCGCGTGACCATTCGGCAAGCCGGCCAGTGTGGCCGAGCGGTTCTGGGCACTTCAGTCTGGAACCGCACGACCGCTACGATCGCAGGTTCGAATCCTGCCTCGGACATGGATGTGTGTGTGATGTTCTTAGGTTAGTTAGGTTTAAGTAGTTCTAAGTTGTAGGGGACTGATGACCTGAGATATTACGTCCCATAGTACTCAGAGTCATCTGAACCATTCGGCAAGAGTTAAACATCTTTGACATCAGTGCCGGATCGAGTTAAAACAGCAGTGCCTGTCTCCATTCCTGAGTCTACATTTGCAATAATTGTAAAATTAGTGATAAAATCTAGGGCTTCACAGGTCATTTCTTGGAAGAATGCTATGTGACACTTATTATCCAGTAGAAAGTTATTCTGTAGGCAGCACATTGTGCTCATGTGAGAGCGATCTAGGTGCTCGTAAAACAATAAACTGGTAGCCAAGATCGCAGGAATTCTTTTTATTCCACGATTACCGGTTTCGGCGAAACTAAAGCCGCCATCATCGGATATAGGGAGGACAGAATACACTATAAAAGTGGGCTTGGATTCCAGTTATATAACATGTATACACATAAATTTAGTAACATACCTTAGGACGCATCCATGTTACAACATCAAGGCAAACAATGATGGCCTCTTCTGCTAGTGCCATATCGCGACTTGGCCTGTAGCCGGAGTTGCGGTAGTACCTAGCTTGCGCTTGTATGTGATGGAGACACTTATATTTATAATGTCATCTCTCTTGGATGCCTATGTGCTACTTACGACAAATTTGTAAGGCCTGCGTTTTGTAGGCAACTATTAATATCACCATTGTTTGCCTTGATGTTGTAACCTGTATGTGTCCTAAGGTATGAAACTAAATTTATATGTATTGCATGGGGGCTTAGTTAAAAAGAATGCAAATAATTTAAATTTTTAGTCGCTGTTTGTCCGGTTACGAAGTCTCGTAACCGGTTGGCCCTGACTAGTATTAGTACGCAATCTGACTGCATAGAATAACAACAAAGAATGAAAGGAAACTTCCGTTAACACAATTAATTAATTAAGTCCCCAGCAACTATAAAAGCTACGAAACAAAAACTACGAAACAACAAAGCACTTGTGTAACTGTTCTGTGTGTGGAAGTGTGATTCAACGTACACATCTGGCACGGTTCTTCCTCAATTCGACAAGATACTTAAAACGCCATTTACACTGAAGAAATTAAAAAAAAAGAAATACTAATATTGCATATAGAAACCAGAATTACAGTCTAATACATGAACACAAGCCAGATGCTTAGTTGACTGAACCTGTGACCAAGAGGCATTATTGTTTAAGAAATTTGAAATAAAAAAAAATTTTTCTTTACCTTCATATATATTGACGAAAAGTACACTCTGATCATTACAACATCCCCAATCCAACATCATCTGGTGTCTAGCCCATCAAAAGAACTGCACACAACATGGCCTCAAATAGTACAGCTATCATCATCCTCTCAGCAAGGCACTAACCACCACAACTTCTGAACAAGCACTCTCCACGACGACTTCTCAACAAGCACTCACTACGGCAACTTCTCAACTACGACTGCCAGTGGAGGCGGCGGAATAAAACTCTTTGGCGCAATCTCTGGCGCTGTGACTCAGTGTAGCCACCTTTCATATGCCCCTCCTCCACGGGCTAGAATTTGATGGTATTTTTGGCAGCACTGGTGGTGAAAATACCACCAAATTCGTCCAAAAAAATACAGACAAAATAAAAGATAATATTAATAAGTAAATATCACATAACTAAATAAAATTTGGCTTTGCACTGACCCTTCAATAACTTAATATATAAAATACAGTAAGGAATACAAATGCTTGCATACATGTAATTTTACATAATAGTTTACACAAGTATCATTCAATCAATAGCACCAGCAATGACGAATAGGTGTAGGTAAGAGTCTCATAACATTTCATAAACAGTAAATACACAAAAAATCAGTTTATACAAATATTCACATAAAATATTGTCAATAGTTCAATAAACAAGTAGTTGACAGTTCCAGCAGTAGCACCCAGCAATGATCAACAGGTGCAAATAGCAGTCTCATAACATTTCATCAGCATTAATTAAACACCTCGAACAGTGGCACCCAGCAATGGCGAGCAGTTGCAGACACCAACAAGTGACATTATGTCAGTAGAAGCAGTTCCATCAGTGGCACCCAGCAATGTTGAATAGGCGCAGACACCAACAAGTGACATTATGTCAGTAGAAGCAGTTCCATCAGTGGCACCCAGAAATGTTGAACAGGTGCAGACAGCAACAAGTGACATTATTTCAGTAGAAGCAGTTCCATCAGTGGCACCCAGCAATGTTGAACAGGTGCAGACAGCAACAAGTGACATTATCTCAGTAGAAGCAGTTCCATCAGTGGCACCCAGCAATGTTGAACAGGTGCAGACAGCAACAAGTGACATTATGTCAGTAGAAGCAGTTCCATCAGTGGCACCCAGCAATGTTGAACAGGTGCAGACTCCAACAAGTGACATTATTTCAGTAGAAGCAGTTCCATCAGTGGCACCCAGGAATGTTGAACAGGTGCAGACACCAAACAGTGACATCATTTCAGTAGAAGCAGTTCCATCAGTGGCACCCAGCAATGTTGAATAGGTGCAGACAGCAACAAGTGACATTATCTCAGTAGAAGCAGTTCCATCAGTGGCACCCAGCAATGTTGAACAGGTGCAGACGCCAACAAGTGACATTATTTCAGTAGAAGCAGTTCCATCAGTGGCACCCAACAATGTTGAACAGGTGCAGACAGCATAAAGTGACATCATCTCAGTAGAAGCAGTTCCACCAGTGGCACCCAGCAATGTTGAACAGGTGCAGACAGCAACAAGTGACATCATTTCACTAGAAGTAGTTCCATCAGTGGCACCCAGCAATGTTGAACAGGTGCAGACGGCAGTCCATAATATTCACTGTCATTAATCACACAGTTCGTCAGAGTTTATCAGCAGAAATTAAACATTTCCAAGTGGCACCCATCATATTGAACAAGTGCAGGTAACAGTCCATAATATTCACTATCACTAATCAGACAGTTCATCAGAGTTTATCAGCAGAAATTAAACATTTCTAAGTGGCACCCATCACGTTGAACCAGTGCAGGCATGAACAACAGTTTGAATGCACACACAATTGCTTTTACAAAATTATTATCAATGCTCTTACACTAAACATACAAATTATAATAAACACACAAATGATATCAGATAATTGTCATATTAAATATTACAAATACACAAATATCAGTAAACCTATAATATTTATGGGTGTCAGTGCAAGCCGCAACAAACAAGTAAAACAATATTTAGGAGATAGGTTGGTATCAATTATTTGGGATTAGGAAAGGAAAACACAAAACACACTCACTCATCTTTCATCCACATTAAGTACTACTGTGTAATTGAATAGTGTTAACTGTGTAAATGCAATTCTGTCAAAGATTTGATGTTCGACATGTGTATCAAGTAGTAATGGCAGCAATGTATAACAGTCAATAATAGTTAGTCAACGTCATAGTCATCATGTCAAGACCAATGTTTGCCAAGCCAAATCAAATGTACGGTTGCTGAACAACTGTCAGTGTGCCAAGATATGCAAATACTTCCTCTCTCCAAAAAAAAGTATATACTGCTTATTGATTTAACAAAGTGTGTGTGTAGACAATCTTCCTTCTATTTGAGTGTTCTAGTCTGCCATCTTCATCCTCCTTGTTCCATATAAACCATCAAAAAAAAAAAAATGCTCCTCACTTACTTTACCTCTTATCCACCAAAACTCCAATAATCATCAGCATCACATAAACTTAATACTTCAATAATACCTCTTACGTCTAAACATATAAACCTTATCATCAATATCATTTACCTTACCTCTTGTCCACCAAAACTCCAATAATCATCAACTTCACATAATCTCAATACCTCAATAATACCTCTTCAATACGTCGATACATATAAACCCTATCGCCAATACCATTTCACTTCCATAACAACTCTTTCCTCTGGTCAGTCTCCTTGAACAAGTACAGATAAAATCCTAGTGCAAACTTCATCATCCCATACAATCCGAAGACACAATGTCCACACACAACCTCTGTGTAATCCATCTGATCCAAATCTTCTACTCATTATGAATCATAAAATACATTTTGGTTACCTTGTCCTTCATTAAATAAAAGAAATGCATACATGACCTCTAACAGACTTTAGTTCGAATAACTCTCAGTAATTAAGTACGATTACGGAGTGTGAATGATCACAATATTTCACAGTGTGTACACCACTTCAAGAATCATGGCAGAAGCAAACATGTGGAGTATTTTTTGTGTCAAGTGTCAGTTCCTATTTCAATTGCTCACGAAGAATGCAGTGTAATAACTGTCAATGGTCTAAACCTAGTGTTGGTATATCAAGTCGTTAGCTTCCTTCCTATTAGCATAAATTTATACAGCTATCATAAAACCTCCAGCTCATGTGACTTCAATGAAGTTTCTTGTACCAATGTCGTTCGTAGCATTATAGTAGTTCATTTTCTTATCTTAAAATATAAGGCACTGAGCGTAAGCAAAACATGCAATAGCGAGTAAATATACCAGTAGAGAACAGAATGTCAACAAATGGATGCAGCACAATCCCTACAACGAGGCTCTGCCAAGCGAATAATCTCTAATTAATACCATAGTGTGACCTAAACTCCATGTTCGTACCCAGTATATCAGCATTTCTATATACCAACTTAAAGAGTAGTTATGACAACAAAACAGAAATGTGTAAATATGCAATCCATACGCAAAGCAGCAAATATATATCTTACATAATAATCAGGTCATTAGCATCATATCAGCATAAGCAAATAAATGTTCATATGTAATCTTAATAAGTAAACATGAAGGCGCGAGCAGATAAATCACAAAGTGTAACCTACATACATAACCATATCAGCACAACTAATCAGGTGACAATTATAATTTAAATAAATAAGCACAGCAGGCACATAATAAAAAAATATGACGTCAGTGAAAAAGCATAGCAGCCAAGCGATGCATAATATACATAAGTAACAACCCTGTTCATTAATCAATCATTGTCAAAATCAGTTAATGTACGCAAGCACGTCGCTTCACAAGTAAATTCATAGAAAATGAAATTTAGCACAAAGTATGAATCACGTAATCGCGAGCAGCAAATTACGTCTAAAGTACGTACCTAAGTGGAAATATGTTACCTGAAAAATAAACTCAATTAACAGTTACCTTTTTAGTTTATTACTTACTTCTTCGAAATTACATTCTTCCTGAAATTTTCTCGATAGCAAGTCCTCTTAACGTCGGACACACACAGAATTTACCTGAAGGTCTTAAATATTTTATACAACCGTATCCTAAAAAATACTGAACGTTAATAACATAATTTATCAAGTCACTATAGCTTTATACTAAATTTAATCAGAGAAATTAGACTGTGTATTTGTTTACGGCTGTCAGTGCATTCGCACTGAGCCCTCGATCAGCTGTAGGTACGCGTGACGTAGGAAGTAATTGTTTGCGGTCAACGACTGCCTTGTATGCCGCGCAGACTTGACTGTTGCTTTGAGTATGTGCCGCCGCCGGAACACGGCGCGGTATCCTTGTATTCTCCGTGTGTTTACGTATAACTGTTAGTTTCTCAAAAGTATGTCATTCCACAAAAATTTTAACGTTCGATATATGATGTATTCCTTTAGAGCGTCGAGATTTGAGAGTTTCTACTTCTACAGTGTTATCACGAATAATTTTGCGAACTCTATATGGACCGTTATAAAATAGAAAAAATTTGCAACATAAGCCTTTTCCTTTGTGAGACAAACGATGAGACTTAGTTAACACCTTTTGACCAACTGACAAGGTTTTTAAATGACCAGGACGTTTAGCTGATTTCTCTCTTCTAGCAGCCGCAGATGCAATATTTCGTAGAGCCAGGTTGACAACTTCAGAATGCCGCAGTTTCCGTGTAGGCGGAAAAGGATCGATTTCAGAAATGCGATTTGTCGGTGCTTTATTTTTTAATATCAATAGAGGCGGTAAAGAAGTTGAATCATTAGGGAGTTCATTCAGAATGTTTTGAAAAATATGAAGATACTGATCCCATGTTCTGTGATTCTGATGACAATAAAGTCGACACAATCTATTGATTTCCTTCATCCATCTCTCTGAAGCGTTAGATTGAGGGTGAAAAAGTGAAATGAAAATTGGTTTAATCTTACGACGCCGTAGAGTACGAAGCCAAATTTTAGAGCGAAACTGTGATCCATTAGCTGATATAACCTTATCAACATGACCCACTTCTTTAAGAAAATGTTTGATGAAAGCATTAGATACTGAACGAGCTGTTGCTTTGCGTAAAGGTGTAAAACACACATATTTTGATGTCAGTTCCACTGCTACCAAAATGTACGCAAAACCATTAGTAGAACGAACCACTGAACCGAACAAATCGACTGCAGCCATCTCCTTTAATTTCGCTGGAATGATAGGAAACAATGGTGCTCTGTGAGAAATAGTTGGCGGCTTAGCCTTTTGACATAATTTGCATTTGGCAAGAACAGATCGAATACGTTTTTCCATATTACTGAAGTAGCAATTTTCTCGTAATTTATGAAAGCATTTTCTGGGACCAAAGTGTGCATAACTGAAATGTGTATACCAAATCAATTTATTAACCCACTCATCAGGAATGCAAACTAACCAAACAGAGTTGTCGACCGATTTTCGTTTAAAAAGAACTTTCCAGACAGTTCGCAAAAACGAGGTGTGCCCAAATTGTCCAATCTAACAAAGCGTCTAAGAAAATTACAGACACCAAGGAAACTACGAACATCACGTTTTGTGGTAGGAACAGCATAATTACGAATAGCGTTTAGCTTCTCTGGATCAGGAAGAATACCTTCTGTAGAAATAATATGACCAAGAAATTTCACCTGAGAACGACCAAATTCAGATTTTTCCAAGTTCACTGTAATGCTAACTCTTGCAAAAATACGTAATAATGAATTCAAAATTTTGTTGTGCTCACTCCAAGAACGTTTAGCAATAAGAATATCGTCAACACATGAAGTAATATTATTACGAATATAAACAGGTAAAATTTCGTTTAAACTACGAATGAATGATGCTGAAGATACAGTAAGTCCAAACGGTAATTTCCGAAATCTCTTTTGGGTAAATTAGTCATATCCGGTTATTATTTACCGACTCTCTAGATAGATTGATAGTTGAAGAGTTATTTTGATAGATACAAAGAATAGTAGAAGAGTAGGCAGCGGTGCAGAAAACTAAAAGGGAAATAGCACCACTACAGCTCGGGGCCCTGTGCACGCTACGGCACATATTCACTTAGTGTAGTGAATCCCCTGAGGACTCTGATTATTCGCGTCATTTCGCGGATCAATTTCTACGATTTGCACTTGTCTCTCGGAATTTCTGTCACGCGGAGGATGCCAATTAGGTCCCTCCTGTCTGTTAAATGTAAATTCTTGATTGTGTCTGTTATTAAAATTTCTATTTTCCTGTCTATCTGCATGACTACTTCTTGTGTAATTTCGACTGTCACTTCTGAAATTATTGTTATATCTACTACCCTGGTTATTTCCGTAGTAAGAATTTCTATTACTGTATGAATAATTTCTGTCTTGATGATACCGATTACTGTTTTCGTATGATTGATCATTCCGGTAGGAATTACCGTTATTATAATTGTCTGTGTAATTTCTGTTAGAACGTCTGTTATTGTCATAAGGCTGGTATCTATTGTCCTGTCTGTTTCGTCTGTCATTCTCAAAATTACCCATATAACATCCGTTCCGATCATTATCCCTTCTCTCTGAAAATCTATTGTGATTACCTTTACTGAAAAAATTACAATAAGTCCCGTCGTCGTTGTCATACTCAAGTTCTTGTAGCAAAGTCTTAAAAGTCTCAATGTCGTCTTTACATCTTCCGGCTAAAGCAATTTGTCTTATGGATTGTGGCAGCTTAGTTAAACAAATGCGAATTAATTCAGTCGGGCTATAAGGGCTGGAAAGTAACTGATTCTTTCGAATCATGTCTTCAAAGTATTCTGCTGGCGTGCGGAACTCAGACTGTTTAAAATTACGCTGCATAATAAGACTGTGTTGGACTCTGTCTTTAGTGTTTTCGGACCAATATGCCGATATAAATGCATGATAAAAATCATTTAAATTATTACAATCTCTAATAAGTGCGCGCATCCGCGTCGCCGGTTCGTTTTCTAAATATCCACACATAAATTCCAATTTGTGACTTAGTGACCAATTTGGTGGAAGTGCGTACATAAATTGATCTAACCATGAACATGGATGTATGTCATTCTTAGAATTGCGAAAGATCTTAAATTTCCGAACAGTTAAAAAGTGTTTATAGTCAAAGTTTTCGCCTCGTGGCGACAAAGACCTACCGCGTCTGTCCCAGTCCGAATGTCGATTATTGTCAAGTTCGCGCGCCTGGCGCTCTCTTGTTGCTTCTCGTAAATGAAATAAATTATTTTCTTCAAAGCCCTCTGCTATCTGTGATTCTAAATTTTTTCTGCTGTCTTTTCCTACGATTTCGCTTTCAATTTGTTTGACTTGCTTTCGTAACGCCTCAAATTCCCTTTTAACGTGTTCATTAAATTTTCCCTGTTTGTCAACATGTTTATTTATGTTCTGGTACTCTTCGGTTTCTGCAAATGGCAATGGAGCTGTATCATCTGAATCTCTGTCCCCATTTAAACTAAGACTCATCAGTTAATCTGAAATCTCCTCAACTCTTTCCGATAAGTCACCTAACCTATTTGTTCTTTCTGTTTATTTACGTCTTCCGTAAGTGTCACGACTCGGGTTTCAGTATTGACACATTTAGTAGTTATCTGTTCATATTGTTGTGTTAGGTTATTTATTCTGTCATTTGGTACGGATTCCTCGATTCTTTCAAATATTTCTTCCTTATCGTGTGCACGTTGTAAATTCAACTCTGAAAATTTTTGTACTACCACGCGATCTCTTTCTTCCTGTTCTCTATCCTGTTCCTTTTGTCTGATTTCTATTGAAATTAATCTATTATTGTGAGCATTCAAAATCGGTTGTACTTCTCTAATTTCTTTCTTTAATTCATCTTTCATGTTTTTGAAACATGTCCCTATTCGTGAGTCTAACCGTGTTGCCAGTGTTCCCATCTCTGTTTTTAATTCAGATCTTAACTGTGTTTCCATTGTTCCCATATCAGTTTCTAACCGTGTTGCCACTGTTTTTAATTCAGATCTTACTGTGATCCCAGTGAGTCTAACCGTGTTTCCATTGTTCCCATACCAGTTTTTAATTCAGATCCCAAATTTAATATTGCACTCATCAACTGCTCCATATTAACTTGTTCGAATTTCTTTTCGCCCCTAACATTTCCCGTAAAACTAACTTCCTTCGTCATAGCAGGAAAGCTATCTGTGTTCGATACTACTTCAGAATCTTCTAGCGTTAATCTCGTATTCTGTGAATTTTTTGATTGAGAAAAATTTTGAACTGGTTCCGGACTATTTTCCCGACTTATTAAACTGTTTTCTACTTCATTATTCATCATACTGTTCTCCTGTGTTGGCGAGTTCGCCATGTTAACAATTTCGTCATTCTCACTACAGATCATTTTTGCCTTTTTCATGGATCGCGTAATCATTTACAAAACATACAAAACTCGTCACTATACGAAAATTACAGACAATATGACACTTTATCACCAACAATACCATTCACACGAAATGCTTCCCGACAAACACGATTAACGAACAATTGAAATCTTCATAATTGCACAAAATTGTCAAACGCGTATACAAGACATCAAAAATTAAATTTTGCAAAAATACCATTAGAAGAAAGACAACTACAAATGTTCATTACCAAATCTACACATGCAATATAGACTACAATTACTAAACTACGAATTTGCTACAACAATACTACTGTCTGCTATTTTTACTATCAGAAGAATTCCAAGGGACGATCCGAAGCAGCGGTCGCCACGTGCATGGGGGCTTAATTAAATATAAAATGCAAATAATTTTAATTTTTAGTCGCTGTTCGTCCGGTTACTAAGTCTGGTAACCGGTTGGCCCTGACTAGTATTAGTACGCAATCTGACTGCATAGAATAACAACAAAGAATGAAAGGAAACTTCCGTTAACACAATTAATTAATTAAGTCCCCAGCAACTATAAAAGCTACGAAACAAAAACTACGAAACAACAAAGCACTAGTGTAACTGTTCTGTGTGTGGAAGTGTGATTCAACGTAACACATCTGGCACGGTTCTTCCTCAATTCGACAAGATACTTAAAACGCCATTTACACTGAAGAAATTTTAAAAAAAAGAAATACTATAATTGCATATAGAAACCAGAATTACAGTCTAATACATGAACACAAGCCAGATGCTTTGTTGACTGAACCTGTGACCAAGAGGCATTATTGTTTAAGACATTTGAAATAAAAAAAATTTTCTTTACCTTCATATATATTGACGAAAAGTACACTCTGATCATTACATCATCCCCAATCCAACAACATCTGGTGTCTAGCCCATCAAAACAACTGCACACAACATGGCCTCAAATAGTACAGCTATCATCATCCTCTCAGCAAGGCACTAACCACCACAACTTCTGAACAAGCACTCTCCACGACGACTTCTCAACAAGCACTCACTACGGCAACTTCTCAACTACGACTGCCAGTGGAGGCGGCGGAATAAAACTCTTTGGCGCAATCTCTGGCGCTGTGACTCAGTGTAGCCACCTTTCAGTATACATGTTACATAAGTGGAATCCAAGCCCACTTTTATAGTGTTTTCTGTCCTCCCTAGATTCGATGATGGCGGCCTTAGTTTCGCCGAAATCAGTAATCATGGAATAAAAAGATTTCCTGCGATCTTGGCTACCAGTTTATTGTTTTAAAAAGTTATTCAGCGCCAATGCCTTCTAGTCACTACGCATTTTGTTAGCATTTACAGTACAAATATTAAAGCAACAGTTGTCAGGCGCCATAGCCCCGTTCAAAGAACATGGCTTCGTCTCCTTCTACATAGTCTGCCCACTATACTATTTTCTCTGCGGCTGCCTCAGTGTGCGGCGGCAAAAAAAAAAATGGTTCAAATGGCTCTGAGCACTATGGGACTCAACTGCTGTGGTTATCAGTCCCCTAGAACTTAGAACTACTTAAACCTAACTAACCTAAGGACATCACACACTTCCATGCCCGAGGCAGGATTCGAACCTGCGACCGTAGCAGTCCCACGGTTCCGGACTGCGCGCCTAGAACCGCGAGACCACCGCCGGCCGGCTGTGCGGCGGCAGCCGGCCGGAATGGCCAAGCGGTTCTAGGCGGTACAGCCTGGAATCGCGTGACCGCTACAGTCGCAGGTTCGAACCCTGCCTCGCGCATGGGTGTGTGTGATGTTCTTAGATTAGTTAGGTTTAAGTAGTTCTAAGTTCTAGAGGACTGATGATCTCAGAAGTTAAGTCCCATAGTGCTCAGAGCCATTTGAACCATTTGTGCGGCGGCACACTGTCCGGTTGGCGTTCCTCCGTAGTTCGCTTCGCTGGTTTGTTTGCCGGTGTGATTTCTTCGTCCGTACCTTGAACATCGGCACGTTTCCTTTTGGCAGCAAAAGACTGTGACCGTTCCTCATTTTTGTGGGAGCATGGTAGGGGGGGGGGGGGGAGCAGACCTTCTGCAGTGGACCGGTTTTTCTTTCCACGTCGTATGCCTGATGCGGGCCGTTGTTGAAGCGATTCTTGAGACAGGTCAGTTTCGAAGCCACTACGAGTTACTGTAGCCGGCCGTTGTTTGGCAGGCACTTCGCGAGAGCTCCCTCTGTCTGATGTTACTTTTCGTGGCTTTTTTTGAGCGGACAATTAATCTGTGGCTGCACCACGCTTTCGCTTTCTCGCGAAACGGTTGCCGCGGGGCGTGGCTCTAGTGAGGGAGGCTTCGCGTCGCGAATGTGCCCGGTAGCTTCAGCGGCAACGACACTGCTTACCGGTGCCGGAGCCGACTGCGGCGGCGGCAGCTGTTCTACGGGACAGGGGCATCCACAACACGTCTGTCTTGGAATTGAGACACAGTACCAGCCACTGTCTCACTGAGTAACGAGACACAGTACCAGCCACTATCTCACTGAGTGACGGCGCCTCCCTATCAGCAGCGCAAACCAAGGGTTCCCTAGGTACTTGTAACGGCCTCTTCCTAGGACAATTTTCTCGCAAGTTTATTATTATTTTTAAAAAGAAAGTTTTTTCTATTTTGCATGGCGATCTTTAGTGGTAATTGAAAAATAAATTTTGATGAGAGGAAAATAACTGAAAAGGCGTTAATTAAAAGAAGCAGTCAAATAAAAAAAATTATAATTTTAAATTAACACGCGGCACAGATAAATTTATCACTTAGAGAGAGAAAATTAATAATTCAATATTTTTGTCTAACTTGCTTTGATACCGTGAACTGACCGCGCACATCGTTTGTTGGCCGTATGCCTATCATTAACATTACGCGTCAGGCACAGAAGTACTGCTCGGAAACTGCGCTTACAGGTCGGATTAACAGATTTCATGAACGCGCGAGTGGCTGTTACAAATTCGAACAAAAATGATGTTCGGCAGTAGCCAGCAAACGATATGTCGGCAGTCTTGCAGTTCTCCTTTCAGAAACATAGAAAATTTCGCAGGCAAGGTTAATGTTGTTGAATGAAACATTGGTAAAAAATAACAATTATTCATATATTAAAGATACTTTTACATAGATAACTACTTTACACGGCAACGGCCTTGCCGCAGTGGCTACACCGGTTCCCGTGAGATCACCGAAGTTAAGCGCTGTCGGGGGTGGTCGGCACTTGGATGGATGACCGTCCAGGCCGCCATGTGCTGTTGCCATTTTTCGGGGTGCACTCAGCCTCGTGATGCCAATTGAGAAGCTACTCGACCGAATATTAGCGGCTTCGGTCAAGAATACCATCATAACGACCGGGAGAGCGGTGTGCTGAACCCACGCCCCTCCTATCCGCATCCTCCACTGAGGATGACACGGCGGTCGGATGGTCCCGCTAGGCCACTCGTGGCCTGACGACGAAGTGCTTAAATACTTTACATATGTTGAAATATTCTTTCAAGTACAACTACCTGTGACAAAACAATTCGAGAAAGCCTGAGTTTCTCCTGGCGTATACAATTTCCAAATAACTTACGGGAATTCAGCCAGGTAACATTTGCAGCGACCGCAGATATTTCGGCGGTAATACACCCCGCCATTTTTGGGTTCTGTTAAGGATAATCTTGTTTTGCGTAAGGCAGATGTACATCGCATTTCACTTAGCTGTGGCATTGGTCAGACTATCAGGATCATGGAGGACCGATGTACTGAGTATAAACGGCGGGGATAGCCAAGATGTCCTCTAGCCCAGGTATAGTAATCTCACTGTTAACAACCATTAGATTTTATAATGAAATTATTTCATAGTTTGAACTAAATCGTTAAAACATCATGGAGAGAATTTTTGTACATGGGTACCACGTTTTGCCCTTTGAGATTCAGTTCACTAATTGAAGTGTGAGACATCAAGTAAATTAAACAAATAAATAAGTAAATCTCATCTACGACTTGTAGCTTGTTAGAACACTAATCTCTCCTAAAATTTTGTTTCTCTTCCTTTTTCTACTACCTAATCCTACCTCCTATCGCAATTAAATTAACCCTTTCAGACCCGAATTTTTTCTATAGGAAGCAAAATTTTTCTTTATGCTCTAATGTTCCTAAGTGACTTTTTAGTGATTGTAGATGCATGATTTATACACAAGGATGTACCCGTTTTCAAAACATATTTTGTACACTTGGCTTCTTTTTACGGACTAGAATAAATAATTTTGAAATTTTCACTGTTGTAATAAATAAACTGATCATTCTTGCAAAATAATAATAATATTCAATTATACAGTGGAATATAACTAACCAACCACTTCCGTGTATTCTGGCTGCCACAAACTGCTGCATAGTGCTACATTCACTTGCTGATGTTTTTATAGTTTTCCCAACAGGTGGCAGCACATGTGCACGGTGAAAAGATTGAACATTCGCTATGCGATTTCCATTGAGAAAAAATACTTCTGTTGCGTCTAATACACAGTAAACATTAATGTAAACAATTGTAGCCAGATGATCTCAAAGGGTTAAATATCGTCTCCCGGAATTTTTTGCTCCAGAATATAGTACTGTAAGACATATTCGATTGGAAATATTCCAATGTACAACTCTGGCTGTATGTCAATCACCAATGAAAGTAATAGTGCGGACAGCGAATACTGCTGACCTCAGCCATATATTAAGTCGTTCATACCGACTAATTTACCTTGTTGCAAATACATTATGTTAAAATCAAAAAGTGCCAGTGAAAATGAAAGGAGACTGTACCAACTGGATAAAACTACCAAAAGAAGTAGGACAAGGCTGCTGTCTGTCTCCTAGCCTTTTCAGTCTTTACTTAGAATAGACGATTGACTACGGTCCACCAGATGGCAAAGGGGTAAAAATTGGAGGAATAAGAATACGGTGTTTGAGGTTTGCAGACGATATATTCCTCCTAGCAGCAAGTGAAAAAGAATCACGAGATATAGTGGATACAATTTAAGCTAAAGGAAATACTTATGGAATGAAAAATCAGTAGAAAAAGAACAAAAGTAATGGCATTAGGAGGAAATAAAAAGATGATAATGCTGAATGGAAAAGTATTAGAACATTTACAAAGCTTTAAATACCTCGGAAGCTGGATAGAAAGCGACTGGAAGAGGAGCACAGAAATTGAAACCTGGATAGCAAGGGCGAAAGAGGCATTTTATTTAAAAAAAGGAGAATTTTCTGCAGCAATATGGGAAAAGATTTGAGGAAAAGGCTAATAAAATTATATGTGTGGAGTGCTCTCCTGTATAGTGCTGGAAAGAGGACACTGAGGAATAAGGGTAGAGCAAGGCTGGAGGCTTTTGAAATATGGACATGGTGGAGGATGGACTGAATAATCTGGATGGATAGAGTGAAAGATGAAGGGGTACTGAGAAGAGTGGGAGAGCAAAGACAATATTGGATGTAATACAAATAAGGAAAGGAAACTGGATTGGACGTGTGCTAAGGATAAGGGAGGGTCGTATAAAAACAGTCTGACAAGGGTTTGTGGAAGGAAAGAAGAGGCGAAGGAGGAAAGACTTCAGATCCTGGATGATGATATGGACAGCAACACTTAGAAGGAACAAAGGATCGTAGGAAATGGAGAAACGAAAGACTTTTTACATATGAGAAAACCGATGACGATGATGAAATACATTATCTGATGAAAAGAATCCGGACGCCTCTGCACAATGCGGCGTCGACCGCTAGATGCCACAAGAGGCGGACCCGCCCGTATAAATGGAAGCGGAGAGCATTGTGTTATCAGCAGAGAAACAGTAAGAGCAGAATAGTTCGGTCAGTAGGGCTCAGTGACTTCGAAAGTTTACCAGTCATCGGATGTTACCTGCGTAACAAATCGATCAGGAACCTTTCAGTCCTTCTAAAGCTGTCCAAGTAGACTGTCGGTCGTGTCATTGTGAAGCGGAAAAGCGAAAGAACAACCACAGTTAAACCAAGACCAGATAGACTGCATGTTCTGACGGCCAGGATCCATCGAGCAATGTGCAGCTTAGTTGTAAGAAATCGCATGAAATCAGTGGAAGGAATGACTCGTGAGTTCCAAACAGCAAACAGCAGTCCAGCTATCACACTGTTTGGGCGTTAGGAGTTAAAAAAAATTGGCGTACAATGGTCGAGTAGTTCCACATAAGCCACACGTTTGTGTAGTCAGCGCTAAGTGGTGATTGAGCTGGTGTAAAGAGCGGCGCTACTGGACAGTGGATGACTGGAAACAAGTGATCTGGAATATGAATCTCGCTATTCGCTGTGGCACTCCGATGGAATTGTATGATGAACACCTGGGGGACGTTTGCTGCCGTCATGTCTAATGTGTTTGTGAATTCCTAAAGGGACCAAACTGCTTAGGTCATCAGTACCTATACTTAAACACTACTTAAACTAACTTATGCTAAGAACAACACACACACCTATGCCTGAGGGAGGACTCGAACCTCCGGTGGGAGGGGCCGCGCAATCCGTGACATGCCGCCTCAAACCGCGCGGCCACTCCGCGCGGCATGTCTAGTGCCGACAGTGAACTACGGGAGGTTGTGTTATAATATTTTTCGTGGTTAGGATGTGGTCATCTTATTGCACTTAAGAGAACGCTAAATGTGGAAGGATGTGAACACATTTTTTACAGTGTTGTGTACTGCATACAGTAAGGGAACAGTTCGGAGACGATGACTGTACCACCGTGACAATGCAGCCTGTCATATAGCAGCACCTGCGACGAATCAGGCGGGGTTCAAATGGTTCAAATGGCTCTAAGCACTGTGGGACTTAACATCTGAGGTCATCAGTCCCCTAGATTTAGAACTACTTAAACCTAACCAACCTAAGGACATCACATACATCCATGCCCGAGGCAGGAGTCGAAACTGCGACCGTAACAGCACCGTGGTTCCGGACTGAAGCGCCTAGGACCGCTCGGTCACAGCGGCCGGCTCTGGCCTGGTGGTCTAGCTGTAAAGCGCATGTCTGGAAGCAAGATCGAATCCCGGAAGGATCATGGAAATTTTCACTCCGCATTTAACCTCTGAACGATGAGAGGGTTCAGAACGAACGACACGTGGTTCGGATTCTACGCTAAGACTATAGGTGCCCTTCAACAGTTAGATAACTGGGATGGACTACTGAAACCCAAATAGCCGAAGTGGCGTCAAATTCAAAGACTTGCAACCCGTTGTTTGAGCCACACGAAAAAAAAAAAAAATGTTCAAATGTGTGTGAATTTCTAAGGGACCAAACTGCTGCGGTCATCGGTCCGTAGACTTACACACTACTTAAGCAAACTTAAACTAACTTATGCTAAGAAAAACACACACACATGTCCGAGGGAGGACTCGAACCTCCGGCGAGAGGGGCAGCGCAATCCGTGACATGGCGTCTCAAACCGCTGCGGCCACACCACGCGGCGAGCCACACGAAATTATTGTTAGCTGTGACTAAATGGTTTGTGGGTAAAAATGTTCCTCAAATGGATTGACTTGCACAGAGTCCCGAGCTGAACCTAACGAGTTTGAACGTCGACTTTGCTCCAGACGCCGGTGTCCAACATCACTACTTTCTCTGTGTGTGGCTCTTCAGACAAAATGGGCTGCCATTCCTCCACAGACAATCAGACACCTCGCTGCCCCTAGAGGAGTTCGTGCTGTCACAAAGGCGAACGGAGGACACACACAACACTAATGTCCACTAACATGTGTCTGAATGCAACACTAATGTCCACTAACATGTGTCTGAATACTTTTGTTCAGATAATGGGCATGCAGATCGAGCTTAGTGCTGCGATGCTTGAAACCAAGAACGCATTCGATACAGCTCGGCACTGTAACTTTATGAATAAAAAAATGAGCTTACGGAATATCGGACCGGCTTCATAATCGGTCACCACACCTTCCCAGCAAAAGAGATTCTAACTTGAGGCTTTTTATAGTTTAATATTTCTACAGTTTCGTTAACAAATAAGAATAATCCCTCCCTGGTTAAAATGCATCAAGCTGCCTTGTACTGAGAATACTATGTTTGCTGCGGTGTTGAACAATACGGATGAGACTAAGTTGTCCTAGAATTACGACGATAGGAAGATTCAAAATAAAAAATATGGGATTACGAGGTTAAGTTTAGGGAAACCAAAATCGATAAATCATTAGTGATACCGTACAACCAAAATACAAGGACATGCTAAAAAGTAATGCCTCCGAATTTTTTGTTTGGACATTCTTGAAGTTTTTTAAATGAGACAAACTTTATTAGCATTCTACATCTTTGTTCTTCATGTCTGCATATTTATTTCTCAACATAGTCACCCTGGTGATGAACAAATTTCTCCAAACGAGAGACCAGTTTGTTGATACCATCACTGTAGAATATCCAACTTTATTGACGGAGACAGAAACCCATCTCTGCTTGCGCCGCTTCATCAATATAAAAGTGAAGTCCTCGAAGATGTTCTTTAAGTTTTGGAAACAAATGAAAATCGGACGGAGTAAAGTCGGGACTATATGGAGGATGATCGATGACAGTGAACCCAAGGCGTCGGACTGCTGTAGATGTCACGCAGCTCTAGTGTCGTGTGGCATTGTCTTGCTGATGGACGGGGTGCTCCATATATGGACGAACTCTTCTGATTCTGACTCACCGACAGTTACATACCCCTGTGTTACATCCTACATTTCGGAGCCCTCTAGCGGCAGGGGGCTGAAAATATGTAGACATGAGGAATAAAGATGTAGAACATTAATAACGGTTGTTTTATTCAAAAAGCTTTAAGATTTACACATAAAAAATTCGGAGGCATCACTTTTCAGCACGCCCTCGTACAACTCACTGTTTGTAATTGTTTATATTTTCACTGTCTTAACAACGAAATACTGCCGTGTAACATTATGACGACGCCCTAGGTGTTACATTTAACAGTGGATGGTTTATGATCTAAGTCAGGAGAAGCAGTCTGCCGAAGCAGTTATACAAGTAAATTCAGGGGCAGCCGGAATCGTGTCCTCGGATTCTTTCGTGGGACTTGAAACTGCCACACCCATCTCCTTATACTGGTTGAGATTCTTTCTTAGTTTTTGCTCTCGTTTTGAAGCCTGTCTCCAGGGCTTACAAAGCTTGTACTCGGAAATGATCAGAAAGATTCGGGATTAAATGTTGTCGGACAAAATCATTGTCTTCAAACAGTTCATTCCTGTAAACCATAAAATATAAATGTGATGTAGCCTTTGAGCAAAATAAGCTGTATTGCTGCATGAATACTTCACGCATAGATACAAGATTCTGAAGACCTTCAGATACTCTGGATCTTTACTCAACTGAATATATGTAACAAACTTGATCGTTTTATGAATTATACATCACGCACCGTACAACAGCTGCATGAAACGCTGTACACAGCATGTTCCACACACCTATAACATCTGACTCAGTTCCTTTGTATGTAGTGCACCTGTCGTGTGTGCTTAATTCAGTGCTATTGCGAATGGTAACAGTTGTTTAACATAATGTGGTTCGACAGTTGTAGGTTTCCCCCTTGTCATCTAACGATTCTACGGTCCGTTCATTTGCATGACCTGTTGCTGCCTGCCGTATTGATTCGACGTCAGACTGTTTTTAGATAGCGATTCCAGGCAAGTGTTCTCGAGGTACAAGTATCAGTGTGATAATTTCCAGAACTGTGTCATCTCAACCCTTGCATCCAGTGTTCAATAAATATGCTATGTTGAATCAGAGATCTTGAAGTCGAATAGTTTATAGTTAACAGTGTACTTCTTATAAACTGAGTTAATAAAAAGGTCCCTACGTCGACCTCATTTCTAGTCAGTTTATATAAACACTTTCACTATTCACGCTTTAATCGGAGTTAGCAATTCCCTGTTAGTATTCCATATTTCGCAATATTAACTATAAAATAATTAGTTGGCGCCCGTATTCGCTGCTACGGACGCAGCGTCCTAACTTATATGTGCTCACTCTGTGAACCGATCTAGCAGGCTTAACTGTTTATGTCATTACGCGCCTTGCCTGTAGGCGCCAAAAAGTCGCCCCGTTCTCTATTTGACGACGCATTCCCGCGTCACCCTGATCCTGGATCCACCAGAGATGGGGAAGATGAGTGTGATATCTCTGGGGGCATCGATACATCTAGACATACACAGGGTAGAGAAAAGACGGTCGCCGACAATATTGAACGTTGTAATAGCTGTTGATAAGCAGAGTGAATTTCTTATGACTGTACCGTTCCATTGCAAAATATGTATTTTCTAATGAAATAAAGTAACTGATTATTTTAATACAATGTAACATTCACTTTTTAATCTGTTGTAATTGTCTCCCTACTTGTACGAGGGACACTCAGTAATTAAAGAGACAAACTGGTGTAGGAAAAAAACTGTGTACTTTTACAAAATGAGACTTTTACTGCTTTTCAGTATGGTTCTCACTAATATTTATACACTTTTCCTAACCCTACGGAGGGTGTTGAGTAAATAATTTACTTCACTTTCCTCTGAAAGTTTGGTTTTATTCAGGATTCCAAACACCATACTATTCCCCACTCTCTTGGCTATAAAACCCTCTTTCCCAACCTACTCTACGTTCATTGCAACGTCCTTACGCCATCTTGTACTGTATTGTATTCTATGGAACTGGGGACCTATAAACGACGGAGAGGCTTCGTCCCCGCCGTAGTCCTCAGTGGTTCACAACCCCACAACAGACTACAGCAGTCCACTCACCCCACCGCCGCCCCAGCCCCACAACGAACCCAGGGTTATTGTACAGTTCGGTCCCCAGTGGATCCCAATGTTTGCGTGGTAGAGTAATTATGGTGTACGCGTACGTGGAGAAAGTGTTTGCGCAGCAATCACCGGTATAGTGTCATTGAGGCGGAATAAGGGGAACCAGCCCGCATTCGCCGAGGCAGATGGAAAACCGCCTTAAAAACCATCCACAGACTGCCCAGCACACCGGACCTCGACACTAATTCCCAGGCGGATTCGTGCCGGGGACCGGCACGCCTTCCCGCCCGGAAAGCAGTGCGTTAGACCGCACGGCTAACCGTACGCCATCTTACTGGGAGGACCTCCACGCCTGCGTGCAACCATTCTTCTGCTCGACGTTGAGGCGAAAGTCTTGCTGCATCAATAAGCTCCGCCATCATCTATGAACTGCTTCCTGCGGAGTGCATCCTTCATTGGGCCAAAAAGATGGAAATCGGAAGGTGTGAGATCCATGCTGTAAGGTGAACAGTCCAATAAATGTTTGCGAACTCCTCTCGAGCGTGCAGACTGGTGTGAGGCCTTGCGTTGTCATGGAATGGGAGAAGTAGGATGGGAATGAGAAGGAGAAGTATCACCTCGAATGAGATTGTCCACACGTTCCAACACTACAGGAGTCACAGTTGTGTGCAGTCGGCTGGCACACGGGAGATCTGCGCTACTTTGCTGCAATGGCAGACGCCTCGCTCACCGAGTCACCATGCTTGTGTTCACTACCAGATCTCCGTAGACATTCTGCAAGTACATAATGTGAAGGGAAATCAAACTATTTAAAATCAGGGATGGTAAAATAGTTCAAGATGTACCTCCAGAATATGAAACCGGTCGTCATAAAGGGAAAAACACAAACAGCTTCTAATAAACCTACCACAACAAAGGTCAAAAATTAATTATGATTGTAGTGTTGCTCACGCTGCTAAATATTGCATTTTCTGGCAACAACAAAGTTATATTATGTGGCAGGTGTCATTAGAGCACAGTTAATAAAGTCATTTCTTGAAATAATGGATAAACTAGGCACTCATTTTTTCGTGTTTCCCACGCTGGTCTCGTTGTGAACCATGGCTCAATCTTCGAAAATCTAGGTAGTGATGATTCCAAGCTCGTATGCAAAGAGGCCTAGCTGTTATTCTGCGATATTCAAAAGTTTTATAGATGTGTTTCATAAACAATACTTGAAGATTAAACTTTCGCAAGTTAGGACAATGGTGATGTAAAAAAGTAATCAGCACTCCGAATTTAAGTTACACTTCTTTTTTATTACTTTTGTTGCAATATCACGTAACTCGTTCCAAAACATCACTTCACAATATAAAACATACTTGAAAATATCTTCCTCACTGTTAAAGTTCACATTTCATAAACTGACTACAATTTGCGTCTTTTTGAAATGACGACCAAAACTTGACTCTCTAATAACCGCTTACGCGCACAAAAATCAGAGTTACAAATACGTCAAAGATCATAGTGACAAGAAAGAATACACATAAGAATAATATCATTGCAATATACACACATCGACGTATCGAAGTACCTCTACATTAATGAAATCAAATCTGAATATTGTCACAGAAATATGTTAACTATTCTACAGAGACACAGTAGAATATTGCTGGTAGCGAGAGGTTGAGGTGAGGTTCCGTAATGGTTACGTAATTCAAGTACCATTACAAGCTATTGCGAATTTGGACTTTCACTCAGTTTAATACAGACTATTTTACCATCTCTGATTTTAAATTGTTTGATTGTCCTCCATATTATGTACAATTTCTTTAACTGTAGCTGCCTTACCTTTAAGGTTATTCCGCAAGTGCCTTGAATATTTGCGATGCACTGGTTTTCCGCCAAAAGAACCTCAGCTCTCTGCATAGAACGCAACTCCGTTACAGACGCCGATGTGAGGGCTACGTTTACCACCACTACCAGTCGGAACTTCATGAAACTGTAGTGGCTGAAGCGTGAATATTCCACGGTGCCCCACAACAAATTCCGCATTTGCTTCAAACTTGACCGAGAAAAAAATATGTTGCATTTTTATTGAACGCTCCTCGTACTTTCGGACAGGCGAGCTGGCTTGCTTCCATTCCATGCTTTGTCTTTTGGACTTTGCTTCAAACTGGTGATCCCATATTTCACCACGCGTAAAAATCTGGTTTAGGAAAGATCACCTTCCCTTTCATATGATTCTCTTCAGCCTGCACAAAAAAAATGTTCAAATGGCTCTGAGCACTATGGGACTTAACTTCTGAGGTCATCAGTCCCTAGAACTTCGAACTACTTAAGCCTATATAACCTAAGGACATCACACACATCCATGCCCGAGGCAGGATTCGAACCTGCGACCGTAGCGGTCGCGCGGTTCCAGACTGTAGCGCCCAGAACCGCTCGGCCACTCCGGCCGGCAGTCTGTACACAATCTGAATCTTGTTTCCCTGCTTTGTTGCGGTAACTGTTTTGAGATCCACCTTGCACTTCTTCGGTTGTACTTGAGCTTGCTATTGATAACGTTACGAATTGTGAGAATACTTACTGTAACTCTTTTTGCTACATATTCACGTCGGTCTTCACGAACAATGTTCTCAATGCGGGTTTCAAGTGAAGATGTTGACACTCCAACTGGCCCGTCAGGACGTTGGTAATCACTCACTGACGTAAGACCGTTTTTCAACTGTGCGAAAATTTTTCCGGTTCATACAACTTTCACCAATCTGTAAAATCATTCGAGAAAAGGTTTTAGCCAGTTCTTCATGTTCAGAGAGCAAAAATCGGATCAAGGAGCGTTTTTCAACTAGTGTGGTAACTTACAGCTGACATGTTATCGTAAAATGCATTATTGTGGTTTAAAACAAAACAGTTTTATCTCTCAGCTGTTCGCAGTTCGTCGCACTGACGCCAAACTAAAGTCGTGAAAGTACAAACTCCTCCTTCAAACTGATCATTTCTACAAAAAATTGTCTCTTTCATTATCGAAGTCCCCGACAATTTATTTGTGAATCACACTGGCACAATTAGCCGAGCGGTCTGCCGGCACGGTAGCTCAGCGTGTTCGGTCAGAGGGTTACGTGCCCTCTGTAACAAAAAAACTGAGTTAATCGATAATCAACGAACTTAATACGGATGTCTTACGACGTCTGCCCCGAGCAGACACAACGAACAAAAGCGAACAAAATGAGATTTTTTTTAAAAAAAAGCGGTCTAGGCGCTGCAGTCATGGACTGTGCGGCTGGTCCCGGCGGAGGTTCGAATCCTCCCTGGGGCATGCGTGTGTGAGTTTGTCCTTAGGATAATTTAGGTTAAGTAGTGTGTAAGCTTAGGGACTGATGACCTTAGCAGTTAAGTCCCATAAGATTTCACACACATTTGAACATTTTTGAACACTGGCACAGAGCTAGGTAACATAGCGTTGTTCGAACAAAGCGGGTGTTGTCCCATGCGGAAGGCACAGATGCTTAGATATAGATACGTGTCTGGTAGGCGCATAAATGTCTGGGTAGGCACAAATTTCTTTCGCAGGTATTAGTAAAAACTACTTAAAGGGATCGTACGAGACGAGTAATAATGAATGAAAATATAGACGACGTGAAAGAAGATTACAGAAAGTGGCCCAAGAATGCGAAACTGACAAATGAAATACGCATTCTTCGGTTTGTTTTAAATAAAAAAACGACTTTCTTATCTTAGATCTGAGGGCTTTTCCAAAACAATACATGCGGAACTAAAAGGGCAACTAAAGGAACTATTTCACAGTTCTCTGTCAGCAACTGAACCACTTTGAATCACAAAGCGTTGAATTTACTCAGTACACTCTTAAGTCCACTGTAGTGGCTGTAATTATAAATGCCTAACGATGTAGTCATATGGTATGGCAATTATACATAATAGTTATAATCCAAAAGAAATAATACCATTAGCTGGTACTGGGCACTGAAATAGATCAATGGGGAAATTTGAAATTTTTTGCCAGACAGAGACTCGAACGCTGATTTTTCCGTTTCGGTCGCCTTGACGGCCTTGGCCAACCGAATTCTACCCCTTACTGACCCACATTTCCAACTCATCCACACCCTGCTGACATAGAGCCCCTGCCCCTTATCCTTATTACTCGCAACAGTTCGCTGATTCCCGTAAGGGTTTGGAGCATTTTTGTGTATCTGCACTGCAGGGATCATTGGGAAGTTTCCTCCCAGTTAGGCCTATGTATATGTCTGTTCTTTTGGACAGGTCCGATAGAACGGATGTTATTTTTTATCCTGCAGCCAGATATGATTATGATCCAAAGAAAATAAAGACATTATCTGCCATTGGGCATCGCAATACATCACTGCGGAAATTAGAAAATTGGTGGCGGACCAGGACTCAAACCCGGTTTTTTTTTTTTCCGCTAACTGTAGCCTGGACCGCCTTGGCCATTCGAAATGACTGACATCCAACACAGAAGACAGCACATACATATACACACACGAAAAAAATCGTAACAACAAAAAATAATTAGCGTGGAGTAACGAAAGTTCGGGAACACATTTTTCTAGGTAACATATTTAAGTGATTCACATTGCAGTATTACAGGTTAATGTAAGCGCGAGAAAAGCCATTGCAAATGTGAAATGCTGGTATATTAATAAGCCGTGTATCCACCAAACTGTTGAACGCGACATGCATACATTGTGTTGTATATGTTCCGGATGCCAGATTGAGGGACGGATTTTGTTGCATATGGTCTGGGCAGTTGTTTATGCATGACGCTGGAGTTGTTGTCCGATGATGTCCGATAAGTGCTCGATTGGAGACAGATCTGGTGATCGAGCAGATCAAGGCAACATGCCGATACTCTATAGAGCATGTTGGGCTACAACGGCGCTGCGTGGGCGAGCGTTATCGTGCTGGAAAACACCCCTGCAATTTTGTTTATGAATGGCAGCACGAGAGGTCGTTATCACCAGACTTAAGAACACAATTTTGTAGTCAGCGTGCGCGGAATAACCTCGAGAGTGTTCCTCCTGTCACACGAAGTCGGGCCCCAGACCATAACTCCAGGTATAGGTCCAGTGTGTCTCGCACAGAGACAGGTCGGTTGCAGGCCCTCAACTGGCCTGCTTCTAACCAACACGCAGCCTTCACTGGCATTGAGGCAGAACCAACTTTCACCAGAAAGCACAACAGATCTCCACCTTGTCTTCCAATGAGCTCTCGCTGGACACCACCAAATCGCAAATTGGGTCGGTGGAAAGAACGGTACAGGGTGTCTTGCTCGGACCTGTCCTTAAAGTAACGATTTGTTACAATTTGTTGTGTCACTGTGGTGCCAACTGCAGCTCAAATTGCTGCTGCAGGTGCAGTACGATGCGCCAGAACTGTACACGATCGTCTTCCCTCTCGGTAATGCCATGTGACTGTCTGAAGCCCTGTCTTCTTGCGACTACATTCTAGTCACCACAGCTGTCAGCCAACTTGTACAGTTGCTACATTCCTGCCAAGTCTTTTTGCAGTATCGCAGAAGCAACATCCAGCTTCTCGTAGCCCTATTACACGAGCTCGTTCAAACTCATTGAGGTATTGATAATTGCATCTTTTCCCTTTTTTTCTTTATTGTATTTCAGTGTCCCATCCAGGGTGGGCTGGCAGCAGCATAGGCGCCGCTCTTCAGCCGAGAGACAGATACATAACAGGGAGATATTTAAAACAACATAAAGGAGAAAATATGGCGAAACAGACATCTAAAAAAGAAGTAAACATAATGGGAGATAGCAAACAAAAGGATGTGACTGTAAAAATGGGAATAAACATCTAAAAAGTGTACACAAAAAGCCACACACTGTGACGATTAAAAGAACACAAGGGGAAGTATGGTCGGAGCATAAAATATGCGATGGGCGGCGTAGCACATAACAATCACGGACAGCAACACTATCTATAAGTCCAGCACATGATTAAAATCACAGTACTTGATGTCACAGTAGAACAGCACAAAACACAACACTGACCTAGCATACCGACGTCAAAGAACAAACTGAGAGCATCTGCCAGGGGTATGAAGACGAGGGAGAAGGGAAGGAAGGAGGGGATGGGCAGTGTTAGAGGGGGTGACAGAAGGGGAGACAGGTGGGGGCCACACCGAAGGGAGCCGGGAAGGGAAAGATGGAGGGGGAAACAACTGAGGAGGAGGTGCAGAGACTCAGGGGGGGTGGGTGGAGGAAAAACCGCTCTAGGGAAAGGAGGGGAGAGGAAAAGGGGGGCCCTGGGGAGAGCGGGAACATGGCCAAGCTACAGGTGGTATGAAGGGTAGATGTCACAGCGATCATCCGGGAGGTGGAGGTGCTGAAAATTGCCCTGATGAAGGGGATGGAGGGATGCAGCGATATAGGGGCGGCAATGGGCGGTGTTGGAGAGGAAGAAGGACACCAGGGTGTGGGGGATCAAGCCTGTGAACAGTGTAAAGTATGCGGATGTGTTGGAGGAAAAGGAAGAGATGCGAGAAGTGGATGAGATCATACAGGAATCTTGTAGGCGATTGGAGGTGGACACGGAAGGCAAGGGGAGCAATTGACATTCTAGGACGTGGAGGGCCTTATAAAAGCAGTGAGGGGGGAGGGGGGGGGGGAGATCCAGGCAATGCTGGCATTACAGAGGATAGAATGGATGAAGGATTTGTAGGTATGGAGGATGGTGGAAGGATGCAATCCCCATGCCTGGCTGGACAGGATTTCAGGTGGCAAAGGTGGGAATGGGCTCTCTGCTGGTTGGTCAAAAAAATGGTTCAAATGGCTCTGAGCACTATGGGACTCAACTGCTGAGGTTATTAGTCCCCTAGAACTTAGAACTAGTTAAACCTAACTAACCTAAGGACATCACAAACATCCATGCCCGAGGCAGGATTCGAACCTGCGACCGTAGCGGTCTTGTGGTTCCAGACTGCAGCGCCTTTAACCGCGCGGCCACTTCGGCCGGCGCTGGTTGGTCAGGAGGTGGGGGGTCCAGGTGAGGTCACGGTCGATGGTGAGGCCAAGTTATCTCAGGGTGGGGGTGAGCTGGATGGGACAATCATAAATGGTTAGGTAGAAATCATGGAGACAGAAGGAGCAGATTGTGCAGCCTATGATGATTGTCTAGGTCTTGGAATGGTTGATACAAAGGAACCACTGTTTGTACCAAGTGGTAAACTGGTGAAGGTGGGTTTGGAGGGTGCATTGAGACCATTGAAGGGTAGCATAGAGGGCCAGGAAGGCAGTGTCATCAGCATAGTGGAGGAAGTGTACAGGTGGGAGTGGCTTGGGCATATTGGCAGTATACAGGAGATAGAGGGGAGGGGAGAGGACAGAGCCTTGGCAGGTGCCAGCAGTGGGATAAAAGACATGGGAGTTGGTACCACAGAGGGTGACATAGGAAGGACGGCGTGAGAGTAAGGAACCTACCAGATGGACAAAATTGATAGGCAGGGCGTCGGTTTGGAGTTTAAAGAGGAGACCAGGATGCAATACACGGTCCTAAGCATTTTGGAGGTCAAGGGAAACAAAAATGGTGGAGTGACAGGAGTTAAGTTGGAGGAAGAGAAGGTGGACGAGATTAAGGAGTTGGTCTTCAGCAGAGGAAGTTGGAAGCCACACTCGGTAAGAAGGAGGAGGTGGTGTAGATTAAGGTGGTGATGGAACAACAGGAGAGGATGGATTCGAAGACCTTACTGAAGATGGAGGTGAGGCAAATGGGATGATAGGAAGAAGAGATGGAAGGGGGTTTCTTGGGTTTGAGGGAAAAGAGGACATGGTGTCTACCGCAGTTCAGGGTGGAAGCCAGTGAAGAGGATGACGCTTTAAGGAGGTAGGGCATTCTCTGAGGTGGCAGTAGGTGACACAGTCGTGACCAGGGGCCATGTTGCGTTTTGACCAGAGGATAAGATGAATGTCTTGTGCTGTGATTGTTGACGTCAGAGGGAGTTAACTGCCCCAAGTACTGGAAACCAGGAGTGGAATGCGTGTTCCATGAATCACCTTTTTTTTCCTTATTGTAATTTCATTCCCTTACCCCATGGGCAGGAGAGGGCTGGCAGTGGCACAGTCCACGCTCTTCAGCCAAACTGTTGTACAACATACATGAAAGGGGAATGCTTAGAAAAAATGTGGTGATATAAAGGGGTACATAAAAAACACAGTAAATGGAGATGGTGGGGATTAAAATATGCACAAATACAGGGACATGCACAGAGGGGACAGTTAAAAAGTCGACATAAAGTTAAAAGAACACAGCTGGCAATTCGTTGTACACTTAAAATCACAAGAGTCAAACACATGTTAAAAGTCGGCCACACTATATAAATCACACAGAGTGTGACATTTAAAAAACTGGAAACGACGGCTCGCAAAGAATAAAAACCACTGGTAGGGAACTGCTGATGGACTGGAGGTTGGAGAGGAGGGAAAAAGAGGGGAGGGGGGATGGGGGGGCGGGAGGAAAAAAAAGGGGGGACAGGGGGCACATCAAGAGGCAGGAGACGTGTGGGCGATGAAGAGTGGAGACAAGGCAGGAGGGAGTGTAGAGACACAGAAGGGGAGCACAGGAGAGCGGGAGAGGAAGGGAGAAAACCACTCAGGGGAATGTAGGGGAAGAAGAGGGAGCTCTGAGGAGGAGGCAGGAGGGAGAAGGTAGGAGGGAGGAGGGAGGAAGAAGGAGGAAGGTGGGGTTAGAGTTGGTAGGGGGGCTAGATGTCAAGGCGAAGCTCGTCATCTGGAAGGAGTAGGTGCTGGAAGCTGCTTTGTCGCCTTAAAGGCATTGATTTATATTCTCATAGAGCCGCTATGACCGCCCCTCTTATGTTACAGGAGCTAAATTTGAATATTGTATGAATACGTTGTTTCTGTTATTTCGTACGTGTCCATAAGAATAAACGCGACGCATTCATATAATGGCTTCTCCTAGATGGACAATGGATCCACCTTCTTCAGTGCGGATGCATAAGTACGTCCAACCTCCGGCGGGAATCTCAGAGTAGCGAGCATGGAGGAAACGGACTGCAGATGGCTCTCGGTGGGAAAGTGGGTCGGCTGTGAGGCGTATCGAGATAGTTCACGCATTTCCGATACACAGTGTGTCCCAGGTGGCGCAGTGTTTAACCCAAATGCCTAATAAGTGGGAGATCCCAGTTTCCAAACCCGCTCCGGGACACATTTTCACTCGTCGCCGCTGATCCCTCACAAAGTCCAAGTGCAGCTGATATCACCAACCTTTCCCTTTCCGATCCTTTCTCCTCCCTTCTCATTCAATTAAATCATAAATCTGAATAGTCTTTATCTTCAAGGTGCAGAAACGTGCATGCCAAGTTTCGTTTCTGTCGCACAACTTCTTTCTGGTACTGCGATCTTTTTTTCCGTCTGTGTATGTTCAAATGGTTCAAATGGCTCTGAGCACTATGGGACTCAACATCTTAGGTCATAAGTCCCCTAGAACTTAGAACTACTTAAACCTAACTAACCTAAGGACATCACACACACCCATGCCCGAGGCAGGATTCGAACCTGCGACCGTAGCAGTCCCGCGGTTCCGGACTGCAGCGCCAGAACCGCTAGACCACCGCGGCCGGCCGTCTGTGTATGTGTAATATTTCTATAGGCTTGACAGCCAAACAAGATTTATTTGGTACGGATGCACACTAGGTTCCGTTTCCTCTTGCGGGAATACAGGCGGCGCTGTGAGCGAGATGCACATGGGCAGGGACACCGCATTGGCGTATGAGGAGCTGAGAATTTGGGTCGGCCGCAAAGCGCGTCCTGATGGCAGCGGTTGCTAAGGCAACCGTTCTAGAAAAGCGGGGCAACCGCGTTCGAGCCCGGTCCGACAAGTTTTCAACGCGCATCAGTGCTGTAATGCGGCCGCCATCGGAAAATTTTTCCCAGAATACTGATATCCACGGTCGTTGAATCATAAAAGTGTGTGGGGTATGTTCTGTCGCACATGCCCTACAGAACCCACACCACAGACATATACAGGGTGTAACTTTTAAGTTGACAAACCAGAATAACTCGAAAATTAAGCATCACATGAAAAAATGTGTAGAATCCAAAGCTGATTATTTTCAAGGGGGACATCTGCTCGTGCTAAAATTAGCCCGCCACCCCAGCCCCCTGGGGGTGGAGCTGGAGGCAACTTTAAAATTTCAAACGGGAACCCTCACTTTCTATTGCAAAATCAGATTGTACATAAAAAAACTACTTACATTTTGTCTTAAACATTTGTTTTGATTCTTGGTAGTTGGCGCTGTAATACTCGTTTACGTCGTAAATTTTGATTCGCTAAAACTAAAAGAAATGTTGATTTGATTGACAGTTAAAAGTTGTGTGGCCTCATTATCATGAAAAAACGAAACTTATCCGAATCTGAGAAAAAAATTAATATTTGTGTCAACTTTTGTAAAACTCTAATCCCTCTCTCTCAAACCCCACCCTATGGGGAAAGAGGGAAAGTTTTAGTTTTAGCGAATCAAAATTTACGAAGTAAATAACTATTTTTTAATTATCCGTAACCATTTTCCACGCAAAAATGAGAACATGGATTTTCTCGAAGTACAGCGCCAACTACCAAGAATCAAAACAAATGTTTAAGACAAAATGTACGTAGTTTTTTGTGTAGAATCTGATTCTGCAATAGAAAATGAGGGTTCCCGTTTGAAATTTTAAAGTTGCCTCCAGCTCCACTCCCAGGGGGCTGGGGTGGCGGGCTAATTTTAGCACCAGCAGATGTTCCCCTCTAAAATACTCAACTTTGGATTCTACACATTTTTGCGCGTGAAGCTTATTTTTCGAGTTATTCTGGTCTGTCAACTTAAAATTTACACCCTGTATATAAAGTACGTCTTCTGTTACCTGCAGCGTCTTCGCAGTCACCTGCCTTGTACCTATGTTTTCCTGTCCCGTTTCTCTGGCTACCTTTTCTAGATATATCCATTTTTCTATTAGAAAACTGCCTAATGTGGTATTCACTATTTCAATAGCTACAGCTACAAAGAATTTCAAACTTACATCATTCCTCATCATTTCAGTACCCCTCTCCGTTTCACGTTGATTCTTACGGACGATTTTCTTAACTCTCTGCCCACTCTTCATCATTACTAAAACATGGTGATCCAGTTTATATCTGCTCCTGTTTATGCCTTCAATCCAATATCTAGTTTCGGAATATCTGCCGCATCATTATGTAACCCAACTGGAATCTTCCCATGTCTGCCAGCCTTTTCCTTCTTTGTGACTTTCGAACAGTGTATTCGCTGTTACCAACTGAAATTTGTAGCACAACTGCATTGGTGTTCCTCCTCTTTCGTTACTGCTAGCAGGCCCATTTGCTTCCACAATTTTCTTCCTCAGCCCACTACAGCAATGCAATCTCCCATGATTATTATATTATCATCTCCCTTTACATAATTACCCATTCAACATCCTCATATACCTCTCCTACCCATCTTCTGCTTGTGGCGTCGCCAACTATATCTGAATTCTTGTTGTTGACACTGGTTGGCTGTCGATTCTAATGACTAATGTCTTATCACTGAACTGTTCACAGTTCACCTTCCTGTTCATGACTGTTCTTACTCCCTTTGCACCATTTTCTGTTGCTATGTTCGTCTGACCAGAAAGTCTTATCTTCTTTGCATTTAACTTCAACGACACCCACTACATCTAGACTGAAACTTTACATTTGTCTTTTCAGATATTATGTATAGCTTTCCTGCTACGTTCACACTTCACACTATGTTCACATTCGACGGTCTGACTTGTAGAATAATTTCTTTACATCTCTTATTTAATCTTTTTTCTTCTTCTCTGAATTTTAAAGCCATTCTGTCAAATACAAAAAAATGGCTCTGAGCACTGTGGGACTTAACATCTGAGGTCATCAGTCCCCTAGAACTTAGAACTACTTAAACCTAACTAACCTAAGGACATCACACACACAACCATGCCCGAGGCAGGATTCGAACCTGCGACCGTAGCGGTCGCGCGGTACCAGACTGAAGCGCCTAGAACCGCTCGGCCACACCGGCCGGCTTGTCAAATAGAATGTATTATTTTTTCTGTTTACCTAAATATGTTTCGACCTCTAACTGCCATATTCCGTGAGCCTTGATTTAGTTCAGAAATTACGTTCCTTTGAAAGTGGATTTGTATAGGTCGGCTTCCAATTATAGTTTTTCTTTTTTTGTTTTTCATCATGTAATATTTTCCGTCCTATTATGCATCGTTAGTCTGTTTTGTTTTTTGGTTGTAATTACGTACTTTGTTCACAGTTTACTCTCGTCCGTTATCACATGGTATCACACACAAAGCGAAATTTGGAAGCAAACGTATGTCGCCATATTCATTGAGAAGTCCACGGGAACGTTTTTTGGATAAACAGAAAGAAAGAAAGAAATTATCTTTTGCAGAAGGCGGAGTTTAAAAATCCAAATTTATTTCATTCTGTTTTTACAAACACGACAGCCAAAGAGAAAATTGTTAGGTTGGTGCATACGTTGGTAGCGTATTCGTTTTGCATGTTGGTATTCCGGCTGCAGTGGGTTTATTTATCGACTGTCATTTTTTTTATTTTTAGTTCGCTGTTACTGTTCGAGTTTTGTAATTTGAAAATAGTGAGCGGAGCTGTGAACGCTAGAAAATGAAGTGCCAAGTGAAAAAATCGGACCATTTCCAACCTATTCTTCTATTTGAGTTCAATAGAAGGGTGACAGCAGTGGAGGCAGCCAGAAACATTTGCGTCGTGTATGGGGATAATGCCACTAGACAGAGCAAGGCAAGAAAATGGTTTTCTTTTCTTAAGGAGGATTGTTTTAACATTAGTGACTCTCCACATTCAGGAAGACCTTCGGGGTTTGATGAGGATTGTTTAAATGCGTTAATCTACAAAGATCCACGTCAGTTTACTCGAGAACAGGCGAATGTGATGAACCGTGCTCATTCCAGCAATGTGTGACACGGGGAAGAGAACCTCATGCTCTAAGCCAAATCATAAAAATCAGTGGGTAGCCTTAAGTGCGCCTCCGGTTGTTCGTCATGAATTGGCTCCTGAATAACACCGACCATTCCTATCCTTTATCATTACTGGTGACGAGAAATGGTGTCTTCATGCTAACATAAGAAAAAGAAAGGGATCGTTGAACCCAAACAAAGCAGCAACTCCCTCTACAAAGACATGCATGCATCCACAAAAGATAATGTTATGTACGAGGGCAGTTCAATAAGTAATGCAACACATTTTTTTTCTGAAACAGGGGTTGTTTTATTCAGCATTGAAATACACCAGGTTATTCCCCAATCTTTTAGCTACACAACACTATTTTTCAACGTAATCTCCATTCAATGCTACGGCCTTACGCCACCTTGAAATGAGGGCCTGTATGCCTGCACGGTACCATTCCACTGGTCGATGTCGTACTGCATCAATAACTTCTTCATCATACGCGTAGTGCGTCCCACGGATTGCGTCCTTCATTGGGCCAAACATATGGAAATCCGACGGTGCGAGATCGGGGCTGTAGGGTGCATGAGGAAGAACAGTCCACTGAAGTTTTGTGAGCTCCTCTCGGGTGCGAAGACTTGTGTGAGGTCTTGCGTTGTCATGAAGAAGGAGAAGTTCGTTCTGATTTTTGTGCCTACGAACACGCTGAAGTCGTTTCTTCAGTTTCTGAAGAGTAGCACAATACACTTCAGAGTTGATCGTTTGACCATGGGGAAGGACATCGAACAGAATAACCCCTTCAGCGTCCCAGAAGACTGTAACCATGACTTTACCGGCTGAGGGTATGGCTTTAAACTTTTTCTTGGTAGGGGAGTGGGTGTGGCGCCACTCCATTGATTGCCGTTTTGTTTCAGGTTCGAAGCGATGAACCCATGTTTCATCGCCTGTAACAATCTTTGACAAGAAATTGTCACCCTCAGCCACATGACGAGCAAGCAATTCCGCACAGATGGTTCTCCTTTGCTCTTTATGGTGTTCGGTTAGACAACGAGGGACCCAGCGGGAACAAACCTTTGAATATCCCAACTGGTGAACAATTGTGACAGCACTACCAACAGAGATGTCAAGTTGAGCACTGAGTTGTTTGATGGTGATCCGTTGATCATCTCGAACGAGTGTGTTCGCACGCTCCGCCATTGCAGGAGTCACAGCTGTGCACGGCCGGCCCGCACGCGGGAGATCAGACAGTCTTGCTTGACCTTGCGGCGATGATGACACACGCTTTGCCCAACGACTCACCGTGCTTTTGTCCACTGCCAGATCACCGTAGACATTCTGCAAGCGCCTATGAATATCTGAGATGCCCTGGTTTTCCGCCAAAAGAAACTCGATTACTGCCCGTTGTTTGCAACGCACATCCGTTACAGACACCATTTTAACAGCTCCGTACAGCGCTGCCACCTGTCGGAAGTCAATGAAACTATACGAGACGAAGCGGGAATGTTTGAAAATATTCCACAAGAAATTTCCGGTTTTTTCAACCAAAATTGGCCGAGAAAAAAAATGTGTTGCATTACTTATTGAACTGCCCTCGTATCTTGTGTAACCATCACTCTTGTCATTTATTGTCAACAACTACGACGTCTTTCAGACACAATCCAAGAATAGCTACCAGGAAGACTGCGTGAAATGATGCAACTTCACAATAACGCCCGCCCGCATTCTGCTAGACTGACAAAATACGCTATGCTGGGGTTGGGTTGAGAAGTCATTCCGCACCTATCTCATTCATTCACCTGATCTTGTGCCCTCAAACTTTCGGCTTTTCCGCTCTCCATCGAACAACGTTCAAGAAACTACTTTCCTAGATGAAAATACGCTTTGAACATGGCTCGACGAGCTCTTCACCTCAAAACAATATGGCTTCTACAGTCGTAGAATCGAAAAGTTGGCAGCCTGTGAAAAATAGTAGAGAGGAATATATTGTTGATGACTAACGTCTCTGTTATGTGCGTCTGTTATGGATAAACTTATGGATAAACACTACGAACTTATCCACCAGCCTAATACTTACCTTATTTAATCGTATGGCGAGGGCCCCCCGTCGGGCAGGCCGTTCGCCGGGTGCCGGTTTTTCAATTTGACGCCACTTCGGCGACCTGCAGTCGATGAGGGTGATAGGATGATGATGAGGACAGCACAACACCCAGTCCCTGGGCGGAGAAAATTCCCCGACCCTGCCGGGAATCGAACCCGGGCCCAGAGGATTGACAATCCGTCACGCAGACCATTCAGCTACCGGGGGCGGATCTAATACTTCCTAATAGAAACATCTAAAAATTCCCATGTGCTCTTTTCAGTGTAGTCATAGCCATCGTCACTCTTCTTCTGTTTCATTTTCCTCAGGTCCGGATATATTAACTGGCATCACATATTGTGCAGATTTCTGTTTACTTTTCCAATATGTTTCTGAGAATTCTCTAATAGCTGCAGAAGCTTTAGGTTTAGGTTCGTTGTTCCTACACTAAATTTAATATTTGGGGTTGCTACTCAACAAGTGCGTTGAAACTGCATGTTTTTTCCTTGTACGATGGAAAACTGCCAAACCGTATCAGAGGAACGCTGGTAGTTTTGTTAGAAGGACTCCAAGTCAATTTGACCTGCGACTGATCTCGCCAGTGTTGGCACGCCGTGTAATCTATCACGCGCAAATATCTATATATGTCACTCTAGCTAAGTCTCCAAATTGTCTGCGGAAGAGAGTTCAAAGAGGCATTTACACTTTCGACGTCTCGGAGAGACCTCTAGCTAGAGTAACTCTACCGAAAAAGTCGTTGGCGTACATGCGTGTTAATGAAATCGATACGTCACTACGCAGTGCTATCGACATATGCGACCAGTGTTTCCTAGTCATGACATAAAAGTTGCCCATAGCCACTACGGTAACGATGCGTGTCGACTTGTTACGCCCTTGCGGAGGAGCGTAGTGGCCTCGTAGCGTCCGGTGCTGTTCGCCTTTTGGAGGCCGTGAACAGATTTCGCCAGAAGAAAACACGCTCGCGGCAGGTAAAAACAGGTTGTTTCTCCGCGCATTCCGCCAGCCGGACGTCAGTGACTCGATCACAATGGCCGAGAACTGGTTCCAGAAGCTGCGTCCGACAAGGTGCCTCTCATCGTGAACCCTGTCAGTTTTTTTGAAAATCACTTGGTGACGCCCGCACTCGAAGATGTTTTTCGTAGCCTTTCAGAAAAGAAAGAAGAACACCTCATCGGCTTCGAGGTCATTACAGTTATAGCTGGACAAGGAGCTACCCGAAAAATCGCTTGATCTAATTTAGATAACCTTATGTCACCCTTGATTGACTGTGATTATGGAAATGCGACTGTTTAGGACAATAGAAAGATAAATTAAAACAATTATCCGCGCCGGTCAAATCTTATTTTCTCCTACGACGCGTTTCTAGACTTTACACCTTCATTTGTAGGTGTGTCAATAAATTATATCGTACTATACACCATTTTAGAGGATTCCAATTCACTCAAGATATATTTTGCAACAGTGCATATGGAGTACATGAAACGATTATATTTACAGACCAATAGCACGAGCGGTTCTGAGGTACTAGGTCTCGACCCATGTTGAAACACCATGCTAGTACATTGAGTTGCCTCCACGGGCGGCAATGCAAGCGCTGACTCTGGCGTCCAGATGACGAATACTCCCTGGGATACCCTATGCCACGCCTCCGAGACCTGTTCAAGTGGTTCTGTACGATTTGATGGTGTAAGTGTCGCGCGAGTCACTTCTCATCCCATCACATCCGACGAGTGTTCGATTGGAGACAAGTCTGGAGATAGTGCTGGCCAAGAAAGTTTCTGCACTTCTTATAGAGCAAGTTGAGTTTCATGGACAGTGTGAGAGCTAGCATTACCCTCTTGTAACAACATCATCGCCTTCCTGTTGCAAGAACGGAAAAAGAAAGGGTCTGACAACATTCTGTTTGTACCTACCGCTGGTTAGCGTCTCCACCAGAAACACGAAAGGTGAACGAGAGTTTTAGGTTACTGTATCCCAGATATAAGCCCTGGGGTGGAGCCAATGTGTCTTGGACGAATGCAGACAGCGCTCACCAGGTCTGCGTCGTACATGCAATCGAACGCCACTTGCAAATGGTTCAAATGGTTCAAATGGCTCTGAGCACTATGGGACGTAACATCTGAGGTCATCAGTCCCCTAGAACTTGAAACTACGTAAACTTAATTAACCAAAGGACATCAAACACATCAATGCCCCAGGCAGGATTCGAACCTGCGACCGCAGCGGTCGCGCGATTCCAAACTGAAGCGCCTAGAACCGCTCGGCCACTCCGACCGGCACCACTTGCATGCAGGTAGAATCTGCTTTCATCGCTGAAGATCACGGCAGGCCATTCCATCTTCCGAATAACCCTCTGAAGGCACAAGTCGAGCCGTACACGTCGATGCTGTGGTGTGAGTGATTGACGGGCCAGAGGTGAGCGTGCCCGGGTTCCACTGCTAATAACCAGTTCTCACAGTTCGTGTTCATACGTATGGGCTCACAAACCCTCTTATCTGTGCTGTGGTAGCTGTACGAACTGTCACTGCTGCCGTTAGAATACGACAATTCTGGCGGGCGTCTGAGCTACGTGGATGTTCAGGACCTCGTCTACGGGTGTGAGAATGTTCACGTGACCATTGATACTAGCACCTTAAAACAACTGAGCAGCATGTCCAACTTGTGTGACAATTCTTAGAAAGGACCATCCCGTGTTCCGGAAGGCCACAAATTGACCCTTTCAAACTCGCTCAGTTGGCTGTAGGATGCGTGAGTGCATCTTCGTGACATGGTTTCCTGCTTGTTTCTCACTTCTGCACCACACTGACCCTTCTAGCAACGGGCATTTAAGGGCAGCCACAGATGGCGCTCTCGTAACTATGCCACTAAGCTGTCTGTTGGCGGACTGTGTTGAATCCATTATCGGTATATCTTTATCCCCAGTTGGTATATACCGCCGTCGGCTTCAAATGGACGTCGTCTTTCCAGGTGCACTACCTTTTTTTTTCTGGCAGTGTATTTTTGTTTGCTGGATGTAGCCAGTTGACTGTATCGAGTTTCATTTCGCTACAAATAAGGTGCAAGCAGTACTTATTGACGTAATATGTCACTAGGATTACACATTTTAAAGAATAAGAAAGCTACTTGCAATATGTCCCAGCAGAAAGAAACCCTGAGTTTCGCCATAAACAAACATTTTCATGTTTATTTGTCAAACAAACAAGAAACAATAACACAAACAGTCTAGAGACTCCAGAATGAGATTTTCACTCTGCAGTGGATTGTGCGCTGATATGAAACTTCCTGGCAGATTAAAACTGTGTGCCGGACCGAGACTCGAACTCGAGACCTTTCCCTTTCGCGGGCAAGTGCTCTACCAACTGAGCTAACCAAGCACGACTCAACGCCGCGTCCTCACAGCTTCGCTCGTGCCGGTACGTCATGTCCCGAGTTCGTCTCGGTCCGGCACACAGTTTTAATCTGCCAGGAAGTTTCAGTCTAGAGACTGTACAGATGTAGAAATACCGTGCCTTGTTAGTCAAGAGCATTCATTACTAGCTTATTTTGCGAATCAGAGATACAGGTAACAAATATACAGAAGAACTTGGTGTATTCTGGAAGAGTCAGATTAGCGTGATTTCTATCCTTCGAGTGGTGCTCCCAAGCAGGAAACGTATGATCTCGTTCAAAGCGTTCCGATGATGTTCTGTAGCTAGTCCATTTCGTTTCCAGACACTGTGTGGGTTACGGCTCAGAAAAATGTTTTTCGAAGGTTGACAAAATTTTCGGAGATAGTTTTTCAAAAGTATGCAATAATTTATGAAAATTTACACTTTCTATGAAAACTGTGAGATAAATTAAGTAAAAGAATAATAGATCGTTATGTATAGCTCGACTTTTGGTTATGGATACAGTTGGTTCAGTTGTTGCGTTGTCAAATCCAAGAAGGCATGTTGGGCAATATGGAATATTTGGTATTCCATAAAATCTTCCTCGACTGTGCAGATGTTGAGAAATAAGATTAGATTTGTGACATGCAAATAACTGAAGGTAAACGAATCACTTCTGCTAAATAAACAAATAATTGAAACTTGCGGGCAGATTAAAACTGTGTGCCGGACCGAGACTCGAACTCGGGACCTTTGCCTTTCGCGGGCAAGTGCTCTTGGCCACGAATGGCAAAGGTCCCGAGTTCGAGTCTCGGTCCGGCACAGAGTTTTAATCTGCCTGCAAGTTTCTTATCAGCGCACATTGCGCTGCAGAGTAAAAATCTCATTCTGGAAACAAATAATTGTTTCAGAAATCTGTTTTGTAATTGATAAACTTAATAAAATTGGTATCAGATAAAACTATTCTTTCTGATACTGATAAGCAAATCTTTTACGAGTTTAAGTTTAGAAAAATCTCAAAACGCTATTTTGTTTACATAACATAAGTTTTTTCCCAAATTAACACGATTATTTGCATTTTACAACCCTTTTTCCATATTTTCCAACCATTTCATGTTAGCCCTCAAGTGCAATATTGTTGTAAAACTTTTTTGTGGCACAACCACTAACACACAAAATTCATCTAAGTGTTCAACTCTTTACAATGTTTTCCCTTAGGAATATCATAATTGCAAAAATATAAACAGTTATGAGCCTACTTCTCAGGATATGTATTTATTACCGTTCCAGTTTCATGATTTGGAGGAGGAGGAGGAGGATATTAGTGTTTAACGTCCCGTCGACAACGAGGTCATTAGAGACGGAGCGTAAGCTCGGGTGAGGGAAGGATGAGGAAGGAAATCGGCCGTGCCCTTTCAAAGGAACCATCCCGGCATTTGCCTGAAGCGATTTAGGGAAATCACGGAAAACCTAAATCAGGATGGCCGGAGACGGGATTGAACCGTCGTCCTCCCGAATGCGAGTCCAGTGTGCTAACCACTGCGCCACCTCGCTCGGTCCATGATTTGGAATTTGTTTTATTATTTAGATCACTCAGAAACAGATAGTATCAATAATTACTGTACATCGTGTAGTATTCATTAGAATCTTCTAAACCAGAACATTCAAATCCAATAATGAAAGCAAAACACTGAAAACATCAAACTGTAAACTAACACTTGGCAATAGCAACTAAGGCAGATAAGGGTAATTTGTTAGCGGTGGTATGTTAACAAATTTTCACTGACAAACGTTAGAAATAGTCAAGAAAAATAATGCTTTATAGATGGAGAAAGGTCCAAAAATCAAATTTCAGGCTGATCTCAATTCACTAATAAAGAAAATTTACTTCTTACTTACAGAGAAAGAGAAATACAGTTGTATATCCATAAACCCAAAATCACCACAACTGTGGTCGCAACTAAAGAGTCAGGGCTGTCCTGTTATATCTACTGTTAAGTCTAGAAATACCACAGCCTCTAATTTGACACACAAACTAAATGAGAATCTAAGGAAGATTTATACATTTGAACAAAGCTACACTGAAGGAAAGAGCAATGCTGTATTACATGAGCTATAAAAGATACTTGTTTCTAACAAGTTCCAAATGATATCATTAGAGGTCACCAATCTGTACACAAAGAACCATACAGATGACGCAGTGGAAGATAATAAACACAGTTTTACAAAACATAAAAATCTTTCAATGGCTGAAACTACTGAATTTATTGACTTGCTTGAAATGGTATTAAATTACAACTAATTCACTTCCATTGATAAAGTGTACAAGCAACTAAATGGCCTGGCAATGGCCTACAGTATATCTGGGACCATAGTTGACATTTCGTAACCCACCTTTAGCAAAAAATTATTTAACAGTAACATATCATGTTTACAAGACATTAAGTTCTACAGAAGATGTGTGAATAACACGTTATTAATAATAGAGGGGGAAACGAGCAAGAAATTGATGCACTCATTCAAGCTTTCAACAGCATGCACAGGGACATTCAGTTCACATGTGAATATGAATGCCAGAATTCAACACTATTTCTTGGCCTCATTATCACTAGAAAAAAACCGTGAAAATATTATGAGCATTTAAAGAAAATCCACTAGTATTGATAAAAACGTCCTTCCTTCTTCGTGCCACCCTCACACACACATACGATTAACAGCATATAGATCAATGTCACACAGAGCACGCAAAATGCCACTGAACAGTGATATGCTTCAAAATGAAATAAGAACACCAATCGTACAGACACGATGGTACGCATACCCTACTATGGCGCCATTTCACAGGAAATGTACACAAAGCTGAGACAGTGGCAATGAACCTTTTAGAAGCCTCTCAGGTATGCTAGATAATGTACAATAACTTTTGCTACTATCTGTTTTTGAGTGACCTACATCATAAAACAATTTCCAGATCCACGAAATAGAAACATTAACAAATACATATGCTGAAATACAGCTTTATTAGCGTTTTATTTTCATAATTTTATTTTTTACAGTACTGATACTCTTACGCGAAACTTTGTAAAAAGTTAAACTCTTATGTATTTGTCATCGGAATACTTGATCTGCAATTAAGATGGTAATAAATTAATGCTTTTTGACTTACTGTATTTCTACATCAATACAATCTGTGTACTGTATATGTTGTTGTTTCGTGTCTGTGTTACCTCTAAATACGAAACTGTATATTTACGACGAATCTTGGGATTTCTCTCTGCTGGAACATACTGTAAGTAGCTTTCTTATTGTTTAAAATTTTCAGTCCTGTTGCCATATTACGTAAGCATGTTCTTATTGTACGGTGTTTGCAGCTAAATGAATCTTTAAACACACAACTGGCTACAATCAGCAAACAAAAATATAATGTAGTCCGCTGATCGACCTGAAGATTGGAATGTAATCCTTCGAAACAAGTCGTGGGAGAGAATGAAAAGTAACTGACACAGATAATAATTTTAATTTATCTTTTATTCATCTGAGTAAGTCACGAAAACCAAAATCGGGACTGATGGCCGAAGATTTAAAGCTCGATGTTCTTGACTATGTCTTAACGAGTAAATCACTTCGCTCGGTACCATACAACGTCTCTGTACACCTGAGATTCCTGAAATGTGAAATATCTCAGATTACTGGTTGGTGTCTTGGCAACTGCCCATGCCTCTTCGACGGTGGGCGTGTACTGTAGGGAATCACTCAACTTCTAATCATATTTCGAGATTAAACTTCCTGGCAGATTAAAACAGTGTGCCGGACCGAGACTCGAACTCGGGACCTTTGCCTTTCGCGGGCAAGTGCTCTACCAACTGAGCTACCCAAGCACGACTCACGCCCCGTCCTCACAGCTTTATTTCTGCCAATATCTCGTCTCCTACCTTCCAAACTTTACAGAAGCTCTCCTGCAGGAATCACGGAAAACCTAGACCTGGAACCTGGATGGCCGAATTCGGATTTGAACAGTCGTCCTCCCGAATGCAAGTCCACGGCAAAGTCCGTGGAAATTCGAACTTTCCTGTGTTGGATGCAATTGAACACATGGAATCGCATATCTAAAATACAAAAGCACAGCTCTAGATAAAAATCTAGTGTGTATTCAAAATTTAAAAAAATGATTTATCAGTTTGGCTGAGCATGGGTAAAGTCAATTGGTCGTGTCCTAACACAGGATAGAGGGAAGACAGAGAGTTACAGGCCAGTCTGCAATTTCCGAACGGTTAGGAGCAAATGCAGAAAGACAAACGTCCAGCGAAGGTGTGGTTGGGTGTATGTATCAGCGCCAAACACTATCACGGGGCACCTAGGAAAGGCGCGGATTTTGGTACTCAATAGGATGCTTGCAGCGTCACACTCAAGGACACTCTAGGATCTGATTAGCACTATTTCCAGTCAGACTTATTACTGAACTGAGGGCTAATTCTAAACATTAGAGCAAGCGAAGGATGTAACTGGTTGCACAACAAAGGTCAGTGTCTGAGTTGGTGGGGTGAGAGCTAAAAGAAATAGCAATCACTAACATCAGTGTAAACAACTAACTTCGAGAGCAGCACTCCAAGTGGGAAAGTTCGAAGCCACGGGTTGTTTAGACGATAGACTCCGTAGTGGCCGACCGAGCACAAGGCGTAATGTTGCTGAGACAGTTCAGGAAGAAATGGAGACAGTAGCGGGTTCGTCTATGCACAGGGGAGTCAGCGCTCGTTCAGTCGCACGTCGCACCGGCATTCCATACACTACTGTTTGGTTGGCACTTAGGCGTACCCTCCGATGCTATCCGTACAAAATCCATCGGCATCATGAACTGTTACCTGGCGATTTAGTGAAGCGGAGGGCATTTGCTGTGTGGGCTTTTCAAAAGATGGCGGAAGATGACGATTGGTTGAGTAACGTGTTGTGGACCGACGAAGCTCATTTCACGCTCCGAGGGTCTGTCAACGCCCACAACTGCAGAATTTGGGCTACCGAAAATCCTAGAACTGTCGCGGATACCGTGCGGTTCTAGGCGCTACAGTCTGGAACCGGGCGACCGCTACGGTCGCAGGTTCGAATCCCGCATCGGGCAGGGATATGTGTGATGTTCTTAGGTTAGTTATGTTTAATTAGTTCTAAGTTCTAGGCGACTGATGACCTCAGAAGTTAAGTCGCATAGTGCTCAGAGCCATTTGTCGTGGATACTCCATTGCACGACGAGAAAGTCACGGTATGGTTTGGATTTACCACATCTACCGTTATCGGGCCTTTTTTCTTCGAGGAAATGCGTGATTCTGGTTTTTTAACTGCTACCGTGACGGGTGAGAGGCACGTCGATATGTTACAGAATCGCATCATCCCCAGCCTGGCTGATAAACACCTGCTGGAACGTACGATGTTTATGCAGGATGGCGCTCCACCCCATATTGCTAGACGCTTTAAAGATCTCTTGCGCGCGTCGTTTGGTGATGATCGTGTGCTCAGCCGCCACTTTCGTCATGCTCGGCCTCCCAGGTCCCCAGACCTCAGTCCGTGCGATTATTGGCTTTGGGGTTACCCTAAGTCGCAAGTGTATCGTGATCGACCGACATCTCTAGGGATGCTGAAAGACAACATACGACGCCAGTGCCTCACCATAACTCCGGACATGCTTTACAGTGCTGTTCACAGCATTATTCCTCGACTACAGCTATTGTTGAGGAATGATGGTGGATATATTGAGTATTTCCTGTAAAGAACATCATCTTTGCTTTGTCTTACTTTGTTATGCTAATTATTGCTATTCTGATCAGATAAAACGCCATCGGGCGGACATTTTTTGAACTTTTGTATTTTTTTGGTTCTAATAAAACCCCATGTCATTCCAAGCATGTGTGTCAAGTTGTACCTCTCTATCTACATTATTCCGTGATTTATTCAGTTTTCAAACTTATACTGACTTTTTGATCACCCGGTATATAAATCTACTTGGAAAAAAATGCAGCTACGTGCGTCCGCCAAACGAAAAGACGCTCATATAAAGGCGCCTCTGCCGGTAATTAATCTATGTATCTAACGATAGTTAAATAGTTAAATCGTTAGACTGAAACTGGTTTCAAAACGGGAGTTTGTTTCACAGCTGAATCATTTTGTGTGTCAAACAGTTCAGGCAGTTATGTAGTATTATCGTAGTAACGCTCACCTTTAGCAGTGGTTTGCACACTGCCGGAAAAAAAGTTTGACACCCTAAAAGACTGGGTTCAGTGGTATCAGTTCATAATATGTGCATACACAGGGATTGTAGTGTTAGTGATTCATTTGTCTCTGCCATCAGCGATCAGATGGCGCTCAGTTTTGACTCTGCAGGCAGCAGCTGTGCTGCGTTTAGAGGCGAGCAGTATTCGTAACATTCACCGTAGGGTACTACCTTGCCTCAGCGGAAAGTACGTACTCCTGTTCAACAGCTTCAGCGATTTTGAGCCTGGGTTAAGGTGGATGGACGTATCGATGGATTGCTGCACATGTGGGGTGAATCTGTGAGCATTTTGATTTGTTCGTAGGAAACTGACAAAGAGAAAATGTCGACGTTGCGTGTAACTTACCGCTATAAAGTTTCCGATATTGTAACAATTAAATTTAAGAAATTTGCTCGTATAATTAGCTTCAAAAAATTCGTTTAGCATTATTAGTGCAACATAATATTAATCTACATGTACATCTACATGATTACTCTTCCATTCACAATTAGGTGCCTGGTAAAGGGTTCATCAAACCACCTGCTAGCTACTTCTGTACCGTTCCACTCTCGAACAGCAGCGGGAAAAAAGAACACTTAAGACTTTCTGTGTGACCCCTGATTTATTTTATTATGATGATCACCCTCCTTACGTAGATGGGTGCCAACAAAATTTTTCACTCTCTGAGCAGAAAGTTGTTGATTGAAATTTCATGAGAAAGACCTGCCGCAGCCGAAAACGCCTTTTTTAATGACTGCCACCTGAATTCGTGTATCATATGCGTGGCAATCCCTCTCGTACTTCGCGATAATACATAACGAACTGCCCTTCTTTGAACTTTTTCGATGTCCTCCGTCAATCCTACCTTATGTAGATCCCTCACCGCACAGTAGTGCTCCAGAAGAGGGCGGATGTGATGAAATTTCTAAGCTTTCTTTGCCCTAAGTTTTTTAATTGAAAGCCGGCCGAAGTGGCCGCGCGGTTCTGGCGCTGCAGTCTGGAACCGCGAGACCGCTACGGTCGCAGGTTCGAATCCTGCCTCGGGCATGGATGTGTGTGATGTCCTTAGGTTAGTTAGGTTTAACTAGTTCTAAGTTCTAGGGGACTAATGACCTCAGCAGTTGAGTCCCATAGTGCTCAGAGCCATTTGAACCATTTTTTTTTAATTGAAAACTGTTTTCTGCTGCAGTATAGCGACAGAAGGACTTTATGGAAAGTGTAGCACATATGAACAGCTTTCAGCTGTAACAATTAATATAAAATGGGATCATAGATTACATGAATGTGCACCCTCATAAAATGTATCAAAGCCAAAAAGTAAGAAACAAACTGAAAATAAAAGTAGAAATGCAGAGATTACAAAATAATTGGTCATAGTAAAGTATTTTCCAACGAAGCTGAAAACGAACTGGAAAAGCGTATCTTTGTACCTGAAGACATATTACGTTTATATATGTCGTACGTAGGAAAAATTCCTTTCGACAGTGTAGAAAGAAACGGATTGGTCCATGATTTCAACGCAGAAATAGCCGTGGTAGGCAAAAAGTAGGCTACAGCCGAGGAAAATAATGAAAGCTCTATGCAAAACTTCAAAGCCTACCTGCGGAGCCTTCGAGATGAATAGTAGCCAGCGAGAAAAAAAAGAGCTAAATGCAGCAAAAGAGAAGATATCTAGAACTGCAGCTTACCTGTGAAAAGGAAGTGATCTGGAGACTCTGGGGGAAGCCACCACAGAAACTCACCAGCAAAAGAGAGGAATAGTATTGTGAGAGTTACGAGAAAGACTGCATGGGAAAAGTAATCAGATGCATGAAACGCAAGTTGTGAATTCATCGAAAATGTGCACGAGTGATGAAAGGAGTGAGAAACTGTATTGTAATGTCTACAAATAGTGATGTAAGAAGTAAAATATGGAACATTTCCTTAAACTTACACCAGTGAATATCATCAGGCTCAGGGACATAGTTGACAGGAGCGGTACAATTCATGTACCCACTGGTACAAATTAGGAAGCCAGAATCCTAATTCGTACCACAGGCAGATGGTTAGAAAATCAAGGGTATCGTATTAATTTTTCTCAGAAATTCTATTCTTTACATCAGATACCAAGAACAAAGTCCCCACTTGAGAATGACATTCATTACATAATTTTGTAAGTTACTGTTTAGGCTATAATATATAAAATCTCAAAAATGGTACAATTTAAGAAACTCTCAGTACTCATAAGTCACTCACAAGACCACTACGGTTAAGACACTGATGCTGTACAAATGTTTTTCACCGCTATGATAAATAATTTGTAACTAATAGCCAAATAGTACAGTGTAATTGAATAATTATCCAGTAATGAATAAAAGTACAGAATGACCATGCGAAATGTGTGCCTGGAAGGACAATGTTATATTTCTATATAACTTCATGTACAGTACATACACTGCGTATTTGTTCATTACGTCTCTCATTCTTTTGCATTCCCTCTCTGGGAGCTAGAATAACGCTTCGTATTATACTTGCGCTCAGAAAACCAATAATTCAGCCGTTTCCATAAAAAAAAAAAGAAAAGCAGTACGGTGCAGTGCAGATCTCATTGCTAGACACACATAGTTTGCTTGGCTCGGCTAAACGACCGCTATGCACGTTTGTACATAATACCATTGAAAATACAGGGAATAATTTCGTTCTAATTTTTAGTTAGAAATTTCGCAGCTAACCTTTACTAAGCATAACACTTTAGGGACCAATCTAGTTAAATGATATCTTCAATGTTAACAATGTCTACTCCTGCTGCGTTACTTTTTCCATTACTGTGTCCGCATTACTCTGGTTACGGATTTTGATCGTTTGCATTTAGAGTACAATTTGTTTGGTAAGAGCACGAGTACTTTGTAAGTCACCTCAAAAAAATGGTTCAAATGGCTCTGAGCACTATGCGACTTAACCTCTGAGGTCATCAGTCGCCTAGAACTTAGAACTAATTAAACCTAACTAACCTAAGGACATCACACACATCCATGCCCGAGGCAGGATTCGAACCTGTGACCGTAGCGGTCGCTCGGTTCCAGACTGTAGCGCCTAGAACCGCACGGCCACTCAGTAAGTCACCTCACTCGCAATGAAGTACTACGTAAAGGCCGAAGACTTCACTAAACGAGGACAGCGAGGTCGTTTTACTTCATCTAAGTATGGTTTCTGCAGTAGACTGCGATACATTAAGACCTGCGCTCAGACAACGTATTAACATCTGTGTACAGATGCCGGCGACAGCGGGAGCGGCAATAAATTGCCGCCCGACTGGGGTTTCCTAAGAGGACCTTTACGGAATGCTGTTCTCCTTACGTAGACTAGTAGCTCTGTTTCTGGGTCGAGTCGGGACCATTTCGAAACGTTTCCTGCTTAGAATAAACAACCAGTGGCATTTAAAACTAGTACGTACTGGCAAAACACATTGACTACTTGGGCACCGACATCGGTCAGAGAACATTAGGAAGTTGCACGTACCTTAAGTAGATAACAAGGATGTGTTATAGGCCTTCTGGCGTTCCTAATCTGCATAAACGATTTACGAAACAATCTGAGCTGCCCTCTTAGAATGTTTGCAGATGATACTGTCGTTTCCATTAAGTAAAGTCAATGGATGATCAGAACCAATTGCAAAATGATTTATGGAAAATATCTGCATGGTGCTAAAAGTGTCAATTGACTCTAAATAATAAAAGAAGTGTGACGTGATCCACATGAGTACTGTAGAAATTCCGTTAAATTTCAGTTAAACGATAAATCACACAAATCTGTCAGTTCTACTAAATACCTAGGGTTAAAATTACGAACAGCTTAAACTGGAGCGATCACATATGGTATCCTACCAGATAGGATTGACGGAGGGCATCGAAAAAGTTCACAGGAGGGCAGTTCGTTTTGTACATCGCGAAATCGGGGGAGAGAACGTCACTGATATGATACTTGAGTCTTTGTCGCAATCATTAAAACATAAGTGTTTTCCGTTGCGACAGAATATTTTCACGAAGTTTCAATCACCAACTTCATCCAACGAATGAGAAAATATCTTGTTGACACTTTTTTATGATTACCATGATAAAGTAAGAGAAATTAGTCGCGCGGAATGATTTAAATGATCGTTTTCCCATGCTCCGGTTGTGAGTGGAATGGTAGAGCAATAGTCTGAAGTTGGTTCTATGAACTCTCTACCAAGCACTTAAGTGGGAATTGTGGAGTAGTCATGCAGATTATTTTTTCTACTAATTTCAGTTTCTTGGTATATCCTAAAAGTATATATCCGTTTCCGAGGCTTGTGCACTCGCATTTAACATGAAAATATTCGATTCGAAACCTATTGGTGGGAGACACTTTCTTCAGTACAGTTTGGAGCTGTTTTAGTAGAGCAGGATATGCACTGGCACAAGGTTTGTACTCTGTGCAAAACTCTGTCAAGAGGCTACTCCTTTCATTCCTTTACCATTCATGCATAGCAACATATGAAATATAATAACACCACCATCAGTCATGGATACTTGTGTATTATCGTAAGTAGCTATCCACGTCCTGCCCTGGGAACTTAAGGCCGAGAATGGCGTTATAAATAGCGTCGCCAAATGGTCATCTACACGAGAGCTTTGTGCCTCATCGTCGTCCTCAGGGACTTGGCTAGTCCTCATATACCTCCTCCTTACATACCGCCGGTATTTCTATATATATATATATATATATATATATATATATATATATATATATATATATATATATATATATATATATATATATATATATATTAGAGAGAGAGAGAGAGAGAGAGAGAGAGACATGTTATTTATGTACAACCTCATTGGTTGCCGGTGGACTGGTCTCATTTGTGTTAGGCGTAGTGCGTTCATGCACATCCATAAGACTTACAATGTTCAAAAATCCTGGAAAAGAACAAAACTCCAGATAATCATTGTAGGCAAGTACAAATTATTTTCAACATGTATATAAATAGTGGTAGCTATGAGCAGACATCACGGCTTAGCTGTGATAGTTCTGTCATACGAAACCAACCATCTGTCTCCAGAGTGCCTATCATCTCCACCAAAAGGGTTAGCGTGTCGTCACCCATCAGTGGTGATGGTATGCTGTCATCTGTAACATCAAAAAATGTTATTAGATCATACCCACAAATGCATGTAAAATGATTTCATACATACTTGCAATTTTGCCATCCAGATGAGGATGCCAAAAGTCATCATCACGATCTCCAGAGCAGTCTTGACAACGTTGCGTCATGGCTGATAGTCAGCCTAATACTTACATGCATTCAGCTGGACCAGCTGTGACATACACACACTCACCTAGGAGTCACTGGATGGGGACCGAGGATGCATACACAGCTGCTTTGCGTTGGCAGGGCCAAATCCCATGCATCCAGGCAACAGGATAACAGCTTGCCACTTTTCCAGTCAATAGGGGATGAAACCTAAAAGGAAGAGGGTGGGGAGGGAGGAGGGAGGATGCTGATACATCTGTCTTGCAATCTGTGCCTACAGGATGTTTACCAGACACTAAATTTCCCTACTTCTTGAACACCTCTGTCAGAGTTTGTAAAGGAGCCTCTTTGTGTATTGAAGCAAACAAAGTCTTGTACAAAATATTTATTATGATTGTCCCTTAGCATGGCAGAAACACAGAGTGTGCTCACTGTCTGGATGTTACATATATACATTTTAGTGCATACTATTTCAGATGGCTGACAACAAAAATTTGCTCAAGTCCGCTATGTATTTTTCAATATCTCCGTAAGTGCTTGTTGTGATGGTCCATTAAAATGTCAAAGATATAGAACAAATGCAACCGCTGTCTAGAAGGTAGATGTACACATTATGGTGTCTATTTATTCAGGTGGCTGAAGTGACTGTACAGGAATGTTTCAGGGCAGAATGGATAGATAAGCGAGTTTACGTGTCTTCAGAGCAGGCGCGTGGTGAGTTGGTAGCAGCACCTGTGATGCGCTCCCCCTCAGATTTAGTGATAAAACAGACCAGTAGACAGCCTGTAAAAAACTGAATACATGCCGAGCATGAAAATAGGAGGAATCTGTAGTGAACTGTGAAAAAAGAAGCAAATATGTGCAACATCAAGCGAGTTTTGGTTATGTGGCCACGGTGTTCGGGCTTCTTTTAAATGAACCGTTACAATGGAGAAGTAGAGGATTCTTTAACGGTTTCAGACCGTCACACAGGATTGCGTAAATATTTTTGTGCATTACCTTGTTTGCCAGTAACACTTCCTCTTCGGCAGTGTTGTTTTTCTCATAGACTATGTAATATCTCCCATCTTTCACTAGATGGCATTACTCTTCGAGAGGCTAGTTTACTAAAAGGAATATAATTTATTACTTTGTGAAACAGATTTTTTAAATACCTAGATACTTTGAAAAATGTAGTAGTTAGTTCATGTACGATTATTTCGTACTTTTTTTCATTTTAATTTGTCATTACTTCAACGCAGATTATAATTCGTTGTTACGACGATATGTTGGAGCAAAAAAGATAAATATTCCATGATTGAGCTTTTAATTATGGCAGCGGCTCGCAAGATGTGGCGCGTTCTGTGGTAGTTTATGCAAACACGAGATGCTACGCATATGGTTCGACATTCACCTTTGCTCACTACTCAAAAGTAGTTCATTTTTACAGTTTCAATGGACATTTTAATTATAATTACTGCATGTGACTTAGCTGGTTAGCTCGTGATTCATGTAAGGTGTTGTAATTAAAGTAACCAAGTAAATAACGGTTTCATTTTTCGGTTGGGAAAGAGATAAATATCACACAAATAGCAGAGAAATGCGGCGTTCCCAAGGTATTTATTTATAGCTGCACTCGACGCTTCATACGCATGGAATTTATCTTTGCCTTATGAAACTTCTTTGTATGCAACGTTTGAAGTGGTGTGATTAATAACATGGACGACGAGCTTGTTAGCTTCACTAACATGGGAGAGAGCGACGTAGAGCTGGCCGTGCGAAAGTCAATTCACACTCAGATCCTCGCTCACCAGGATAGCCTCTGGTCTTCTTATTGGTTTACGGTCTTGCCAAAATGTAAGTTCACCAGAAAATGTACACATTTAGAGCAAAATGGTAAATTGTTAGTAATAAGTGGGATCCCAGGTATAAAAATTCGATAGCTGTGTCATCCCATTGAAATTTCCGCTTCTATGACGTTACTTTGGAAAGAATGAACTTGAAGCCTCTGTGAGTGAAGGCTTCTGAGGAGTGAGGCTCTCGATCAGATTTACATCGATCTCACTTTCAGAAGGAGTTTCCAAATAGCAAGTGAAAGCCTGATGTTCTCGAGCCACAGCAAATCTCGTCTTTTATGGTCTTCATTGAGTATTTGAGGCCACATAATCCTCAGACTTTTACCAGTTGTGGTATATTCAGAAAGTCTCGACCAATTTGTAAAATTCGTGTGCTATTGAAGAACATAAATATAATTTATCGAATGAAGTTCAGCAAAGTTGTTAAGTTTTCATGCACAAAGTGAAATCAGTAAATCTATAGACAAGTAAATTCGCTGTTATTTAGTATTCGTAAATATAATATTGCGTTGTTTAATTCTGTCTCCGACATAAACTTTCACAAATGCATCTGTCAATGAGTTAAAAAAACTGACAGCACCATCCGTTGGTTCATTGGTAAAGTCTGTGAAACTAAAAGAGGCATCTGTTGATCCTTCGGTGTATTATGCCGTGGTGGTGAAACATCCAAACTACTAAGCTGAGCAGGTGGTTTTAGATAATAACTTAAATCACGAAACCTTCTTTTCTGGTTTTGATTAAATGAAGCCTATATATGTCCCCAAGCTGCGCTCACGTTACCTTTGAAAAACCCATGAAAATTCGTCTAGTAGTTTCGGAGATTAGTATGTTCAAACACACAGACAAACACTACGATTTCACAGATTTATTATTAGTATAGACTGAGCTTTTTACTATAACCATCAGCTCGCAACATGTCATAATTGACATACACGCTGTAGCTTGTGCTACGCGTTTCGGTCAGTGTTTGCCTCTGCCTAGTAGCCAATCATATTTCACTTTTAAGTTTCGATGGACATTTTAATTATAAATACTGCATGTGCCTTGAACTGGTTAGCTCGTGATTCATATAAAATGTTATGACTAATGTAACCAAGCAAGTTATGGTTTGCACCAGCGTCCTGTATGCGGTTCTGTTTACAGATGAACCACACTTTCCTAAAATTCTCCCAATAAACCGAAGTCGACCATTCGCTTTCCCTACCACATTCCTCACATGTTCGCTCCAGTTCATATCACTTAGCTGCTATACGCCCAGACATTTAAACGACGTGACTGTGTCAAGCAGGGCACTACTAATGCTGTATCCGAACATTGCGGGTTTGCTTTTCCTACTCATCCGCGTTAACATACATTTTTCTACATTAAGAACCAAATGTCATTCATCATACCAACTAATAATTTTGTTTAGGTCATCTTGTATCAACCTATGGTCACTTATCTTCGACACCTTCCACAGCATCAACAGCGAACAACTGCAGATTGGTGCCCACCCTTTCCGCCAGATCATTTATGTATATAGAAAATAGCAACGGTCCTATCACACTTCCCTGGTGCACTCGTGATGTTGCCCCTGTCTCCGATGAACATTCGCTGTCGAGGACAACGTGGTGGGTTCTATTACTTAAGAAGTCTTCGAGCCAGTCACATATCTGGGAACCTATTCAGTATGCAAGGAACCTTCCTTAACAGAATGCAGTAGGATACAGTGTCGAACGCTTTCCAGAAATCTATAAACATCGAATCTGCCTGTTGCCTTCATCCATAGTTCGCAGTGTATCACGTAAGAAAAGAGCAAACTGGGTTTCGCACGAGCGATGCTTTCTAAAGCCGTACTGATTCGTGGACATGGGCTTTTCGGTCTCTGGGAAATTTATTGCATTCAGACTCACAATATGCTCTAGAATTCTGCAGCAAACCGATGTTAAGGATATTGGTTTGTAGTTTTGCTGGTCCGTTCTTTTACCCTCCTTATAGACAGGAGTCATCAACGCTTTTTTCCAGTCGCTTGGCACCTTGCGCTGGTCGAGATATTCGCGATGAACGCTGAGTAAGGGGCCAGTGACGTAGATGTCTTTGTAAAACCGAATTGGAATTCCATCCTTCCATCCGGCCCTGGCTTCTTATCTGTCTACATCTCTTTCAGTTGTTCCTCAACGCCAGGGATCCTTATTACCAAGTCATCCTTACGGAATTCTGTGCGATGGTCAAACAACCTCACGTTTTCCCGATTCTCCTGCGTGAGCGATTTATGAAAAGTGGAATTTTCAAATAAAACATCGGCCTCTATTTTGCTGGGGTATGTTCATTCGTAAATCGACATGACACAATAGATCATTAACACACTTACTAAACAAAACAAAACTAATTCTCGCTATTAATTTACCATACCGCGAAGTTGCATACGGGAAACGAGCATGTTATCATTTCTGTATATGATCATGTCGAGTACTGCGAGTATTGTTGGGATACTGGGGCAAGGAAGACATGCTCACGTATTGGGTAATTATTCTGGACAATTACTCCATTATCGTTATACGATATGTACGATGATGGTTTGATAGTTCCGGTAAATAGTTGTGAAAGTATGGAACATTTTTTTGCGCCTTCATGGTTGATAAGCTTGTTTATTGTAAGTGTTGTATAAAGAATTTCGAAAATGTACTGCATACAGTTCATTGTTGACAGCCGTCTGAATTGGTCAGCTTGTCGACTGCAATTATAAGTGGAGGAAGACGAGTTTCGTGCAATTATTTAACATTTTCATTTTATGGACTGGACTGCCACACAAATCAAAACAGAACTGGATGAAGTTCACATGGACTCTGCACCTTCACTGAAGACCATTTATGAATAAGAAATTAAAACGTGGTTGGACAAGCACTGAAGACGAAGCGCGCTCCTGCCGTCCAATTGACGTCAATACAAATGAAACCACTGACAAAATAATATCGTAATGCAAGGCCGCTTAATAGCTGAGACTGTAGGCATCTCACTTGAACGAGTGCATAATATCTGCACGGATAATTGGCTGCGAAGAAGCTGTGTGAGAGGTGGGTGCCACTGTTACTCACAGTCGACCAAAAGCGCATCCGGCACAACATTTAGCACAGTGTCTGGCAATGTTGACTCGAAGTTCCGCTAGATTTTTTGCCCCGATTTGTGACTGTTGATGTAACCTGGATCCATCATTACGCAGCACAGTCAAAACAGCAGTCAAAATAATGGACAATGGCTAGTGAAAGTGCACAAAAGAAGGCAAAGCCCATTTCGTCAGCTGGTAAGTTAATGGTCACTGTTTTTTGGGATTTCCAAGAATGATCCTCACAAATTACTTAGAAAAAGGTAGAACCATAATTGGAACGTACTACGCTTCATTGCTGGGTAGTCTGAAACAAACATTGGATGAAAAAAGACAATGGTTGGCACTCAAAAAAGAACTCTCTCACCAGGATAACGAACCATCCCACACATCGATAAAAATGGCGAAAGTGGATGAACTGCGATTTGAATTGGTTGTTCATCTTCCTCGTTCACTAGACTTAATCCCAAGTGACCTCTTCCTGTTCTCTAACTTGAAACTTCGACTTGCTGGGGAGAAAGTTTCATAAATGAGGAAGTGATAATTGCAGTCAACGAGAATTTTGCTGAGTTTGACAGAACCTAATTTTCTTATGGGATGAAAAAGCTGGAGGATCGCTGAAACAAGTGAATATGCCTCAAAGAAAACTATGTCGAGAAGTAAGGTGAGTTGTTTACGAAACAAACGTTTTTTCTTGCTTTTTTACCAGACTTATCAAACGCCCCTCGTGAGGAGAGGATTGTTTATAATTATAGCCTTAGTTTTAGAGGGATTAATCTTGAGGAGCCACAGGTTGCACCAGGATGTGAAGTAAAGAGGATGTTCATCGTAGGTAGAAGAGGAAAAGAAAGGTCTGAGAAGTTAAGAGAGTAGCGTGTACAGAGAAGCGTTGTTTGCACTGACAAAAGTAAGGCGAGCACGTTGTGAGCAATTCAAGCAGATAGCGACCCCTTGCGAGAAGAGCTGCAAAAGTGAAAAAGAGAGAGAAGTTTGACGAAATCCATCGCGGTCTGCGTTTCCCGCCGAGCGACGGAGCCCTGCTGTCCGCTGCGGTGTGAAGGCCCACGATATGGAGTCAGTCACCTCAGCTTCGGCCTTCATTGCCACCAGCCACCAGCTGCAGCGGGCGCGGCTTCCGCTCTGGGCCCTACCGGCTTCCAAGACTGCTGCTGTGGCCACCGTCTTCTTCCGCCGCTGCGGCTGCTTTCCGCAGCGTGACCAAACCTTGGGCAGAGCGCATCTCGCAAGGCCAGATGTCGCCGTGTCGGCGCTGCGCCTGTGTCTGCCTAGACGTCCAGCCTCTCTCCCGGTGACCTGCTTTTTCCCGCCGTATAAGGCCGTGTTTGTCAGGCGTTTTCCAGTCGTAAAGATGCACCAGCCGATGGTGCTGCGGCCGCTTACTAAGTGTTCCAACAGACGAACGGTAGCTATACCAATGCAAAAATGCACCAAAGTTCCATTAGGACTGCACATGCTCGTCTCTTTCTCCTCCTCAACCCGTGATCACAATTCAAATTCCAAGCATTTCCAGTGCATTCCTTGATGGTTTAACACACTGTACAAAATTTGTGTTCTGGTGATATATTGAAAATACACTACTGGCCATTAAAATTGCTGCACCACGAAGATGACGTGCTACAGACTCGAAATTTAACCGACAGGAAGAAGATGTTGTAATATGCAAATGATTAGCTTTCCAGAGTATTCACACAAGGTTGGCGCCACCTACAACGTGCTGACATGAGGAAAGTTTCCAACCGATTTCTCATACACAAACACTAGTCGACCGGCGTTGCCTGGTGAAACGGTGTTGTGATGCCTCGTGTAAGGAGAAGAAATGCGTACCATCACGATTCCGACTTAGATGAAGGTCGGATTGTACCCTATCGCGATTGCGATTTATCGTATCGCGACACTGCTGCTCGCGTTGGCCGAGACCCAATGACTGTTAACAGAATATGGAATCGGTGGATTCAGGAGTGTAATACGGAACGCCGTACTGGATCACAACGGCCTCGTATCACTAGCAGTCGAGATGACAGGCATCTCATCCGCATTGCTGTAACGGATCGCGCAGCCACGTCTCGATCCCTGAGTCAACAGATGGGGACGTTTGCAATACAACAACCATCTGCACGAACAGTTCGATGACGTTTGCAGCAGCATGGACTATCAGCTCGGAGACCATGGCTGCGGTTACCCTTGACGCTGCATCACAGACAGGAGCTCCTGCGATGGTGTACTCAACGACGAACCAGGATGCACGAATGGCAAAACGTCATGTTTTCGGATGTATCCAGCTTCTGTTTACAGCATCATGATGGTCGCATCCGTGTTTGGCGATATCGCGGTGAACGCACATTGGAAGCGTGTATTCGTCATCGCCATACTGGCGTATCAGCCGGCGTGATGGTATGTGGTGCCATTGGTTACACGTCTCGGTCACCTCTTGTTCGCACTGACGGCACTTTGGACAGTGGACGTTACATTTCAGATGTGTTACGACCCGTGGCTTTACCCCTCATTCGATCCCTGCGAAACCTAACATTTCAGCAGGATAATGCACGACTGCATGTTGCGGGTCCTCTACGGGTCTTTCTGGATACAGAAAATTATCGATTGCTGCCCTAGCCAGCACATTCTTCAGATCTCTCACCAACTGAAAACGTCTGGTCAATGGTGGCGGAGCAACTGGTTCGCCACAATACGCCAGTCACTGCTCTTGATGAACTGTTGTATTGTGTTGAAGCTGCATGGGCAGCTGTACCTGTACCCGCCACGCAAGCTCTGTTTGACTCAATGCCCAGGCGTATCAAGGCCGTTATTACGACCAGAGGTCGTTGTTCTGGGTACTGATTTCTCAGGATCTATGCACCCAAATTGCGTGAAAATGTAATCACATGTCAGTTCTAGTATAATATATTTGTCCAATGAATATCCGCTTATCATCTGCATTTCTTCTTGGTGTAGCAATTTTAATAGCCAGTAGTGTAGAAAGTTGAGAATACAAAATAGTGCCCAGCATGAAAAAACTTGAATATGGTTAAAATATGATTCGCAAACTATTGCACCCGTTTTCATTTCGCTGTTTTTTTTTTATTTTATTTATTTATTTCGGGTGTCGTGAGCAATTTATACGGCCCAGTCGCATTAATGAGACAACATATCAGAAACCTTAATAACCACTTTTTGCAGCGCGGAAGTACACGAAAAGAGTCAGTAAGGTTGTGGAAGGCTCTGACAGGAATGTGGAGTCATGGCGACGCCAGTGCAGTGATTAGCTTCGCTAGGGTTCTCGGCTGAGGATCCACAGTGCGAACAGCTCGATCGAGGTAGTGCCATAGATTCTTGATTGGGTTTAAATCTGGGGAGTCTGATGGCCAGGGTAGTATAGCAAAGTCATCCTGGCGCTCTTTGAACTACACAGTACATTGCGAGCTGTCTGACACGTTGCAATTGGCTTGCTCATAGAAGTCAGCAGTGCCGAGGAAAAAAACATACTGCACGTAGGGGTTGGCTTGGTCCCCAAGGGCAGATATGTACTTGTGTTGATCCATTGTGACTTCCAGAATGACGAGATCAACCAGGGAATGACACAAAAACATTCCCCACATCATAATGCTTCCTCCTCTGGCCTAGAGCCTTACGAATATTGTTGCATGGCCATACGTGCCAACGGCCTTCTATCTGATGGAGCGCAAAACGGAATTTATGCGGAAAGATCACCTGTTGCCACTGTCGGTGTGTTTGGGGGGAGGAGGAGGGCAGTGGCTTGCCATAGATTGATGTCCAGTGATGTCTTCTGCTGGTGTGGAGCCGTGTCTCGTTGTTTATTATGATAAACACAACAGTCTGTGTAGGATGCAGATAGTTTTGCATTTATTATTATCTTGCTAAAATTGCGTGATACATTTTTTATATGATTGTTCACTTAGAATTTTGGCGTCCCAAACCTCCTTGGTACACTTTTGGAGCTGTTGTGCAACATTGCACTAATGTACTATTTATTTTGTCACTTTTTTTGGATGTAATTCACTGCACAAATTTTTCTATATAGAAATAAACACTACACATTTAATAAAGTGTGCTTATAAATAATCTGATGGTGTTCCTGCAATACAGGCTGTATACATCGCAGGACGCTGAATCACCATAGTTACATACATTAATCGATGCGCTCGCAGAATATACTGAAAAAATAATAGTTCACGCTTGCATCTCGGCATGTGTAAAAGCGGCGCGTTTCGTTTATTTCAATCGTTCGACTCCGCTTTACAATTTCTCGGGATGTAATTGACTTATTGCGATGCAGCCAGCGCCACTCTTTTCGTGATTTTTCATATTACTGATTACATAAGAAATACTATGAGGTGTCTATTTAAAGAAAACATGAATTTGCGTTAAAAATAATATTTTCTTACGTTGAAGGATGTCTCATAGTATTTACTTTCATGGGTCCCTGCCTTACATTCATATCCATGAAAGTGGTTTTTCAGTATATATTGTTGTTCGAGAGATATTTGCACTGAAACGTTTAAGTGGGACGGCCATACACAAAGGGTGTTCGTTTTAACTGAAGAATTTGAAATATCTCGAAAACTACATATGGGATCAAAAAAGTTATAATTCCAGTTTGTTTGTCTCGGAGGGGAACTTCCAATTATACCAAAACTGGACCCGTCAACCCTCCCCAGTCGTGGTGGCGGGGCAACTTTGAAATCATCAATTGTAACCCTCTTTTTTTATTGCAGATTACGATTCTACGGCAAAAAACTACATACGTTTTGTCTGCAACATTTTCTTCATTATGCCAAAGACGGCGCTGTAATCGGAGGAATACAAGAAGGTATACAATCGTAATTTACGACATGCTACTCAATGGCCTTGAGAATCCAATGGCGCGTAGGACCCCACTGCCATGCTGCGATGCTAGGACAGGCCAGTATTTTAGAATTTCTAATTAGAAATCCCATTCCCAACGCTGTTTTCTTCCGACATATCGAACAGGAGACTACTCGAAGCGCCACTGTAGCCGTGGCTCGAGGACACCGCTACTCTACTTTTCCAAACAGAGTGGTACCTCCAACGTCAGTACACCTACTCATCCGCTTTTCCAGTGGCCGTACACAGGACAGAAGCATATCTGCGGGAACGTCAGCACAGGCGTTTTCGATCTTGTCTTCATGGCCTGTTGGCACTTGCTAGTGCACATTATCTTTTAAATGTTGCCAGAGAAAGAAATCAGGCGACGTCAAATCTGGCGACCTAGGGGGCCAACTAACAGGGCCACCTCTACCAACCCACCGACCAGTGCAAACATGGTCTAATAACTCCTGTGCCTCAATTGCGTATCGAGCTAGGCAACCATCTTGCTGAAATCACGTACGCTGTCGAACGTGGTAACATCCTGCAGTGTACTACGGTAGTTTCTGTTCCAAAAACGTTTTATATTTCCGTCCGTACAACGTGCCGTCGATAAAATATGGACCAATGAGCTTGTTCCCCACAATGCCACGCCACACGTTAACCGACCAAGGATGTCGGTGGTCACCTTGCCGTAACCAGTGTGGATTCTCTACACTCCAGTAATGCATGCTATGCCGGTTAACGCTACCATGGTTTGTGAATGTAGACTCATCGGAGAACACTATCTCGGCAGAGAAAGTAAGGGTCATTTGTATTTGTCGACGTGCCCATTCACAAATTACTACGCGATTATGGAAATCGGCGCCATATGTTCTTGAAGTAGTGATGAACGGCATGGATGATACTTATGACGGTGCAGTAATGTGGCAATATTACCTACGGACATACCGGAATCGCGACGTAATTGCTGGTGCTTATCCGTGGGTTGTGGTGCACTATAGTTAGTACACCTATTTCAGTAGCTTCTCCTTAACACGTTTGCTTCGTTTCCTTTTGACGGTCTGTGCGCTACCATCAGACGTAAAGCTGTTTACAACCTTGTAAAATAACGAACGACAGTGAGCTTTCTCTGGAAAACAGTAGGTCTACAAGACAACATCAGCCTCAACACTTCTCCGTAAAGCATGTTCATTTCAATTTTTTTATGGTTGCTACATTTATCGTCCACTTGCACGTCTGTTCTCCAAATAATAGGTAGGTGTGCAGCCAATAAACACTGCGCAAGTACTGTAATGTTTAGAGACGCTATCTGTTATATCTCTGCACGATACGTGAATTCCGGTCGCTGTGTACTGCCTGTTATGATACGTTGTAGTTCGCTACACGGCCGCGGTGGCACGTCGGGTATTACCCTGTTCGATACGTCGGAGGAATACAACGTTGCGAATAGGGTCTCCAATTAGAAGTTATGAAATGGTGGTGGTGGTTAGTGTTTAACGTCCCGTCGACAACGAGGTCATTAGAGACGGAGCGCAAGCTCGGGTTAGGGAAGGATTGGGAAGGAAATCGGCCGTGCCCTTTCAAAGGAACCATCCCGGCATTTGCCTGAAACGATTTAGGGAAATCACGGAAAACCTAAATCAGGATGGCCGGAGACGGAATTGAACCGTCGTCCTCCCGAATGCGAGTCCAGTGTAGTTATGAAATACTGAGGGCCATTGAGTAGCATGTCGTGAATTACGGTTGTGTACCCATTTCTATTCCTCCGATTACAGCTCCATCTGAGGCGAAACGAAGAAAATGCCTCAGACAAAACGTATGTAAATTTTGCTATTTACATCGTAATCTGCAATAAAAAAACCACATTCCCATTGAAGATTCCAAAGTTGTTCCCCGCCACCCCCTCCCCCTGCGAGGAAAACAAATTGGAGTTATAACTTTTTTTCGATCCGGTGTGTAGTTTTCGAGATATCTCAACATCTTCAGTTAAAACGAACACCCTGTGACATTGAGTGTGTGTGTGTGTGCGTGTTTTTGTTGGTAAGAGCTTGATTATGTTTAGATACCACTTGAAAATGAGTCATGATCGAAACAAATAGCAATAAATACAAAATATATAAAAATAACCAACTCTGGTGAACTATCATTACAAGGCATTTCATGCAATTTATAGCTGCGGGAAACCATGTAAAACAAATATTTAAAACTTATTTCATTTTTCCTTTTATTTCTTGTAAAAATATCCGTAACTGGAATTTCTGTTTTATTTGTTATACAGTGTAAATATTAACCTACAGATCTGGATGGTCGGGCTACTTCATTTCTTATGCTTGTAGACAGTTCCAATTTTACGTTTATACATACCAGAAAACAAAAGAAGTGCCACTCCTTTCGGGACGCGGCGGCTAGAGTTCTATCGAGTCCCACAAAATCATTGGACTTCACACAGAAAGTAGAGTGTGCCAAACGAAAGTATCCTAGTAAACGAGGAACCAAAACCGTATGTTGTGATATGAGTTTCCTCAACAATTTATTTTTTATTTTTTTCGAAATCGCAGAAACGGGTTTCAAAAATGGTTCAAATGGCTCTAAGCACTATGGGACTTAACATCTGAGGTCATTAGTCCCCTAGACTTAGAACTACTTAAACCTAACTTACCTAAGGCATCACACACGTCCATTCCCTAGGCAGGATTCGAACCTGCGACAGTAGCAGCAACGCGGTTGCGGACTGACGCGCCTAGAACCGCTCGACCACAGTGGCCGGCGAGAAACGGGTTTCATTCAAATTTAAGATTAGGAGCGACTTGAGAACTGCTCAAGAAACGTTTTGCATCGTTTGTGAGGTTTTTTCATCAGAAAACCCTTTCTCAATACTCCTTTAATCATTGGAAATCGCTGGGTACAGCCATCTGTGTAACAGAGGTAAAAAAGAAGTGCACACTCATTGACGTTCAGTAGAGCGCGGCGTGACTTCAAGTATGAATGGGCCCTACAGTTAGTCAACAAGCCTTGAAGGGTCATTTCAAACTAGACGATGCAGGAAGTTTCACTTTGCGGCAAGAACCGTTGTCGGTCTCCGGATTGTCGTTCAACCAGAGCGACGTAATTCCAAGTTTCAGGTGCTACCGTCAGACATAACACATTGAAGATACGGTTGGCAATGACCACCCGTAGACAACAACAACACCTGATGACCACAAATTGTGGCTTATAGGTACTCCAAGGAAAAAAACACTGCCTGACCAAAAAAAAGCGAAGCACCCAAAGGGGAGGAGGAAACGAAACTGTAGCTTCACGGATTAGGAGAGTATGTGATGGTATTTCACCGATTACAAACGCGAGTCAAATTTACGAAAAACTTCGCAGTATGAGCCCACTAATCGGTATGATGTTGCATCCCCTCTGCCCTGGACGAATCCACTTATACGGAATGGTGTCATAAAGCCGTTGTATCCTCTCCTGAATCAATCTGGCTCACAAGTGTTGTAATTGGTTCTTGATATCTTGGATATTGGAACTGGGAACGGAGCTGACGTCCAAGCTAGTCCCCAATACCCTCCATTGGGGCAGATCTGAGATCTTGCTGATCGTGGGAGTACCTCAGACACAACCGTTTGCATTGTGCTGTTAACGGCAGCTTACCCATAGGACGGGATTACCCTAGTCCGGTTGTTACTCATCCCTGATGAGTGGTGAGGGTGACGCAGAATGTTGCAGGGAGTCCATTACTGACTCTCAGGCGACAGATGTGAAGTATTATGATGTGCTTGGTGCACAATTCGATGATGCTTCCTCATGGTGGTCAGACGAATCTTGAAGATGAGTGGACCTGCCCGTATATTCCCATCAGGCCACTATTACATCTGAATGCGCCACTAATTTGGATACTGCACGAGTCGAGCAGCTGGCCAAGTGGAGACCCACAGTGACGCCCCTTTCACACTATCAGGTGCTGATAACGCTGTTTCACACGAGCACACAGCATTTCACAGTGATCATTCAATATCTGACATCATTCACTCCACAAATGGTAACAACACTAAACATGAAAAACACTAATACACGCTGGTGGCTGTCTTACCCGTCGTAAAGAATTGGAATTTTAATCATTTTGATAAGCGCCGATGGTGTGTACTTGTACGGAGTTACATTGACATCCAAACATTTCTTCTGGGTGTTCCACTTTTTTGTCAGACTCTGTACACAAAAACTACATGCATCCAGCTCGAAGATAAGTGGGAGGCTCCATTGAACAGGGCGATACCCAACCGTCTCCAGATGATCAATTTAGCCTCTAGACGTCACTTACGAAAACCAGATCAAACTCTCCAGCGCGAAGAAGGTGGGCAAAGGAACATCTGGAATGTACCTTGAATAAATGGCAACTGTTTCTTTTCATTGACGAGTACAGGACTTGTATGACGTTTGATGATTGTTGTAGAACGACTGTGATGGCGACCAGGTACCAATGTACATCTCATGGATCAGTTATGTTCTGGATCGGTATTTTCTATGGGTATCGGATGCCTCTCTTCGAAGGTAATTTGAGAGCTGTGAAACATTGGTACAAAATCCTCCAATTTTTTGACCTGCCCCTCGTAACATTTCTGCGAAAGGTTCATCTTTAAAGGCGATAATACAAGAGCACGCTTCGCCCAGCTAGTGAACATATTTCCTCTAGGAGGCAGGGAGCAGCGAACTGGAACAGCGCATGGTATCTGCTGACATGAACTGGGTTGAGCACGTTTGGGAGCAGCTGAAACTTAAGCTGTGTAGAAAGGAACTGTAGGACAGATAGTGCAGGAACGTCTCTATCACCTTCATACTAATGAGGGTCCGAGGATGTTACAACGTAGGGAACAAATCAACACGGTACTGAGTGGTATCCAAAAGCAGATTTTTATTTCGCAAATGTGAAAGTGATCACCTCGCAGCAGACTGCCTGTACTTTTGGTTACAGGTTTGCTTCTGTTTCACGGAAGTGTTATTTTTTTGATTTCATAAGGCTTATTGTTTCACTTCCTGCTGCCCAGAGATGTCTGCGGGTATGCAGACGACACAGAACTCGCTTTGAGCAGTTTATACGAAGCGCGTTTTTAAAGAAAGTACCGTTTTGCAGTATACGAATAGCTGTTGGAGCATTACGGTCGCCGAACTGCACATGCTCACAAAGTACCTTCGACTGTTGGCTACCTACTCATGCCATTACGGTAGCTTTACATTTATTTGTACCTGTTTACGAATGACACAGCTGGTTGAAAATGCTGTCGATTGTGAAATACGTGCTTTGTACGTTTCTAAACTTCAACAGGCCTGAAAGCTGCCGAATTTTCATCGGAAGATTAGCGAAGTGTATGTAGAATGCGCTGTGAACGCTCTAATGGTTAGAAAATGGTGTAATGCATTGGAAGAAGCAAGCATCAACGTGCACGACGAGAAACAGAGTGAGAATATCGATAAAAAAAATTTAGAAGACAGACGCAGCACGATTTCAATTTTATCTCACGGCTTTCCTCACATTTCAAGAAGTGTTCTGTACGAAACTGTCACAGAACGCTTGTAGTATCGGAAGTTGCGCACACGGTGCGTTGTATAATACTGATCGTTTAGCCAGTGCAATGACTTTCCTCCAGAGGTACTGTGGTGAAGGGGGTACGTTTCGAAGTCAAATTCACACTGACGATGATAATATGGGTTGCTCACATTACACTGAATAAAAAGAGAAACAATCCTTGTAATTGAGACATTCAACCTCCCCCATGGGATTGAGGTACCAACAAACAGTTTAGCCAGTAAAATTATGTTCACTGTTTTTTGGAGTAGGCAGCTTTTCTTGCTTCAGTTTTTTGTCTCGGAGTAGCACAGCCGAAGCAGATAGTTATTGTGAGCTGTTGGAAGAAACTGCGCTGTGCAATCCGAAGCAAAAGGCGTGACGTGCTCAGTAGAGGCATCGCTGCATGTCAACGGCTGTCCCCATGTGGCTCATCACACCCACGAGCCCATCACGTCATATGGTTGGGAACAATTTCGTCATCAACCTTATAGCTCTGACGTAGCACAGCCTGACTGTCACTTTGTCCTGTGCTAAAAGAAAGCGTCTTGCGGGTACGAGGAAGACGATGATATCAAAACGTCACACTAAAAACAGTACATACCAATCAGCGGTACCAGGAATATGTCGATGTCAAAACGTCACACTAATAGAAGCGCATTGCCGGTCAGTGACACAAGGAAAGACACTAAAAAAATGGAAGCACCTTGCCAGTCAGCTGTACGAGGAAGCACCTTGCCAGTAAGCTGTACGATGATGATTAACAGTCAAAACTTAAGTACATGATTGGTTAAAAAAGACAGGAGTCAGTTTTCTATGAGGTTGAATTTAAGAAGCTGGTCATATGATTCGACAGAAACTAAAACTCCATCCTAACTGGCCTCGCAAGACCCAGCGGTACCGACTGGTCACCGTGTCACAGGATGTGGGTATGAGAGGCTTGTCGTCAACACATTGCTCTCCCGTCTATTATCAGTTTCCGTGACCGGAGCCGCAACTTGTCAGTCAAGCAGCTCCTCAGTTGGCCTCACAGAAGCTGAATGCACTGTGCTTGCCAACAGCACTCAGCAGACCCGGACGGTCACCCTGCCAACTATTTGTTTATTTTATTTTTGTTATTCTTACTTTAACAACACTCTTCGTACCGTGTAAGTCCAAAAGTTTCGTAACTGTACTAATAAAAAAAGGACAGAAACATGAAGATTGTGGTTTTAATGATTCAGGTGCTATATTTAGTGTATCCCCACTCGAGTACAACACACATAACGTTCGTACTACCATGTTCAACTGTCAGAAAAGTGATTCTTCGGCAGATTGTTCAACTGGCACGTCACATTGACTTGAACGTCGGTTATGTCGTCCGAACGTTGACTCTTCGTCTGAATTTTTGCACTTTATCGTTTTGAGGTAGCTTCCTACTGCCAACATCAATTGTTGTCACCCCTGAAGACCTTTTCCCAGAAAGAAATTGTCCTCGTTTTGCATTTCAGTCAAATCACGCAGGAGTTCCTGCGTCGTTGATTTTGTTAGGGAGCCAAGGTGTACGGTGCAAACTTTGCACTCACTTTTCTCTTGTTCAAAACACTCCTGAACGCTTGATTTAGAGATGTTATTCCATTGCGATTTGCGACACAGCAATGACACGCTACGGCCGCACGTCCACTGCTTCACACTGCCTGCTCAGAATTAGCTGGTCGAATGCACGGCTGCAGTTTCCAGCTTTTAGTTCAAGATGCCACAGCAGTTACTGCAGTGACGTCGTTTATACGCCAGGCATGAAATCACTCCCGAAACTTTTTGGACGGACAGTGTATATCGTTTGAGAATACTTTTATGATTTTTAGTTTTATTTTGCCTTTATTGTTTTTTTTTTTTTTTTTTGCCCTATGTGCAAAGTATATAACTTGCCAATACGAAAGGTTCCGCCTCGTCCGACGTCTCGGAGCTTCTGGAGCGTCTGATGAAGCCCTGTCGCGGGCACGGCCAGAGTCCACGAACTCTTTAGCTCCGTGCGGTGCACGAGAGAAATCACTCTACGCACTGCTCCGTAGACTTATTCCCAGGAGTTTGTTGGCGGACCTGGGTAATTCCTGTGTACTGATACACATGTGGTATCAAGCCAAATAAGGGTCGGAAGCCTCGCTTCGACCCGCAAGATAGGGTCAAATTAGTCCTTCCCTCTATACCACTATTCAACGCGCTGGCCGGCCGGTGTGGCCGAGCGGTTCTAGGCGCTTCAGTCTGAAACCTCGCGACTGCTATGGTTGCAGGTTCGAACCCTGCCTCCGGCATGGATGTATATGATGTCCTTAGGTTAGTTAGGTTTAAGTAGTTCTAAGTTCTAGGGGACTGATGACCTTAGATGTTAAGTCCCATAGTGGTCAGAGAAATTTTTTTTTCAACGCGCTGAAGCCGCCTGACTACATTCAAAAGCTGCCAAGTGCGATCCCTTGCTTGGACAACAAAGACCGCCATCAGTCACTACACCGTCACCAACCGTTTTCTCTCATCTCTTCTGTAAGAAACACAGCAGCACACTCTAATTCCAGAGACGGTAAGAACATAAACTTCAATTTTCTATTGGAAGAAAACTCAGTTTATTCTTCTTCTAATAATCCCCCTCCCCCCAAGTCCATTACGTTTGTTACACAACGCCTCCAGCTAACCAGTTGCTCCACACTCTGCTGGCTGGCTTCTTACTTAACAGTGCGTGTACGCTCGCTACCATGAACACCCACCTCGGAAACCAGCAATAGGGTATGACGTTTCCCACGCGCGCTAAATGGAGCTCACTTCAGAACAGTTCTGAGCTTTCCTCATGTAGGGGACAACCTTACTTCTCCCTAACTATGAACTTCCAAAATACACCTGCACACCATCTCCTCCCCAGAGGACTCAAACTCTTCTCCTCCACCCTACCGCTGCCACCGACTGACTCTTCGATTTCACGAGCTGGTCACAGCCCCGCGACATTATTCTCCTGCCGACATTTCGGCCAATCTGCCTCCAGAGCAGAAACAGTCATTACGGTTTGCCATTTCTTACTAACGCTCAAAGCACATCTGTAAAATGCTGTCCACTGTCGACGCTTTCAGAAGTTTGTTTGCCAAAGGATACTGGAAAGCGGTAGCCATTCTGTGGGAAAAACACTCGCCTTTGAAGATCACCCAGTCGGGCCACGCCAGCACCCTTTAGCCGGATTGGTGGAGCCCAGCCCGTTATCTTCAAGCTGGAGAATACCCGCAGTGCTACGGACACTGGCAAACCGGCGCTGTCACTCACAATAATGGTCACCACTTGCCGACGGTCGCTGCTCGTAAATGATCCGTTACAAATATATTGCAACTGTCTCACAGTAGTACTGTACGGCATATCGTAGACACCAAAGGAACATGTCACGTAATTTTGTAGCCTGAATGAATGTTAGAAAAAACTGGCTTGGACCGACCGACCATGAGCGTAGCAAGTGGGGAGCGGTGCCGTTTCCCTGGGCGCCTCACAACGCCCCACAGGGAACGGAGAGTTTGCTTCGGCGCGGCGCCGCCGTGCCCGACTTGTGCGGCTTCCCCGGCGCCTGGGCCGGCCGGCTGCCGCGAGGGCGTCGCCACGTGCGGCAGCCGCTCCCGCTTCTCGTACTGCATGCGGTCCGACTTGCCAATTATGGCGATGGTGAGGATGATTATGGTTTTATGGTGCTAAACTGCCTTATATAAAATACGTAGACTCGAGTGAGCTTACAATCGATTAAAGCAACAATGAGCAACAATATGAAAGGTTTTTCAGATACCACTGCTAGCAAAAGAAAATTGTTCGAGTGCTCAAATTATTTCATGAAAGAACACGTTTCGAGGTATAAACCTCATCTTCAGGCTGCAGAGTCAATGCAAAAAACACTTAACAGAAGTAAACATGACGTTAGCGGCAGAAATATACGAACCGGAAGTGCCATTGGTTGTAACGCACGAAATATCTGTGTCTTCATGATCTTTGCGTACGCTAGGAAATAAACAGCCAAACACCTACACTGACTATATACCTCTTTTTAAACACCCAACTACGATGGGCGTTATATAAGTAATGAACACATTTTTTTGCTCGGCCAATTTCGCTTGCAAAAATGCGGTATTAGTTGTAGGGGACATCGTGGAACATTCCCGCTTCACTTTCGACAGTTTCATGAATTTCCGATTGGTGACGAAGCTATACGTCGCCCTCAGAATGGCGTCTGTAACAGAGGTGCGTTCCGAGCAGAGAGCTGTCACTGAGTTTCTTTTGGAGGGAAACAACAGCTTTGTAGATACTGATAGGTGCTTGAAGAATGTCTATGTTTGATTTAAGTGGACTTCATCACACATTCAAAAATTTAACAGTAATAACGTGCACGGTCTTCTCCCCGCGCTTGAAATGCTTAGTACAAACTTGAACAACGTTCTAAATCGTATCTAATCAATACAGTTACAGAAAAGATTATTGCAGTACAAATAGTTTCAAAAAACAGAAATGTACCAGAGAAGCAGTACTGACATTACGCTTGATAACTGAAGGAAGACTTTCGAAAATTCGATCTTTTTGATAGAGGAAAATGTTTTGATAATGCGAAGTACTCCGAGATGTTAGAATTTTAAATGATGAAAAGCACAACAGCTGCGTCAATATGATTTATTAATCAAGACTCGTTTCATGACATTGTAATGACATCTTCAGGTAACAAATTGTTGACCTTTAAATACATAATGTCAACAGTTTGTTACCTGAAGATGTGACTATAGTGTCATGAAACTAGTCGTGATCAATAAATCAAACTGACACAGTTATCACAGTTTCCATCATTTGAAATGTATCGACACAACTGTAGGTGCCGCTCATACCAAGTATGGTTTGAAGTTGTTCAAAATCCTGAGAAAAATGGGTACTCTCTGAAGGACAAGATGTGGAAATATAATACACTGAAGGCGAAAAAAATTAGTCCACTTGGAAAAGCGTCGTCGACTTTGATCCGAGAACATATGCCACCTGTGGGATAGTAGACGGTTTCAACGTCGTCGACCAACAGATAGCGTAGTGGCAAAGCTACCGCGTGTCTACCCTTTAACAAGGAATGCTCACAGCCATAAGGCTCGGTGTGGTGCAAACGAGTGAAGCAATCACGCAGACATGCCACGGAGACGCACTCGGTGCTTCCTGCAGCCAACTGAGCGACTTTGAAAGGGGTCGAATTGTGACCTTCCAAGTGGCGGGATGGTCCTTTCAGTGAACTGCCACACAAGTTGGACGTGCTGCGTCAGTTGTGCAACGATGCTAGGGTCAATGGTCATGTGAACATTGTCACACCCGTAGACGAGGTTCTGGACGTCCACGCAGCACAAACGCCCGCCAGGATCGTTGTAACGTAAGGGGAGCAGTGGCAGATCGCACAGTTACCACAGCACAGATAAGAGGACTTGTGATCCCAGACGTGTCAACAGGAACTGTTGCGAACCGGTAATTAACAGTGGGATTACTGTCACGCACAGCTGTGGCCCATCTTCCACTCCCGTCACAGCATCAATGTGCACCGCTCGACTAGTCAGAGGATCACTTGGAAGATCGAATGACGCACAGTGCTCTTCAGGTATGAAAGCTGATTCTGCCTGCACGCGGGTGAGACCTGGTGAACGATGTCTAGTAAAGTGCATTCACCCGAGAGGCTCTGTCCCAACCCATAGGGTCAGAGATGCGATGAGCTACAATTCTCGTTCACCTTTGGTGTTTCTGGAAGGGAAATTATCAGCGCTCAGTAGGTGCAGAATATTGTTGTACCTGTACTTTAGCCATTTTTGCTACAGGAAACTGTTGTGTTTGTTCCAAAAGGATAATGCTCGCCCACACACTGCCCGTGAAACTCAGCGTGATCTGCAAGACGTGCATGTGTGTGGTATGACTGGACAAGTAGGCACTCGTGCGACTCGTCAACCATCAACCCTTACACAACTACGTGAACAGTTCGAGCAAGCGTGGCATAACGTATCTGTACGATCAACTGGATGCCAAATTCAGCGCCTGCAGTGCCACCCGTGGAGGCTACACCACGTACCAATACGGGTTTTTCAGCGTGGGTCGATACCTGAGACCTCAGAACCGCTTGTACTACGGATCGGTTAATGTAATCATTTTATGTACTCCATACGAACAGTGGGAACAATAAATCTTCAGTATGTTTTTAGCAGTATATACAATACACAACAGGGAACAATAACACTGTAAGACCAAGAGACAAGTATTCAGTTCAGAAAGAGCAGAAGGCAAGGATGGGGTCTTTCTCCTCTACTCAATTTGTTTGTCAAAGAGGACATAACAGAAATAGAAGAAAAGAGCAATAATACTGTTGATGGAACGAACGGTCTATTCAGAGTAGGGTTTGGATTTAGAGTAAACCAAAGAAAGACGAATGTACTAAGGAGCAGCAGAAATGAGATTAGGAAAAAACCTGTAATCAAATTCGGGGTCACGTAATCAATGAATTCCGCTATCTTCTAAGAAAAATAACTCATGAAGCTCTAGGCAAGGACGACATAAAGAGCAAACTAGCACAGGCAAAAGAGCATTTTCGACGAAAGAAGTAGATCTTACCTCGAAAAAAGAGCAATTTTGATTAACTACTTCTGGAACACAGTACTGTATAACTGTGATTTCTGGAATTTGGAAAAATCAGAAAAAATCGATTTCAGTTGTAGTTTTACAGAAAGACGGACTGATTGGATAAGAAATGAGAAAGTCTCCACAGAAACGACGAGGGATGCAGTATGTGAAAACACTAACTACGAGCGCGTGCTGAAAAGTAGTGCCTCCGAATTCTATATGAGAAAGCTCTTAAAACGTTTTCAGTTATTAACATACTACATATTTATTCTTCATGTTTACATATTTATTTCTCAACCTAGTCACCCTGGTGAAGAATACATTTCTCCCATCGAAAGACTAGTTTCTTAATACCGTCACCTCTGCTTGCACCGTTTCGTCACTATCAAACTGAAATCCTCTAAGGTGTTCCATAAGTTTTGAAAACAGATGAAAGTCAGATGGGGCCAAGTCGAGCCTGCAGGAAGCATAACGATGATAGTGAACTCAAAGCTCCGGATTGTTGCAGATGTCGCAGCGCTCGTGTGTGTTCTGGCATCGTTATGCAGAAGGGGAGTGTGCTCCATGTGTGGAAGAACTCTTCGGATTCGAAATTCGATTACAGCACGCTGTTTCTGACGTACTGATATAGTTACATTACACACCACCATGTTACACGCTACAATTCGGAGCCCTCTATTGGCAGACAGCCCCAAATGTGTAGACATAAAGATTAAAGGTACAGACTGCTGACAACGTGTGTTTTATTTAAAAAGTTTTAAGAGTTTTCGCATAAAAAATTCGGAGACATTACTTTCAGCAGGCCCTCGTAGGAGAAGGAATCGTTGAATGGACTGGATGATGGGACATCTGTTAAGACATGAGGGAATTGCTTTCACGGTACTAGAGAGAGCAGAAAAGAGCAAATATCGAACTTGCGGTCGAAATATATACGAGGTGAACCCAATTTCTCCGTCAGAAAGTCTCGTAGGTTCTTCACAGCGATTTTTTATTTTGGTATAGGGCACCCGCATTCTTCGGTGGCTCGTTAGACTGATAATGCAATTATGAAATACTATTTTACTACCTACTGTAACTTTTATTTCTGTAAAAATGCCTTCACAGCACTCATAAGACTATAATATTCAGTCACATACAACACGAAATACGGTGTATCGCAGCAAGCCACAAGTGCTAAAGTACTGTGATCGCTGCAAGAACATCTCAGCTTAGGTCGTTGCGCCGCTCTTTCATTACGTACATTCGGTGAGTCCCTTACACAAGGTAGCACCGTGCCTATCGTTCAAATTCCAATCAGTGGACCTATCCACTTTTCTGCGGGCGTCGACTGCTAGACCTGCAAGAGAGAGACTTTTTCTCCCGCAGCTGTACTCTCCTCGCGGTCACCTATGTTTCACTTCGCTGTTTACTCTCGCGACCGACCGCCACGTTGAAGTATTACCACCACACAGAGGTGACAAAAGTCATGGGATACCTCCTAATATCGTGTTGAACCTCCTTTTGCCCGACTTGTGCAGCAAATCGACGCGCTAAGGACTCAACAAGTCTTTGGATGTCCCCAGCAGAAATATTGAGCCATGCTGCCTCTATAGCTGTCCATTACAAAGTGTTGCCGGTGCAGGCTGCTGCGCAGGAACTAACCACTGGAGTATGTCCCATAAATGTTCGATGGGATTAATGTCGGGCGATTTGCGTGGTCAAATCCTTCGCTTGAATTGTCCAGAATGTTCTTCAAACCAGTAGCGAACAATTGTGACCCGGTAACATGACATCGATGTTCGGAAACATGAATTCCACTGGTCCAATTAGTCGAATGCAACCATTTCCAGTCAATGATGGGTTCAGCTGGACAAGAGGACCCAGTCCATTCCATCAAACACGCCCCGCACCATTATGGAACCAACACAAGCTTGAACTGTGCCTTGTTGAAAACTTGAGTCCATGGCTTCGTGGGGTCTGTGCCATATTCGAAGCCTACCATCAACTCTTACCAACTCTTACACATCAGACAAGGCCCCGATTTTCAGTTGTCTAGGCTCCAACCGATATGGTCACGAGCCCAGAAGAAGCGCTGCAGGCGAAGTCGTGCTGTTGGTAAAGACACTTCCGTCGGTCGTCCGCTGGCATAGCTCGTTAACGCCAATTTTCGCCGCACTGTCCTAAAGTATACGTTCACTGTACGTTCCATATTGATTTCCGCGATTATTTCATGCAATGTTGCTTGTCCGTTAGCACTAACAACTGAATGCAATCGCTGTTGCCCTCGGTCGTTAAGTGAAGACCGTATGCCACTGCTTTGTCCGTGGCGAGAGGTAATGCTTGATATTTGATATTCTCGGCACACTCTTGTTACTGTGCATCTCGGAATATTAAAGTCCCTAACAGCTTCCGAAATGGAATGTCCCATGCGTCTTGCTTAAACTATCATTCCTCGTCCAAAGTCTGTGATGGGGTTGACGTCGCTGCGGGGACACCCCATGTTGCTTCTTTCAAAAAAAATGGTTCAAATGGTTCTGAGCACCATGCGACTTAACTTCTGACGTCATCAGTCGAATAGAACTTAGAACTACTTAAACCTAACTAACCTAAGGACATCACACACATCCATGCCCGAGGCAGGATTCGAACCTGCGACCGTAGCCGTCGCTCGGCTCCAGACTGTAACGCCTAGAACCGCAGGGCCACTCAGGCCGGCGGCCATAATCCTGTCGGAAACCTTTCCACATGAATCACCTGGGCACAAATGACAGCTCCGCCAATGCACTGCCCTTTTATACCCTGTGCACGCGATACTACCGCCATTTGTATGGCTTTTGTCACCTCAACTTATATCACTGTTTACGAACGACTAACACTGAATGGAAAAAAAGAGCAGTACTAAAACCAAGCTTGAGAACAAAGAGTAGATTGGGAATTAATAACATAAACAGAAAGTACCGTGAACGAATGGAATAAGTAAGACATACAGCGCATATTCTCGTCATTTGCAGTGTTGTGCGGACTTTTACAGTTCAATATAGATATTAATACAAATGCGGGTAATAAATGAAACAAAATGAAATTACGTTCTAACGAGCTACGGGAGACTAGGTGTTTCTATAACAAAATACTCAAGAAACACCGCTCACTAACCTCCAACATCTTATCGGTAAAGTTTGGGCTCGACTATTATGACAAATAATTAATGTCCTGGCTATTGTAAGATGAGATTGGAACAAGAGAAGAAATCGTGGTGGACGGCATCTAACGAGGCAGATGACTGATGGAACAAAAGTTTTAAAAAATATCGAAGTAGCTATTCTCACAATTTTGTGACATCTTTACGTCTCAGATCGTAGACATAGTTCTGCAGTAACGATTTTTGTTGAAGTTATTGGAAACTACTTTACATATCTAGTTAAACCGAGTACTTTCGTGGCAGCTCATAATCCTCTTCTACGAAGAAATTACACTCCTGGAAATGGAAAAAAGAACACATTGACACCGGTGTGTCAGACCCACCATACTTGCTCCGGACACTGCGAGAGGGCTGTACAAGCAATGATCACACGCACGGCACAGCGGACACACCAGGAACCGCGGTGTTCGCCGTCGAATGGCGCTAGCTGCGCAGCATTTGTGCACCGCCGCCGTCAGTGTCAGCCAGTTTGCCGTGGCATACCGAGCTCCATCGCAGTCTTTAACACTGGTAGCATGCCGCGACAGCGTGGACGTGAACCGTATGTGCAGTTGACGGACTTTGGGCGGGGGCGTATAGTGGGCATGCGGGAGGCCGGGTGGACGTACCGCCGAATTGCTCAACACGTGGGGCGTGAGGTCTCCACAGTACATCGATGTTGTCGCCAGTGGTCGGCGGAAGGTGCACGTGCCCGTCGACCTGGGACCGGACCGCAGCGACGCACGGATGCACGCCAAGACCGTAGGATCCTACGCAGTGCCGTAGGGGACCGCACCGCCACTTCCCAGCAAATTAGGGACACTGTTGCTCCTGGGGTATCGGCGAGGACCATTCGCAACCGTCTCCATGAAGCTGGGCTACGGTCCCGCACACCGTTAGGCCGTCTTCCGCTCACGCCCCAACATCGTGCAGCCCGCCTCCAGTGGTGTCGCGACAGGCGTGAATGGAGGGACGAATGGAGACGTGTCGTCTTCAGCGATGAGAGTCGCTTCTGCCTTGGTGCCAATGATGGTCGTATGCGTGTTTGGCGCCGTGCAGGTGAGCGCCACAATCAGGACTGCATACGACCGAGGCACACAGGGCCAACACCCGGCATCATGGTGTGGGGAGCGATCTCCTACACTGGCCGTACACCACTGGTGATCGTCGAGGGGACACTGAATAGTGCACGGTACATCCAAACCGTCATCGAACCCATCGTTCTACCATTCCTAGACCGGCATGGGAACTTGCTGTTCCAACAGGACAATGCACGTCCGCATGCATCCCGTGCCACCCAACGTGCTCTAGAAGGTGTAAGTCAACTACCCTGGCCAGCAAGATCTCCGGATCTGTCCCCCATTGAGCATGTTTGGGACTGGATGAAGCGTCGTCTCACGCGGTCTGCACGTCCGGCACGAACGCTGGTCCAACTGAGGCGCCAGGTGGAAATGGCATGGCAAGCCGTTCCACAGGACTACATCCAGCATCTCTACGATCGTCTCCATGGGAGAATAGCAGCCTGCATTGCTGCGAAAGCTGGATATACACTGTACTAGTGCCGACATTGTGCATGCTCTGTTGCCTGTGTCTATGTGCCTGTGGTTCTGTCAGTGTGATCATGTGATGTATCTGACCCCAGGAATGTGTCAATAAAGTTTCACCTTCCTGGGACAATGAATTCACGGTGTTCTTATTTCAATTTCCAGGAGTGTATATGCGAATGGTCTCGCGACGAGACTCGATATTGGCGGCAGCCCCTACGCCACTTCATATATGCAACCCAACGTACCGCCACGAAATCTGTGTAAGCGATACGGCAGGCGTCAGATATGAATCGTTTAGTAATACAGTATGAAGAGCCTAGAAAATGCTGCTGGAACAAAATTACTACACCTGGAAAGACGACGTCGATTTTGATCCGATGACGGCATATTCCACCTGGGAGTTAGTAGATCTAATGATAATAGTTCCAATGTCGTTCACCAACAGATAGTGTAGTGGCATAGCTGCCAGAGCTCCACCTATCATTTCATAGGGAATGCTCACAGCCAGAAGGCTCAGTGTTGCGCAAACATTTGAAGCAAGCGGGTAACCATGCCACTCAGACGCTCTCGGTGCTTCCTACACCCAACTGAGTGAGTTTGAAATGGTCAAATTGTGGCCCTCTGAGTGACAGGTTGGTCCTTTCAAAGAACTGCCACACAAGTTGGACGTGCTGTATCAGTTGTGCAACGATGCTGGTATCAATGGTCACGTGAACATTGTCACACCCGTAGCCGAGATTCTAGACGTCCACGCAGCACAGACGCCTGCCAGGATCGTTACAATGTAAGGACAGCAATGGCAGATCGTACGGCTGCCACAGCACAGATAAGAAGGCTTGTGAGCGCACTGCATGAACTGTTGCTAACCGTTTATTAGCAGTGGGACTACGGCCATGCAGACCATAAGCCCATCTTTCACTCACGCCACTGCATAGACGTGCATGTCTTGACCGTTGCAGTTCTGGGTTTTTACAAAAACTTCAGGTATTACAGTTCTAGTATCATGTTCATTGATCATCTTCTTTAAATACACGATGTAGTTGCCATTTCTGTGAGGAAAACTTGTTACTTCCTTTCCACCACTTGTAGGGTGGAAATACGGCATGTTGTTACTTCCTTTTTACCACTTGTAGGGTGGAAATACTGTCAGAGTAAAATCTACTATTCCATGTTGTGCAACGCGATGGCGTGATAACTTGAAGGTACAGGGCTAGATTTAATTGGTTTTAGTTAGTGTTAGAATTTGAGTTACGTTAAATATTTGTGGAATAGGAGTGTTGAGAGTACGGAAGTAGAATTGTGTGAGCTATCTCCGAACTTGCGGATCTACATTTAAAAAGTAGACAGGATAAATTTCATAATTTCCCGAAACCTTCCCTCATTTGAGTTTTTTTAATACTTTGTTAGTCTTGTCTTCAGGATAGGGACTATTAATTTTTTTTATTTTTCTTTAGTTCTTTGTGAGTGTCTTCCAGTTCTTGCAAGACGATCTTTTTAAATGTAGATCAACCACAACTTTTGTTCATGGTTTTTGATGTGGCGAACTACCTCAGAGGCTCATATTGGCTTTGCCTTTCCCAACCACCATAAAAGAGTGCAGCCAAATTTTCTGTCCTTGCTTTCCATCCCGCTTTCTGAGACTCGCTTATTGCATTCAGTATGTGTTTAGCTATGTGTGGAATATCTGTTCGTTGATTATACTTGCGTAAGTTTGCTGTATCTCGATACCAATAAGGAGCTAATGCCTCTATATTTGTGAGGAATATTTTTCTTGCTGTATCAATTACTAAGCCCAAGAAATAATTGTTATTTTCTGTTATTTGCGTTCCCATCGTAAACTAAAGTCAACTTTTTGTACAGCACTACCAGTTTCCTTTCTTGGATTCTAAATTTCTGAATGGCCGTGAATTACAATATTAAATAGAAATGGTAGGTGCGGAATGCGTGGGAAACCAGATAATATGTTTCTTCGATGGAGATTGGAATTCTCAACTGTAACATTGCATAGATCCCAGTTCGCGTCTCTGAAATTTGTTAATATTTTGCTGAAAATGTTGTCACCCCTATCAGCGCTCTCACTTTCAAGAGAGATAGTTATGACGTTCATTTCTTTTTAATGAGATGTAGTAAATGCAGTAGAAAAGAAACTAACACCCTAACTGGTAAAAAAAATCGACTGGCATGGGTAACAGATGAGATAGTGAAGTTAGTGCAAAAATGTCGAAACTGGACAGCAACAAACGAGGGAGTACAGAAATGGAGTTACTGTAAATGTGCAAAAACCAGTGAACAAAGGATGGAGGATAGATTAGATAGAACAGATACGTAAGTGAAACAAGGTAACATGGAAAATATAAACAGACTAATCACTTTCGAAAGTACAGCAGAAGGAACATAGAGATTAGGGATGAAACAGGTAATGGAATAATGAAATCACAAAATAAAGTGAGAAGATGGAGAAAAATTTGTGTAGAAAGTTGTAGTTCCCTAAAAGGGATTGCATCAATTGAAAAGATATCAGAGATCTGATCCTTATCTCTGAGTCTCAGAAACGTTGCGCAAACTCTCAAGAAACAAATGTCCCGGTATTGGTACTGCCACAACTGTTACTGGAATCAGTATAAAGAATAGAGCAAGGATTTGTAATATATCTACTCAACACTGGTTAAACAATGACTTTTCCACGGAATGGACGTTTTTCATTATTCTGGATGGAGTTGCATTGAAGCGTATATTCACTTTACTAAAATATAGTTTCTACTTAGGTGGTTGTCTTGAAGTTTGTTCCGTTGTGTTCTTGTAGATGTATGAAAATGCCGCAAGTCTGCTTTGTGCAAAGAATATCCATTGATGCTAGGATTCTTAAAGTCTGGTGAAATACGAATTGAAAAATATCTGCAATTTGAATTTCGTATTTCAGCTCTTCAAATACTGAAATAACAAAATGTAACATTCATTCACTTCCATGAGCTGTCAATTCTAAGCACAAAGTCTACTTAATATTGCATCACAACACACCAGTTGTTACCAAGTGTTCACGAAAAGGAGTACAAAGATAACATTTGAAACAAAGAACTTTACATCGTTGTCAAAAACATTAACTGATAAACATTTAGTAAAACTGGGTAAGTTTAAATTTACAGATTTTCATGTTAAATCTTCAAAATTTATTCTAAACACAGAAGATGTAAATGAGTATGTATAAATAACGAATTTTAGTGGTTATAGTTTTATACGAACATTTAAATTTATAAAATGAAACCACCGATAGTCGACAGTACCGAAGGACTGTGAATATGTCTCATGCTCGATGGCTTCACAAACTATACAAGCTCATGAAGGAAATTCATGAAGCTGGAAAATTGTATCATATATAGTAAAGAATGTAATTACCACACTTTCGAAGACAGCAAGAGGAGCTACATACGGAAATAGCTTACAGCCATACTAGTATCACATTTATATGCTCACATGTCATATTCAGAGGAGTTCTTCAACGAGTAATGGTAGAAAACACTGAATATTGATTAGGAGAGGACCATTGTCGTTTTAGAAGAAGTAGAGGCGCCTGACGAGCAGTTTTAGGAATAGCAAGGAAACATACATGACATTCACTGATTTTGAGAAAATTTTTGATAACCTGAAATGGAATAGAATGTTTTGCGTAGTCAGATATTGTGGTATCATTTTCAGTAGCAGAAGAGCGATTGCCCTTCAACTCTGACAGAATGGTAGACAGTACAAAGTGACAAAAGAAATAAGACAGGATTGCTTGTAGTCACTGTCCATTATTAATTTGCATACTGAAGAGGCAATGAGGAAAGGTAAAGGGCTATTTCGGTATGGGAGTTGTTTGTCAGAAAGAATATCAGAATGCCACTGTAAGTTGATGTCCGCCTCCGTAGCTGAGTGGTAAGCGCAGCTGACTGTCGGACGGAGGACTTGCATTCGATTCCCGGTACTGCCAGGAATTATTCGTTGGTGGGAGAACTCGTACAGGGTGAATTCAGCCTCTTGAGACCAGCTGAAGAGCTACTCGATCGATCAGTAACGGTTCCGAGGTCAAGAAACTCGACAACGACTGGGAGAGCGGTGTGCCAACTACATGCCGCTCCATACCGCATCTAATGACGCCACTGGCCAAGGATGACACGGCGGTCGGTCGGCCCCGATTAGCACATCTAGGGCCAGAACTCGGAACTTTAACTTTACTTTACTGTTAGATGATAATGAAGCAGCGGCATAGAAAGCGGTAACTAATAGAGTCACATGTTTATAAAGGAATACATGGTCGCTATTATTACAATGAAAGATAACTCATTCTGTTTATTACTTTGATTACCGACTTTGAATGTGGAGCAGATCACCAGATATTAAACTACAAAGAAAATATGCGCAATATTTTTAAAAAAATATAAGTGTGTTGTTGTTGTTGTTGTTGTGGTGGTCTTCAGACCTGAGACTGGTTTGATGCAGCTCTCCATGCTACTCTATCCTGTGCAAGCTTCTTCATCTCCCAGTACCTACTGCAACTTACATCCTTCTGAATCTGCTTAGTGTATTCATCTCTTGGTCTCCCTCTACGATTTTTACCCTCCACGCTGCCCTCCAATGCTAAATTTGTGATCCCTTGATGCCTCAAAACATGTCCTACCAATCGATCCCTTCTTCTAGTCAAGTTGTGCCACAAACTTCTCTTCTCCCCAATCCTATTCAATACCTCCTCATTAGTTACGTGATCTACCCACCTTATCTTCAGCATTCTTCTGTAGCACCACATTTCGAAAGCTTCTATTCTCTTCTTGTCCAAACTATTTATCGTCCATGTTTCACTTCCATACATGGCTACACTCCATACAAATACTTTCAGAAACGAATTCCTGACACTTAAATCTATACTCGATGTTAACAAATTTCTCTTCTTCGGAAACGATTTCCTTGCCATTGACAGTCTACATTTTATATCCTCTCTACTTCGACCATCATCAGTTATTTTACTCCCTAAATAGCGAAACTCCTTTACTACTTTAAGTGTCTCATTTCCTAATCTAATCCCCTCAGCATCACCCGATTTAATTTGACTACATTCCATTATCCTCGTTTTGCTTTTGTTGATGTTCATCTTATATCCTCCTTTCAAGACACTGTCCATTCCGTTCAACTGCTCTTCCAAGTCCTTTGCTGTCTCTGACAGAATTACAATGTCATCGGCGAACCTCAAAGTTTTTACTTCTTCTCCATGAATTTTAATACCTACTCCGAATTTTTCTTTTGTTTCCTTTACTGCTTGCTCAATATGCAGATTAAATAACATCGGGGAGGGACTACAGTATAACCCTGTCTCACTCCTTTCCCAACCACTGCTTCCCTTTCATGCCCCTCGACTCTTATAACTGCCATCTGGTTTCTGTACAAATTGTAAATAGCCTTTCGCTCCTTGTATTTTACCCCTGCCACCTTCAGAATTTGAAAGAGAGTATTCCAGTTAACGTTGTCAAAAGCTTTCTCTAAGTATACAAATGCTAGAAACGTAGGTTTACCTTTTGTTAATCTTTCTTCTAAGATAAGTCGTAAGGTTAGTATTGCCTCACGTGTTCCAACATTTCTACGGAATCCACTGATCTTCCCCGAGGTCCGCTTCTACCAGTTTTTCCATTCGTCTCTAAAGAATTCGCGTTAGTATTTTGCAGCTGTGACTTATTAAACTGATAGTTCGGTAATTTTCACATCTGTCAACATCTGCTTTCTTTGGGATTGGAATTATTATATTCTTCTTGAAGTCTGTGGGTATTTCGCCTGTCTCATACATCTTGCTCACCAGATGGTAGAGTTTTGTCATGACTGGTTCTCCCAAGGCCATCAGTAGTTCTAATGGAATGTTGTCTACTCCCGGGGCCTTGTTTCGACTCAGGTCTTTCAGTGCTCTGTCAAACTCTTCACGCAGTATCTTATCCCCCATTTCATCTTCATCTACATCCTCTTCCATTTCCATAATATTGTCCTCAAGTACATCGCCCTTGTATAAACCCTCTATATACTCCTTCCACCTTTCTGCCTTCCCTTCTTTGCTTAGAACTGGGTTGCCATCTGAGCTCTTGATATTCATACAAGTGGTTCTCTTCTCTCCAAAGGTCTCTTTAATTTTCCTGTAGGCAGTATCTATCTTACCCCTAGTGAGACAAGCCTCTACATCCTTACATTTGTCCTCTAGCCATCCCTGCTTAGCCATTTTGCACTTCCTGTCGATCTCATTTTTGAGACGTTTGTATTCCTTTTTGCCTGCTTCATTTACTGCATTTTTATATTTTCTCCTTTCATCAATTAAATTCAATATTTCTTCTGTTACCCAAGGATTTCTATTAGCCCTCGTCTTTTTACCTACTTGATCCTCTGCTGCCTACACTACTTCATCCCTCAGAGCTACCCATTCTTCTTCTACTGTATTTCTTTCCCCCATTCCTGTCAATTGTTCCCTTATGCTCTCCCTGAAACTTTCTACAACCTCTGGTTCTTTCAGTTTATCCAGGTCCCATCTCCTTAAATTCCAACCTTTTTGCAGTTTCTTCAGTTTCAATCTGCAGTTCATAACCAATAGATTGTGGTCAGAATCCACATCTGCCCCTGGAAATGTCTTACAATTTAAAACCTGGTTCCTAAATCTCTGTCTTACCATTATATAATCTATCTGATACCTTTTAGTATCTCCAGGATTCTTCCAAGTATACAACCTTCTTTTATGATTCTTGAACCAAGTGTTAGCTATGATTAAGTTATGCTCTGTGCAAAATTCTACAAGGCGGCTTCCTCTTTCATTTCTTCCCCCCAATCCATATTCACCTACTATGTTTCCTTCTCTCCCTTTTCCTACTGACGAATTCCAGTCACCCATGACTATTAAATTTTCGTCTCCCTTCATTACCTGAATAATTTCTTTTATCTCGTCATACACTTCATCAATTTCTTCATCATCTACAGAGCTGGTTGGCATATAAACTTGTACTACTGTAGTAGGCATGGCCTTTGTGTCTATCTTGGCCACAATAATGCGTTCACTATGCTGTTTGTAGTAGCTAACCTGCACTCCTATTTTTTTATTCATTATTAAACCTACTCCTGCATTACCCCTATTTGATTTTCTATTTATAAATCTGTAATCACCTGACCAAAAGTCTTGTTCCTCCTGCCACCGAACTTCACTAATTCCCACTATATCTAACTTCAACCTATCCATTTCCCTTTTTAAATTTTCTAACCTACCTGCCCGATTAAGGGATCTGACATTCCACGCTCCGATCCGTAGAATGCCAGTTTTCTTTCTCCTGTTAACGACGTCCTCTTGAGTAGTCCCCGTCCGGAGATCCGAATGGAGGACTATTTTACCTCCGGAATATTTTACCCAAGAGGACGCCATCATCATTTAATCATACAGTAAAGCTGCATGTCCTCGGGAAAAATTACGGCTGTAGTTTCCCCTTGCTTTCAGCCGTTCGCAGTACCAGCACAGCAAGGCCGTTTTGGTTCATGTTACAAGGCCAGATCAGTCAATCATCCAGACTGTTGCCTCTGCGACTACTGAAAAGGCTGCTGCCCCTCTTCAGGAACCACATGTGTGTCTGGCCTCTCAACAGATACCCCTCCGTTGTGGTTGCACCTACGGTACGGCCATCTGTATCGCTGAGGCACGCAAGCCTCCCCACCAACGGCAAGGTCCATGGTTCATGCGGGAAGAATATAAGTGTGTGATATTAAAACAGTTACAGCCAATAATGCTGGGAAGATAAAAAGTGATGAAATAAGTCATACATAGTCTTACAAATTGTAGTTTGTCCAAAAGAGTATGGCAGTGACAATCAACTTTGGGAAAGGTACAGATGACAAGGAAAATTACGTGGTCACTTACGTGTCAACATGAGACAATGTCAGTGCCTGTATTTAAGTGAAAATTTATGCACAATATGTGCAGAACATTCGCCAAGTATTAAAAACCAAAAATTAATAACATTGAGATTAAATGTACAAAGATGCAATATATGTCGTTACTACGTATGAGGTATTAAATGACAAGAGTAAAAATGAACACATGTAGACGAGAAAGTAGCCAAGAGTAGTAGATAGATGGAGCAGAATGCGCCAAATTAACCAACTCAAGTGATTTACCTTATTTCAGCCTAGCTAGTACAACGTGACATACGAAAACATGTTCTTTATGCAACTGAGAAGTACTACTAACTTAGGCTAGATGTAAAATGACAAAATACACAAGTCAAGTATACCAACTTTTCTTGAAAGAGCATGGTTCAAAAACAATCATATACAACTTTTAGGAATCGAAATTAGATGTTAATGATGTACTTCAAAACATGTGAGAAAAAATAGAAAAAGGCCACAACAGTGCGCTACATGCAGTAGACTGAGAATTGAACATACCAATAATATGTTTATGTATGCACCAGACAGCTGTCCATGCAGACCACCATCCACATAACGTTGCTCTAAATGCGAAAGTGCAGACCACCATCCATATAACATTGCTCTAAATGCGAAAGTGCAAAAATGTGGCGATTCTGACAAGTATGCATTTTGTTATGGCAAAACCTGTAATGTGTGACAGTGTAGGAGAAAATACATGATCCATTACTCCTAAAGTTTAAAAGAAACGTTCCGTGGAACGATACAGCAATAAAAGTGGCACTTTTACGATTTTGGTAGAGTGCTTACAAAATAGCCTGGCCCATGACTGAGCAGACTGTGTTGTATGGAAGGGGAACTAGGAGTCCTGGGGGGGCTCCATTGTGAATGGCCACCGTACGGTAGGGGAAGTGAAGTTCCACAACTGAAACAAATGGCTCTGACCACTATGCGACTTAACTTCTGAGGTCATCAGTCGCCTAAAACTTAGAACTAATTAAACCTAACTAACCTAAAGACATCACACACATCCCTGCCCGAGGCAGGATTCGAACCTGCGACCGTAGCGGTCGCTCGGCTCCAGACTGTAACGCCTAGAACCACACAGCCACTCCGGCCGGCCACAATTGAAACGCATGCACAAATATACACTTCGCATAACTTTTAAGCTTCAGATACTGAAACTGTAAATCATCATATTAACACGTTATGTTAGTACGCCCAATAATTCGACAAATACAGATTCAAAGTCAACAGTTTCTCATTGGAGTGCCAAAAAAGCACAAAGAAACAATCAACTGAAACATAATACAAACTACTTGCAACTGGGAGGAAATCTCATAAAACAAAAAGAGGATAAAATGTAATGAAGCAGACAGCGCCGTTTAGTAAGATAACGACACTGTGAAATAAAGAATATGTGTCTCGTGAATATAATGCGTCAATCCCTTGGCAGTCTGTTCGTCAGTTTTAGCTAAAAACTTAAATTTTCATTGCCTTATTCGACGACTTTCTGAAGTAATGATAATTTATTAAGTACTTGTAGCTACGCTTTGTTCTCTGTACTGAGCGACTGGAATATTGCTTCCTGCAACCCCCTCAAGCACAGTTTATGATGATATTTTTGATTCCTCTTTTGCCTCTTCTGTAAAAATTTAATGGTATTGCATAGAATCAAACGTGTCTGATTACGAAGAACTTTCCCTCCACCAACAGTGCCCATAGACTGCAGTGCCATGCTATGTAGTAAAGAAATAGCAATGAGAATGCTCAAAGTGTGCATCTCTGCAGTTGACAATCAACTGAGGTGGCTACTCATTTGGAACAACGTGATGGAATCGCCCTGCGATCACGAGGAGAATGCGTTTCTGAGCCGTTGTCACTTATTTTGGCCGAGAACAGAATAGTGACTGTGCAGCATAAGTACCACATAACGGCTCTTGGCGCTATAGCGAAGGCCTTCAGATTACTGTACGACCCTTCAACTCTCTAAAAACGAATTTACCATCCTCTTATCTCGTTCAATTTTTTTAAAAAAAAGTACCCTTCCAAAATCTTTGCTCAGTCAACGAATTGTAAGGCAACTCCTAACGTCCACGGAAGTCTGAAAGTTTCACTCAGAAGCTAATTTTTTTCAGGTGACATTTTTTTATTTATTTTATTTGCTTTCCCTTTTACACACTAGTTGCGCGATTTCTCATTAGTTTAAGTAACAGGTGATCTTCATTTCCAATAACTTGTGATTCCTAAATATGAAAAATCATATGATTTCTTAAAAATATTATTAGATTAATTTATAATATTATTAGTAGAGTTATGACACTGCTGCTCATTCAGAGACAGCAAGGGACTTGAGAGAACAGTTGAATGGAATGGACAGTCTCTTGAAAGTAGGATATAAGATGAAGATCAACAAAACCAAAATAAAAGTAATGGAATGAAATAGAATTAAATGAGAAGATATTGAAGGGAGTTAGTTTAGAAAGTGAGACGCTAAAAGTAGAAGATGAGTTTTGACATTTGGGTAGCAAAATAACTGACGATGGCCTAAGTAGAGAGGATAAAAAATGGAGGCTGCTTATACACTCATGTTCAGAAAAGAAAACAGAACAGCTTCAACAACTAGAGACAGGTCGTTCATATTCACAAGACACGTACATTAGTATGTTCTGCAGAAATTATTAGCAGTTGAACCGTGTCGACCCGGAGAGGATGTGATGCATCCATCCGGGGAAGTGCTGCTTGTGTGCGACAAAGTGTTTCCGCAGTACAACGGGTACAGAATGGTTCACGGAATATCGTAGAACACGACGAGATGGGTCAGGTCGCACCACCCAAACCACCCCACGAGAAGAAAAGTACCTCATTCGAATGGCATTGCGGGACAGACCTTTGTCTTTTTCGGCTCTGGCGCAACAGTGGAACAGTGTAACCCATCGTACACTATCAGGGGTGAAAGTTCGTCGCCGTTTACTACGGCATAGGTTACGTGTGCGTCGTCCATTTCTCAGCCTACGTTTGACGAACGTGCAGAAAAATGCTAGACGGCAATGGTGTATGGTACGACGTCTCTGCGGACAGGAATACGAGTAGCATCAGATAGTGTACCCGGACGAAAGCAGGTTCTTTTTGTTTGAAAATGATGGCCGCATTTTGGGTCGCCGCAGACAGGGGTAGCTGCATCGTAGAGACGGCATTCGCACCGGTCATACAGCGCCAACTCATGACCTTATGGTGTGATGTGTTATTGGGTACAGCCACATATCACATTTGGTGCGTGTTCAGGACACCGTGACCAACGTGACATACGTTAAAGGTATTCGCCAACTGCAGCCACAGTCTTTCTTCATAACACCCCAGACGCCATTTTTCAGCGAGAACACGTGCCTTCTGGTGTCACAAAATGTCAGCCTCTGTCCTGACCCGCCGGATTACCAGATTTGTCACCTATCGAAAATATGTGTGATATGGTAAAGCGACGGGTGCAGCGCTGTGACCTAATAAACTCTGGAACCACGTGAATGCAGCATGCGTGGCTGTATCACAGGACGCCTTTCGCGCCTTATAAACGTCGATGCCATCACGCATGTGATGCATCCATCCGGGGAAGTGCTGCTTGTGTGCGACAAAGTGTTTCCGCAGTACAACGGGTACAGAATGGTTCACGGAAGATCGTAGAACACGACGAGATGGGTCAGGTCGCACCACCCAAACCACCCCACGAGAAGAAAAGTACCTCATTCGAATGGCATTGCAGGACAGACCTTTGTCTTTTTCGGCTCTGGCGCAACAGTGGAACAGTGTAACCCATCGTACACTATCAGGGGTGAAAGTTCGTCGCCGTTTACTACGGCATAGGTTACGTGTGCGTCGTCCATTTCTCAGCCTACGTTTGACGAACGTGCAGAAAAATGCTAGACGGCAATGGTGTATGGTACGACGTCTCTGCGGACAGGAATACGAGTAGCATCAGATAGTGTACCCGGACGAAAGCAGGTTCTTTTTGTTTGAAAATGATGGCCGCATTTTGGGTCGCCGCAGACAGGGGTAGCTGCATCGTAGAGACGGCATTCGCACCGGTCATACAGCGCCAACTCATGACCTTATGGTGTGATGTGTTATTGGGTACAGCCACATATCACATTTGGTGCGTGTTCAGGACACCGTGACCAACGTGACATACGTTAAAGGTATTCGCCAACTGCAGCCACAGTCTGTCTTCATAACACCCCAGACGCCATTTTTCAGCGAGAACACGTGCCTTCTGGTGTCACAAAATGTCAGCCTCTGTCCTGACCCGCCGGATTACCAGATTTGTCACCTATCGAAAATATGTGTGATATGGTAAAGCGACGGGTGCAGCGCTGTGACCTAATAAACTCTGGAACCACGTGAATGCAGCATGCGTGGCTGTATCACAGGACGCCTTTCGCGCCTTATAAACGTCGATGCCATCACGCATGTGATGCATCCATCCGGGGAAGTGCTGCTTGTGTGCGACAAAGTGTTTCCGCAGTACAACGGGTACAGAATGGTTCACGGAAGATCGTAGAACACGACGAGATGGGTCAGGTCGCACCACCCAAACCACCCCACGAGAAGAAAAGTACCTCATTCGAATGGCATTGCAGGACAGACCTTTGTCTTTTTCGGCTCTGGCGCAACAGTGGAACAGTGTAACCCATCGTACACTATCAGGGGTGAAAGTTCGTCGCCGTTTACTACGGCATAGGTTACGTGTGCGTCGTCCATTTCTCAGCCTACGTTTGACGAACGTGCAGAAAAATGCTAGACGGCAATGGTGTATGGTACGACGTCTCTGCGGACAGGAATACGAGTAGCATCAGATAGTGTACCCGGACGAAAGCAGGTTCTTTTTGTTTGAAAATGATGGCCGCATTTTGGGTCGCCGCAGACAGGGGTAGCTGCATCGTAGAGACGGCATTCGCACCGGTCATACAGCGCCAACTCATGACCTTATGGTGTGATGTGTTATTGGGTACAGCCACATATCACATTTGGTGCGTGTTCAGGACACCGTGACCAACGTGACATACGTTAAAGGTATTCGCCAACTGCAGCCACAGTCTTTCTTCATAACACCCCAGACGCCATTTTTCAGCGAGAACACGTGCCTTCTGGTGTCACAAAATGTCAGCCTCTGTCCTGACCCGCCGGATTACCAGATTTGTCACCTATCGAAAATATGTGTGATATGGTAAAGCGACGGGTGCAGCGCTGTGACCTAATAAACTCTGGAACCACGTGAATGCAGCATGCGTGGCTGTATCACAGGACGCCTTTCGCGCCTTATAAACGTCGATGCCATCACGCATGTGATGCATCCATCCGGGGAAGTGCTGCTTGTGTGCGACAAAGTGTTTCCGCAGTACAACGGGTACAGAATGGTTCACGGAAGATCGTAGAACACGACGAGATGGGTCAGGTCGCACCACCCAAACCACCCCACGAGAAGAAAAGTACCTCATTCGAATGGCATTGCAGGACAGACCTTTGTCTTTTTCGGCTCTGGCGCAACAGTGGAACAGTGTAACCCATCGTACACTATCAGGGGTGAAAGTTCGTCGCCGTTTACTACGGCATAGGTTACGTGTGCGTCGTCCATTTCTCAGCCTACGTTTGACGAACGTGCAGAAAAATGCTAGACGGCAATGGTGTATGGTACGACGTCTCTGCGGACAGGAATACGAGTAGCATCAGATAGTGTACCCGGACGAAAGCAGGTTCTTTTTGTTTGAAAATGATGGCCGCATTTTGGGTCGCCGCAGACAGGGGTAGCTGCATCGTAGAGACGGCATTCGCACCGGTCATACAGCGCCAACTCATGACCTTATGGTGTGATGTGTTATTGGGTACAGCCACATATCACATTTGGTGCGTGTTCAGGACACCGTGACCAACGTGACATACGTTAAAGGTATTCGCCAACTGCAGCCACAGTCTGTCTTCATAACACCCCAGACGCCATTTTTCAGCGAGAACACGTGCCTTCTGGTGTCACAAAATGTCAGCCTCTGTCCTGACCCGCCGGATTACCAGATTTGTCACCTATCGAAAATATGTGTGATATGGTAAAGCGACGGGTGCAGCGCTGTGACCTAATAAACTCTGGAACCACGTGAATGCAGCATGCGTGGCTGTATCACAGGACGCCTTTCGCGCCTTATAAACGTCGATGCCATCACGCATGGAACAAGTTACCATGACCCATGGCAGACCTTGTGCCTGCTAGGCAACAGGACAAATGCTGAACCGAGGCGACTGAAATGCTAATCATTTCTGCAGAACATATTAACGTACATGTCTTCTGAATACGGACGTCCTGTCTCTAGTCGTTCAAGGTGTTCTGTTTTTTCTGAAAATGAGTGCAGTATGGAAAACGCTTTTGAAAAAGACAAAATTTTAAATAATGTTGTAACGTTGTTACTTTGATTTGCTATGAAAAGGGTTACTGCTAGCCAATAAAAGCGGGTTAAACGGTGTGAGCTGTCTGGGGAAGTTAATCTTGCATTACTAAGCAACTGTTTCATCAGGTATCTAGTCTAGGTTTACCAAATTCCCAAACAGACTAACATTAATTATAATCTTTTAATAGTCATACAACAACCGGTAATATATATATATATAAAGGAGAATTTAAATAAAAAGAAAGAAATCAATTTATATTTGGAAATTTATTTTAAGATTGATCATTGAAATTTCAGCATATAACACTTGATTCCTAACTAAACTGGTGCCTTATTTAGGATTGTGAAAATGTGAGATTGCAATCTTACGGAACACAGCAAATATGGAGCCAAGATTGGGAGACTGCATACAACACTGCATTCATAAAACAACACACAAAGAACATTGAAACGCATGCAAGAGAAAGTTAACCACTACAAACAGATTCAAATTTTCACCCAAAGAAATTACGTTCGTAGCACAATCCTGTCCGTCATGTAATTACCACACACTGCTATACTAAATTCATACTAACTCTCTGTGAAATCTTCCCAAAAAGAATAGCTGAGGGCTACTTTGATGATTACACCACATGCTTCACGTGGTCAACTTGGTTTACACAAAGCGTATAACTCCACAATAATTTTGATAATTAAAATAAATTAGATCAAAAGCAATTTCCAAAAGAAAAACCTCAAACTGGTTATTAACGTCTTACTGTTAACCTGACGGGTCAAACAGTTATATAAGCACGTGGTACTGGTCTCGCAAAGTACATCCCACGTGGGTTGAACATAAAGAAAAGTTGCTATATTGAAAATATTGTCAAGACGAGACGTTATAATCACACAAGCATTCGCATTTAAGATTGATCTTAGTTAGAGTTACTGATCAACACGTGGTTCCACTTTACTCATAAAGTAGTGACAAAGCAACTACCGGAAAATAATCTGAACTTCACACGAGAATTACACTGCGCTGCAATTTAAGATAACCTTAGATATTTTAGAGCTAAACCCGAAATAAAAGTGATTAAATTTTCAGTTAGGCTGAACTTAACAAATCCATTGTCCTACGGACTTAGCAGACACGCGCTTAGCCGGAGATCTTACCACTTCAGACGCTCGCCACGGACCAACTGACCTGCGCTACTACCCAGCGTGCTTCCTGAGGGTGGCTCACAAATACAAAACGGAAGTGGCCAGAGGGGCAGCTTCCTATACCAACATGACAACGGATGGACAGGACCATACTAAGGATAGAAACCTCTTTGCTTTTAGAAAGCGTAGCTATCTGTTCCGACGTTGGTCCTACTGTTCTCTAGCAGACAGCCTTGTCTGCTACCCTCAAGCATGCAACTAGAAATACATTTGCTCATTCATCCTCTCACACAGAAGGGAAGGGGGATGACAGTATCTTATCATATACAGTATATAAAATAAAGCGGATGTAGGTTCCGTATGAGACTGTGTGACATGAATTACATATAAACTGTGTTTTAAAGTGTAGTAGTGTGACAGATCGTTCTTGTTTATGTGTAAAAGTAACACGTTCCAATACTCAGTCTCCTCCCAGATAGTCAGAAACGCCACAGTAAATTTAGAAGAGGAATTTATGCCGTAAACGTCAACAGATTTAAGAAATTAAACATGAAAGGAATCCAACAGAGACCTTTCAATGTATCTAATATAAATTTAAGTGTTAGAAAGTTTTTTCTGTAGCTGTCTGTCCAGATTGTAGCCTTGTATGGAAGTGGTACATAGACGATAAGCAGCTCGGACAAGAAGAAAATAGAAGCTTTTGAAAGGTGGTTCTATAGAAGAATGCTGAAAATAGATGGGTAGATCGCATAACTAATGAGGAAACACTGAATACAGTTCCAAGAAAAGAAATTTGAAGCACAATCTGACTAAAAGAAGGAATCGGTTAATATGACATTTTCTTAAACATCAAGGGATCATAAATTTAGCATTGGAAGGAAGTGCAGAGGGAGACTGCAGTAAGCAAGTTCAAATTGATGTGGTTTGCAACAGTTATTTGGAGATGAAGAGAGCATATGCATGACCGACTAGTGTGCGGAACAACATCAAACCAGCCTTCGGACTGAAATCCACGACAGACATTATTATTATTATTATTATTATTATTATTATTTGGTAAATTTTAATAATGTTTCTGTTTATATAGTTTATACCCAAGTCTAAAGTTGTCCTTCAGGGATAACGTTTATTTCAAACAATCACCACCGATATGTTCCCATGTTGCACATCACACAGAAAACGTTAGCAGAATTTCGGAAACCGCTTTTCAGTGTCATATTCAACATCTTCCGCCTGAGACGAATTGCCTAGCTCAATCACTTTTCGGTATTCTGAGAGTCAGTTGGTTTATACGTATTATTTGTTCCAGTCTCTTCAGCAGAATGAAGTGCAGTTATCAACGGTTCCGTAATATTCTGAATGAGGAAATTGTACAATTTCCTTTTGGATATAAGTAAAATTGGAAGGAAGAGGATAAGGAAACTGCACAACAAGAAATGTTTAAAAATCTTATCAATTCAAAGTAATGTATTGAAATCCGCTTTATTGCATCCGCTTAGATCACGCGCATTTTGGTAAAAGTGCAAAGCGAACTTTGTTGGAAGATAAATGTACTCCAACGTTTTGGAGACTTGGAATGACTAGAAAATTTCTGAATGAATAAAGACAAAGCAAATATTCTGACGCTAGCCACTGACTATGTACAATTGATTTTACCTCTAAAGGATAGCCAGCTGTGCAGAATATATATGGTTGTTGCCTATGAGTTAAACGATATTCCCTCAAATCAAATAAGTTCCTGCTCATTCGAAAACCTCTTCATTTTCTTCAGTCTGCATTAATGAATATTTTTAAAAATGATAACCTGATAACGTATTTGCCAGAGCAGGGTACTTTCTGGCCCAGATAACAATTTTATGTCAAGGTCGTCATATTCATCGTAAACTGATACCTGTAATGTATCAAGGCCTTCCCATTCTGTCATCCATGCCTGTCGGCCAGTTGTGTGACATAAAAGTGGCGGGAAAATGAGGGTCACACCACTTCACCTCCCCTCCACCCCATTTATCCAGGCCAATACGATGACTTAAAAATGGTGGGAAAACAAGTCCCTGCTCCCGCTCTACCTTGTATCTCTGATCCAATTTGCCTGAACTGCATCATTCAAGGTCTGTGTATTTTGTTGTTCCTGTACTTGCAAAGTCTTGTGCAACGGAATGATTGTAATGTTAGCTATTATGAGGACTGAGAATGTACAAAAGGACAAAAAATTGTTCTACTCAATCCCAATATTCCACTCTGCCAGTCAAATGTTTTATACACACGTGTAGCCACAGCTTCCAGCCAGGGGAAACACAGCTCAATGGAGAAATATCTAGCCAGCCATGGTATAAGCTGCTTCAACCCTGATAAGAAGGGCCAGCACGTGTCTATTCATCTACCAGCAATGATAAAAAGTGTCCGATGGTCCGATGCATCTGATTATGAGTGTGTGTGTGTGAGAGAGAGAGAGAGAGAGAGAGAGAGACGAATAGTGACTGCTCTCTGTCGCGACAGCTAATGTCCAAAGTTTGTAATTACCTCAAGTAAGGGAGACACTGACTCCTCCCAATGTTAGGCAAGTGCCTACACACATACCTGAGAGGTAACTGTCCCACCGATAAGATCTGCCTTGTCGATGCATCAAGCAGTCAGAATTCATTTCTCCCACGACATCATGTCATTCAAATGTCAATTCAGAGTTAATCAAGATCCATATTCGTTGTGTTTCAGTGAGTAATGTGTTTGATTCTTGAATAGGAGTAGTCCCGTTTCCATAATCCAACAAACTTCCTAGGTTGGAATAGTGTAATTTAATAGCAGGATGCCCATCAAATTGACATCATGCTTATAACAAGGTTTGATGCATTTCTATAAGTTTCGGATAAATGCAGCTTACACACATTTTTATATTTAAGGCATTCGAACAGGTAATAAGTACTAAAACTTCCCTCTTCTTTCTCATTGAATCTATAGACCTATAGTTGCAGCAACTTGACATGTTCAGAAATAATTAGTTCCTGAATATTTAGGATGTCTGGGCTGAACATATTTCTTGAATACACGAATTTCATACAGTTATCGCTCTCCTTTAACAATTAATGGACGTGTTCAAAGTACAGGCAGGTCCTTCAGCGTTCAAAACTTACGGTACATATTTACTGCTTTCACTTAAATTAGCAACTACTTCAATCACTCTACGTTTATTGGGTTTAGTGTCAAGTATCATAATCTTATTCATTTTTTTTTTCGGTATCGTCTCCATGAGCCATAGCGATGAACTTACAGTAGAGCCCAGTGTATTTTTTCTTTCAGAATGGGGCAACACACTACAGCATTTTCGGTTGATAAAGCAACTTATGTCAGACTTAAACTGAGTGGTGAGATAAATTTCCAACAAGTTATGAACACAGCTCGTCGTAAACTAAAGAAACAGGAGAGAAACCATGTGAGAACATAGCTCGTCGTAAAGTAAAGAAACAGAAGAGAAAACCTTTGGCATTTTTTAAAAAAATAGCAGCCAATCAGTGATGTCAGTGGCTAAATGTGTCTTGAAGCTGAAGGGAGCAAGAAGAAGTTGGGTTAAAACGCCTAGGGCTCTACCAGTACCTAAGACATCAGGCACAATTATCCCATTCATTATTCCTACCCTTGTGGCACCCTCAGCTATTGTGTCTTTACTGAGATGGGCAGGAGCCATAACCCATACAGCAAAGAAAGTATGAAGTGCACAAGAGTAACTTCAGAAGATGCATAATAGGATGATGGAAGCTGTCACTATTGGGAAACGACTATACTTAAAACGCACAGGAAAACACTTCGACTATTCATTGAAAAGAAAACCTTCTAGCTATACCATATGTCAGACTGCTTACAATTATACATGTGCTAAAATTTGTGAAAAAAATTGCATCCCAAGATTTCATGTAGTGTTTATGTAGAACACGTAGCCAAAGACGTTGTGGAAATCTAAATAACATGCTACTATAAATTTAGATGCTGCAGGAGTATCTGAAACCCACTTCGTTCGTATACATAAAAAATTGAATAATATATACTACTTTGAGTCGTACAGAAATTTATAATCACCAGAAGAACTGCTCCACCACTTCATCAACAACTGTGTTTTCTACAACTTTCGATAGTACTAAGAATTTGGTTTAGTTTTCTGTTGACATTTTTCTCCTGGTGTCTCCATAAAAACAAGCAGCATCAGTTGAGATTTAGATGTGATGTCATACACTTTGACTACGAAAGACCGATCGTACATATTATCTGTGAATTACTTTCCAACAACAGATCCAAGAAAGGAGGAATGGAGTATTACATTGATCGATCTGGAAACATATAACTGCATGCCTAATGTCACTGAGAAGAATAATAAACTACATCTGGGCAATAGTAAAGCTGTAGAAGTATCCACTGTCTTATACGACATTGATGGGTTAAATGCGAAATGACTCACTGAAAATTATGAAGAAATCGAAAAACAAATGATTGCTGGTAGTACTGACTAAGCATATCATCATCATCATCATCATCAGCCAATTCAATCATTAGATGATGTGGCCTCTTCGAGTCGTGGATTCAGGTAGGCTTTCAGAAGTCTTCTCCAAGTGGGACGGTCTTGGGCAGTTCTCTGCCAGGTGTTACCAGCGATCTTCTTTATGTCTTTGTCCCATCTGTCTGGTGGTCTTCCTCTAGGCCTCCGGTGCTCTCTCGGACTCCACTCCAGTACTAGCTTCGTCCATTTGTTGCCTTTTCTTCTTGCGACATGGCCAGCCCACTGCCATTTCAAGGAACCTACTCCCTCTAAGATGTCATTAACCTTCGTCACAGACCGGACGTCATCTGCCCTTTTCCTGTCCTTTCTTGCATAGCCCAGCATTGGTCTCTCCATGGCTCTCTGTGCTGCCCTAAGTTTTCCTTTTGTAAATGAGTGGGAGCAGCATACATTGAAGTGCTCAGGAAAATCTACGAGAATTCTTCAGCTTATGTTAACATCGGCGAATCAACTCAAGAATTCCGCATCATGAGGGGTGTCAAGGAAGGCGATCCCAATCTCCCCAAAACTGTTCTCTGCTGTATTGGAAATGGCTATATCAAAGCTGAGCTGGGAAGGTAAGGGAATTAGAATTAATGGAAGAAGGCTTACCAACTTGAGATTTGCTGATGATATTGCCTTAGTGGCCAAAGACTTCGCAGAGCTCCAAAACTTAATTACAGATCTTGCATCGGAATGTCAGCTGGTTGGCTTGAACATTAACCTGTCCAAAACAAAAGTAATATCCAACAAATGGGTCCCAGCTGGAGATGTGAAAGTCAAAGACAGTCTACTAGAAGAGGTCAGTGAATATGTCTACCTTGGCCAGATTATAAATATGAAGGGAGACATAAGGCCAGAAATCTATCGACGCATCAAGCTTGGCTGGCAAGCATTTGGGAATAATTCAAAAGTACTCAGATCAAAAGTGCCAGTAAATCTGAAGACAGCAGTATTTGATCAATGCATTCTTCCTGTGATGACGTATGGCTGCGAAACATGGACTAAGCATAGAGAAAAGTCAAAGCAAGCTTCTGTGAAATTAAAAGGAAGACTGGGAAACTGGTAACATTAAGAGTGCAACGGAAATTCCACTGTTAAATGCAGAGGAGAGAGTGAAGAGGTGGAAAGAACACACTGAAGGCCTCAGTGGGGCTGAAGGCTTGTCTGATGACGTGATAAAAGAAGAAACAGAAGTCGACATGGAAGGGATAGGGGATCCAGTATTAGAATCATAATTTAAAAGACCTTTGGAAGATTTAAGATAGAATAAGGCAGAATGGGAGAGTAGCAAGACAGTAGCAACGAAACGACTGTTCACATTGGTGTAGGATGTCTGAGTCTGGGGATATACCATCTGACTTTCGGAAAAACATCATCCACGCAATTCTGAAGGTTGCAAGAGCCGACAAGTGCAAGAATTACCGCATAATCAGCCTAACAGATCATATATCCAAGTTTCTGACAAAATAATACAAAGAAGAATGGAAAAGAAAATTGAGGATGTGTTAGATGCTGATCAGTTTGGCCTTAGGAAAGGTAACAGCACCAGAGAGGCAGTTCTGGTGTTGCGGTTGATAATGGAGCAAGACTAAAAAAAATTCAAGACACGTTCATAGGATTTGTCGACCTGCAAACAGCGTTTAGCAATGTCAATTACTGCAATATGTTCAAAATTCCAAGACAAATATGGGTAAGCTATAAGGAAAGACGGGTGATATGCAATATGCATAAGAAACAAGAGGGAATAATGAGAGTGGAGACCAAGAACAAAGTGTACGGATCAAAAAGGGTGTAAGACATAGGTGTAGTCTTTCCCCCTTACAGTTCAATCTTAACACCGAAGAAACAAAGCTGGAAATAAAAGAAAGGTTTAAGAGTGGAATTAAAATTCAAGGTGAAAGGATATCAATGATCAGATTTGCTGATGATATTGCTATCCTAAGCGGAAGTAAAGAAAAACTACAGGATCTGCTGAATGGAATGAACAATCTAATGATTACAGAATATGGATTTAGAATGAACTGAAGAAAGACGGAAGTAATGAGAAGCAGCAGAAATGAGAGCAGTGCGAAAGTTAACATCAGGATTGGTGATCACAAAGTAGATGAAGTTAAGGGAATTTGCTACCTTGGCAGCAAAATAACCTATGATGGATGAAGCAAGGAGGACTTAAAAAGCAGACATGCACTGACAAAAAAGGGCATTCCTAGTATCAAACATAGACCTTAATGTGAGGAACGAATTTCTGAAAATGTTCGTTTGGATCACAGCATTGTATGGCAGTGAGATATGTACAGTGGGAAAACCAGAACAGAAGAGACAGAAGCATTTGAGATGTGGTTTTACAGAAGAATGTTGAAAATTTGGTGTACTGATAAGTTAAGGAATGAGGAGGTTCTCTGCAGAATCGGCGAGGAAAGGAATACACTGAACACACTGAAAAGAAGAAGGCGCAGGATGGTAGGACATCTGTTACAATATCAGGGAATAATTTCTATGGTACAAGAGGAAGCTGTAAAGGCTAAAAGCTGTAGAGGAAGGCAGAGATTGGAATACATCAGGCAGATAACTGAGGATGTAGTTTGCAAGTGCTTCTCTGAGATGAAGAGGTTGGCACAGGAGAGGAGGTGGATCGCATCAGACCACTCATAAAATTGATAAATCAAAAAAAAAAAAAATAATCTGTAAAAAGTCCGAGTTTCGTGCAAATGTTAATACATTTGGAATAGCAGTAAAAACGACAACACAGAGAATAGAGTTTAATGGGAAGTTTCAATAGAACAATTACTAGATTTCTGAAGGAGTCAAGTTTTGGAGAAGAATTCTAGTAATATTTATATATCAGTTCATCAGGTAGATATACTGCCAGTTAGCATGATTCCAGCTCAGAGTAATATTGCACCAAATTTGTAGCTCAACGACAGATTAATTCACACAATCTACAGGTGCTTCCTTTCAGTACGACCAGTATATAAACTCGTTGACGAGCCAACCAACATCATATACCTCCCAATGACTGTTCAGACATTATACCATGTCGAGTTGAATATTGTAGACCAAGATGGGAATCTAATCAATTTTTGAGGAGAGAAAATTGTGGTAAGTGTACACGTGAAGCAGCATGGGTAAAACAATACACACAGCCATCAGTACACCACTTTGCAGTGAAAGGACTTTGAAAACACAGGAGAATTACAAATTCCTTAAATCATTGGGATTGACTCCCCACAGTGGTATCATTCGATATAACAGCTGCAGAAATTCCGTAACAGACGAGGAACATTTGTAATTTTCATGAGTATTGAATTCAGATATTCAGCTACCATTAAATTTCCACTCATGCGAACTGTGTGAATATACAATACTATGAACAACATCCAGACAGACAGAGGCCACTAAAACAGAAGTTCGACTAAAAATACCTCGATTTATTATACCTGTGCTGCAAACAGACAGGAAAGGTAGTCTGAAAAAGGACTCCAGTGTATTCGGCAACTATAAATTAACTAATTCGAAAGTGTACTTAAATTCTGAATTTTATCAGTGCGAAATTCACAAATTGGCTGTGGTAATAACATCCATGGTCTACTGTATGACAAGTATGCATTGTTTTCTCTTCTTACCATGAGGGCAATGAATTTGGATGCACGTTCAGCCCACAGTACTTTATGGAATCGGAACCAGTTGTTGTGATAGATTCTTCAAAACAGACTGAAATAATTCAGTTGGGGCCAATACATGTCCGTATTTAATTTGAGTGATCAGACAATTTTCTTCCAGCCACTACTGTGTACACACTAATACTACATGACTGTACCCCCCACTCACAGGAATTGTGCAATGAGTCGTATAAATTAACAACTGTCTTGAGACATCAGTGACATTTCACGGTGACACTTCATTCACAGATGTAGGACTATAATAACGACATTTTCCGCAAATACGGAGTCGCCAAATCTTCCAGGAGCGTCAAGAGTGTCATAGCTCGAAAAACGCGTCATTTTTAAATCATTTCCACAATAAAAAGGCTGGAATGGCCCTGGAATGGCTTACGAAGATACGGTGACATTGCTCCTAATCTTTGATCACATAGACACTATTCTTTACATCAAAAGCAATGAGAAGGCATCGTAGACGTGTGAAATTTACAAGAATGCCTCTATTCAGAATCTGGAATCAAGAAACTGTCCATCTGTTCAAGCAGAAGTATTGGAAAGAAGAAGAAAAGGGCGGCTTTATATGCACCTCAGATAATTTACAATTACCTTCACGTTGGGTGACCAATAATTGAGATTCTTAGAATAAAAACTTTGTTGTTCAGTTTATCCTGTAGTAGAAAATGTTTCAACATGGATGCATGTATGTATTTATTTTCGTCTTCACACATTGCCTACAGAGCTCATTGACTATAAGAGATGCAATTTTAGATGTCCTTGAAATCGACAAAGATCTCTTGCTGTTTGATCTTAAGTACCTACTCATGCTACACGGTATGCAAACTGCCACAAAAACAAAGTGAAAACTGAGTTCCACTCAGCATCTGCAGTCTGCATATTTTTCTTGGCAGCACTCATGTTCGATAAACCACCTGATGTGTCTCTCTCCCAGCCTCTTATCCTGACGAAATGCTGCACAGAGATGTGTGCATGTAGAGAGGTGCTAATCTTTGCATTTGACACGCAGTTCTCCTCAGTTAGCCAGCTAGAAGTGTGTCACTAGCCACCTGAGTAGATATCATTCCACAGAGGTGTGCTGAATATTAGTAGATGTGATTTGCGATGGCACCTCATTCGTGGTTAACAGTGGAGGTGATGCTCTGATAGTAGCTTCCAAGGCAGCACCTATGCACGATGCAATAAGATAATGCTGCTTTTGAACAGTGTCGCAGCCCACCACCAGCAATGGTGGCAGAAGTGCCACTCTGATAACAGCTTTACAGAATTCATCCTGTCATTAGAGATCGTCACCTATGCAGTGAGGAATAACACTCCTAGTTGATTGTCAGTATATAAAACCTCTTGTTTCCTGTTATTTTATAAAAATAGTGAGAATAACCGTATTGGGCCACACAGAATCTACATGTGGGTGCATCCACCCCATCCCCCGCCCTGCGACTCCCCCCCCCCCCCCACACACTAGTCTATAAATATGCTGCCAGACATTACTTCATTGTTACTCAGCAAGTAGACAGTATAAGCAGTGTTAGTCTGAATGTTGATAACAGAAGCAGATATCAAGCGCCATTCTGATAATGCCTGTGATGAAGAGGCGAGCAAATTCCCTCAGTTTGAAGACACTGCAGGCATTGCACCTATATCGATTCTTTTATTGTGTGTGTGTGTGTGTGTGTGTGTGTGTGTGTGTGGTGTGTGTGTGTCTGTGTGTGTGTGTGTGTGTGTGTGTGTGAGTTTATGTGTGTTTATTTATGTATGATGTTTATATGGCATCATTAGTTATGTTTTTTTATAGAAATACCGAGGGTTGATCAGATCCCTGATAGGATGTCTAGCACCATTTTAGATTATGTTGTGCAAGCTATGATGCCATTTCCAGCCATGAGCTCCCAGGACTTGCCTGAAACTATAGACAAGTGCCTACATATGGAGTAGTAAATCATATTTCTTCTTATACAATAATATTTACATGTGCGTAATATGCTCATGAGATGTTCTTGTTTCTAAGAGTCTTGTTTAACGTTATAGATATGTGTCAAAGGATAGATGCTGTAGTCACTCACACTGAGCATGATACCATTTCCCAAACGAAACCAATTACACGATTCTCTAGTATTGAATAGAGAATTAACCATCCCACGCTATGACACCATTAGTTTGCAGTTGTGGGCTCCCATTATAGATGAGATACAAGTAACAGTAAACAATATTTCTCTTCTATGATAATAACTGACACCTGCATGCCTTGCTTGTGAGATGTCCTTGTTTCTTTGAGATATTAATAACAATATTGCCATGGGTGAATGGGTTGACACCACAGCTGTGGAGGTCGAATAGAATGACTCATTCTTCACCCCATCCCAGACCATGACTCCTTTCTCCAGTGTGAGTTCATGGGATATGACGCCAGTTGTCAAGGGGCAGATACATAAGTAGTAGTAAATCACACTTCTTCTTCTTCTACAATTATTATTTACAGTTGCATACAATGCTTATGAGATGTTGACTGATGCATGTTAAGAGGCAACATGCCAGTAGATCGTGAAATGGAATCTATCATCACATGGGCCTGTCCACACCCAGTCCCTGCGCTGAGTCCAATTGACAAAGCAGTTACCTCATCAGGTTAATTCACATTCACCTTAACATGGCTATCATCTTGTCTTGGACCTAGTTGTAGTAAGAATACAGCTAGCAGCAATGCACTTGCCCATCCTTTTAACAAGCATCAGATTAGTCACAGGCAAGCTTTAAAATGCTCTGGGGTTGAGGCACTTTTTGGGACCAGATATTATATGCCCGCATAGATAAAACTTCTGCATGTTACTGAGACCCTGCTACTTTCTGGAATGCATGTCTACCCATTTTGGAAAGGGAGCGTCCCAACATATTTAACAGTCCATAGTAATTCCACCATTAAGTCTACTTCAGTTCTATGTTGCTAGCTCTGGTATCCCAGATCGTTATCTACATCTGGGAGGAAAATGGTGTAATACTGTGGAGCAATTCAGTAGAGGTTCAAAACATTTATATTGAGTGCACTACTGGGTCAGTTTTCTGAAATGCAGGCAAGAGGGTCCAGTAAGACACACAGTCATGTGTTCCACCTCAACATACACTCGCAGGTTTATGATCCAGTATATGAGAAGTTCAGGTTTTTCCCTCTTCTGAAGGATATTGCTGCTAAACATGCCTGTATTCTTGTCTGAACTTCTTATGAGGAAGACAAAATTTGCTTTGCATGGTTGCTTCTGACTTGTGAGAGAAATTACGTGGAACATGCAGAGAGTAGAACTACATACCCAATATCTAAGGCTTGTGAGTACCATAACTTCAGTGGCATAATGGCATACTGTTCCCCATTAAACTTCAGGATACACATAAATTTGAAAGACAGAATCCCAATATAAGTGTTCATATTTATATCTGGAGGAGGATAAAAGCATGCCAAAAGACGACCACAGTGTGCAAAACAAAAAAGATGTAAAGTACAACGTCGTCAGACCCTTCTACTTTACCAGAGCAGCCAGTCGTCATCCCAAGAACATAGATCCATTCCTTATTCTCCAAGGGAGAGAAACATCACTACTTTTTTTTTGAGTCATCAGTCTTCTGACTGGTCTGATACAGCCCACCATGAATTCCTCTTCTGTGCGAACCTCTTCATGTGTCACTTGCAACCTACATCCTCAATTATTTGCTGGCTGTATGTCAATAGTAGTGGGGCTACCTTCATTCTGGAGCATTTTGTTAGTGCGGGTTGCCTACATCAGGGGCAGGTATGCACTCAAGGGCAAACCTATTGTTCTCCTTTGATTGACAGGTACTTAACCTATTGTTCTCATTTGATTGACAGGTCCTTAGCCTATTGTTCTGTTAAGTGCTATTCCATGTCACTGCACTTAACCTATTGTCCCCCCCCAACCTCTTCCACTCCTCTCCCCCCCTCAGGAAGGGGGTGCTGATGCATTCGGCTAGTGCAGTTAGCCTACATCAGGGGCAGGTATGCACTCAGGGGCAAACCTATTGTTCTCCTTTGATTGACAGGTACTTAACCTATTGTTCTCCTTTTATTGGCAGGTCCTGAGCCTATTGTTCTATTAGGTGGTTTTCCATGTCGCTGCACTTGACCTCTTTTCCCCCCACCCCATCCCACTCTCCTCCCCCTCAGGAAGGGGGTGCTGGTGCATTCAGTTAGGGCAGATAACCTACATCAGGGGCAGGTATGCACTCAGGGGCAAACCTGTTGTTTTCCTTTGATTGAAAGGTACTTAACCTATTGTTCTCCTTTGATTGATAGGTCATTAGACTATTGTTCTGTTAAGTGGTTTTCCATGTCACCACCCTTACCTTATTGCTCCCCCAGCCCCCTCCTCCTCCCCCCTCACTGCTAGAGGTATACTTTCATATCTGAGTGTTTGGAGTAGGCTCTGTCACTACTATCAATTTGATTGACTACTTAATTAAATTGATCAATTAGTTAACCTCTCTGGTGAGAAAGTGCCATGCCCCCTGCCACACCCCCAATGGTGGGAAGTTAAAATTCCATCAGGACACTGCAATGTCTACTAATCTAAGAAAATTGTGGGAAGATAATTTAGGTCACATTGACTACTTAATTAAATTGATCAATTAGTTAACCTCTCTGGTGGGAAAGTGCCATGCTTCCCTGGTGGAAAATTCAAATTCCATCAGGATACTGCAACCTCTTCTAACCTAAGAAAATGGTGGGAAAAAAGGGCACCTCCACTAATGTAAGTCATCCAACTGCCACCTCTTCCTAGGAATTGGCGTGAAAAAGACTCAGCTGATCGATCATTTGGAGGGTATTCGATTGCAGTGTATGGAATATTGTTTAAACGATTTAGAAAATGTGTGGAATATTGTTTACTTAAACAGTTTAGGGAATTCAAGGCATTGTATTGAATATATGGAAATTGGTGGAGAGGAAGGGTCTCATAACAGGAAATTCAAGGGTATGTTGTTTATTTCTAAGAAAATCAGTTCATGGGGATTGGATTTCTCTTGCTCATCATTCCCTGCTGTCTTGTAAGGGGAATTACATGGAGCAAACCTGATGCATAACCTAATGTTCGGCACTGTACTCTGGGTGTCTTAACCTAAAGTTTGGGCCTATGTCAGCACTTAACCTATTGTTCTGTTAAGTGGTTTCCATGTCACCCCCATTTTGCTTAAAATATTCTACCGCCATTGAAACTAAATTAAGTAATTAGTTGTGTCCTCCCACCATTTTCTGGTACACTTTTCGAATTTCAGATGCTTTTGTATGCCATTTCTGGCGCATTCTTCTTTGCCACACACCTCCTTAAACTTCTGTACTGCGTTTTACATAGAAATTATGCAAATGAACCTAGTGTTCTGCACTTAACCTGCTCCATGTCACCCATTCACACACTCCCTCCCATTAACTACTGTACCGCTAATACCACATTGATGCAAAAAATTTATGCAAATTTATTAAACCGGAATTATTCGCATATACGAGGCAGTTTTCTTAATTCTCAGCATCCTATTGGTTGGTGAAATCGATGGAATACAGCTTAAACAAAAGTTGCTAATAAAAAACATCCTGCCACTCGGTGCCAGACGCTGCCGCTGGCGTGAGCCACTGTTGGACGCAAGCCAGCGCAAGCCATCACTCTCACACCGCTGCAGGTGAATTTTGGGTCAATTTTCGTGTATACAGTTAGAATTCTTCGAGTGTTATACTGACATCACAGAACTTCAAGGCGCCCTGACGCTGGTCCCATACGCAATGACGCATAGCTGTGGTTCGGTCCAGCACTGAGAGAGATGTTCCAATGCTTCCCAGAATAGCACAGGGTGCATTGTTCCCTGTGCAACATGAGAGATGCGTCTAACCATGTTTAAATGCTCAGCGTGACTGACACGATGCTGTGAAGTGTGTATGTAGCTACAAACCCTCGCAAGCACATCTAACAAGGTTCTCAATCTTATACTGATGTCACATATAAGAATCGAGTCGACCTCACGGAAACTGTATAGGGTCCCAGAAATAGTTAACGCTCGCTTTCTTGATATCTCAGCTTGTACACACGGAAATTCTTGCCCTGAACAGAACCTGTTTACGAAAATAGCGCAGAATAACGTCGAATGCAGTCATCATTGCGAACCTAAGGTGGTACCCCGTCCATCATGTGTTACCCTTCCTGCTTTCAACACACACAAACTCTCCCTCCACTATGTAGAGGCTCCTATACCACAGCACAAAGGATGTGAATGAATCGAGCATTATAATTGGCTCTTATCAAATTTACGTGCAGAATTACTGATGCCACTGGTATCTTTCTTTCGGCAGACGAGACATTCAGCGGTTATTTTACAGTGATCCTCATATTGCACTGGCAATTAAATCTTTCAAACTACCATACATATCGTCAAATACGGAAAGACTCTTACTCGTTTACACTGCTTTCCCACCGAGGACAGGAGCTTGAATATTAGAACATGAAGCCAACCTGTGACCCATCAATATATCACTGCGTGCCCTACATAACGTCAAATACGGAAATACTCCTACTCAATTACACTGCTCTTCCACCGAGGACAGGAGCGTGAATATTAGTGTGCAAAACCAATCTCCAGCTCAGCAATATATCACTGCGTACCGTATCGATGTAGTAGACATACAATTTGTATCCTGCACCAAATAGAATCATCCCTTCTACATCATTCGTTTATATACCACGAAGACGGCACTACTGTATACATACTTCTCTGAGCTGTAGATATTTTCCTGCAGCCAATGATCACAGGTCATCCACCCCCAATGCACGATCAGAGCACCCTCAGCGGACAGAAGTCACTCTCAGAACTGTTCTACAAATTCGGAATCGTTTCCCCTCGGCACAAACACGTTAATGTTTCTGCTTCAGACCTGCTTCCTTGCTTGTTCTCTTTTCTTCACACATCTCCAGACTTGGGGATTACAAGAACACACGCATTTTCGCATGGTTCGCCATAATATTATACCATTTTCGAGGTACTTCTCGATATCAAGCATTAGGCAGCATCCTGCCGATCGCTCACGCAACATAATTCCGAAGATATAGACTGGGAATTATTTCTATACAAACTCAAAACTTTAGCTAGGTGGAGCATGCTCTAGACTGCTGAGTAACTAGAAACAAACAGATGAAAAATGATATTTCCACCCGAGAATACCGATTTCGGTAATGTGAAAGATTCGAAACCATCCCTATAATTTACAAGGTCAACTAAGGTGTTTCTCATGTCTAGAGACCCAGCAAACGCATCTTCCACATGTTAGATGCACATCCCATAATCGAACTTCTGTCAACTAAATAAAGGCGCGAAATGTGCAGAAGCAGTCAACTGAACAATTTATATTGGATGGAACAATGGTCCAGTGCAAACGCACCTCCTTACACATTCTTCTCAAATTTCCACTTGATCACGAAAGCCGCCAGCCCAACACATACTAAGTATTAGTTCGCTATTCCATTGTCTAGAGGATGGCAAAGTTAACTCAGATACATTCCTACACTCAAACAGGCCTCTGCATTCGGACAGCTACTGCCATTAACGGGAAATGTGAATCATTCCCGCACAGGTCACCACCGCTGCAGGCCGAGCACACACAGGTATAATCAATCATCCTAAGAAATTGGTGACATATGTATTTTATCCCTGTACTTACAACTAAATGTTACAATTGCGGTCTCAATTGAACGGCATTCAACAATGAATGAAGTATTGGAAATATACCCTGCTAAAGGGTGTGGCTCTGGAAATGGAAATAACTGTACCTTCCAAATGACTGGACATAGTCATTTCCTTTACACATGTCGGAACACAAACATATACATTATAAGCCTAATGCTCAAATGCGAACATATCACGCACCTCCCACTACTACTAAGTATAATACTTGACCAATAAATGACTCCACACGATGCAAAATAATACTGACCAAAAATCAACGATGGGTGGACATGTCTCTTAGGTTTTTCTTGTGAGTGCTACCACTGTGTCTTAGAAAGAGAGATGTAATCGGCCAGATGTTACAAAAAACCAGATCGCAACAACTACTACATGTTACTGTCACAAGCGGTTGTGGTTCTACAGGTGCACACAACTATCCATGTTAAAATCTGTACCCACTCTACAAATCGAGGTATGACATTACCTCTGAATGAGGCGGTTTTTTTCTGGACAAATACCATGACGGTGAACATAGGAAAGTGTATTATCAGACCAACACATAGCCCATGATGCAACCTCATTTTGAAAGTGATTTGGCTAAGCAATGTGGTATGTAAGTGGTATTTGCATAGTCTAAGGACCTGTCAATCAAAGGGGAAAAATACGTTAAGTACCTGTCAATCAAAGGAGAACAATAGGTTTGCCCTTGAGTGCATACCTGCCCCTGATGTAGGCAACCTGCACTAACCGAATGCACCAGCACCTCTTTCCTGAGGGGGCAGGGGAGTGGGAGTGGGTGGGTGTGGGGACAGTAGGTTCAGTGCAGTGACATGCAAAACCACTTAACAGAACAATAGGCTAAAGGCCTGTCAATCAAAGGAGAACAATAGGTTTGCCCTTGAGTGCATACCTGCCCTGATGTAGGCAACCTGCACTAACCGAATGCACCAGCACCCCTTTCTAAGGGGGGAGGGGAGTGGGAGTGGGTGGGGGTGGGGACAGTAGGTTCAGTGCAGTGACATGGAAAACCACTTAACAGAACAATAGGCTAAGGACCTGTCAATCAAAGGAGAACAATACGTTTGCCCTTGAGTTCATACCTGCCCCTGATGTAGGCAACCCGCACTAATAAAATGCACCTGAACGAAGATAGCCCCACTACCGGCAGTCTCTATCTTTCTCTACAGTTTTTTCCCTCTACAGCTCCCTCTAGTACCATGGAAATGTTTCCCTGATGTCTTAACATATGTCCTATCATCCAGTCCCTTCTCTTTGTCAGTGTTTTCCACATACCTTTCTTCTCCAATTCTGTGCAAAACCTCCTCATTCCTTACCTTATCAGTCAACCTAATTTTCAACGTTCGTCTGTAGCACCACATCTCAAATGCTTCAATTCTCTTCTGTTCCTGTTTTCCCACAGTCCATGTTTCACTACCATACAACACTGTACTCCAGATGTACATTCTCAGAAATTTCTTCCTTAAATTAAGGCCTATGTTTGATACTAGTAGACTTCTCTTCCACAGAGAATGCCTTTTTCGTCAGTGCTAATCACCTTTTGATTTATTCCTTGCTCCGTCTATCTCTGTGTGTGTGTTTTTTTTTTTTTTTTTTTTTTGCTGCTTAAGTAGCAGAATTCCTTAACTTCATCTACTTTGTGATCATCAATCCTGATATCAAATTTCTCGCCGTTCTCATTTCTGCAACTTCTCATTACTTCTGTCTTTCTTCCATTTACTCTCAGTCCGTATTCTGTATTCATTAGATTGTTCATTCCATTCAGCAGGTCATGTAATTCTTCTTCACTTTGATTTAAGATAGCAATGTCATCAATGAATCATGTCATTGATATCCTTTCACCTCTGAAAGCTTTTTTTATTTCCATCATTGCTTCCTCGATGTACAGATTGAACAGTAGAGGCGAACGGCTACATTCCTGTCTTAACCCTTTTTAATATGAGCTCTTTGTTCTTGGTCATCCACTCTTATTATTCCCTCTTGGCTCTTGTACATATTGTATATTACCCATCTCTCCCTACAGCATACCTCAATTTTTCTCAGAATTTCGAACATCTTGCACCATTTTACACTCTTGAACACTTTTTTCCTGGTTGACAAATCCTATGAACGTGTCCTTTTTTTCTTTAGTCTTGCTTCAGAATTACCTCTCTCATATCTTTACCTTTTCTTGAGCCAAACTGATCGTTAACTAACATGTCCTCAATTTTCTTTTCCATTCTCCTGTATATTATTCTTGGCAGAAACTTGGATGCATGAGCTGTTGAGTGATTGTGCGATAATTCTCAAACTTGTCAGCTGTTGCAGTCTTCGGAATTAAGTGGGTGATATTTTTCCGAAAGTCGCCAGACTCATACATTCTACACACCAACGTGAATAATCGTTTTCTTGCCACTTCCCCAATGATTTTTGAAATTCTGGTGGAATGATATCCATCCCTTGTGCCTTATTTGATCTTAAGTCCTACAAAGCTCTCTTAAATTCTGATTCTAATACTGGATCCCTTGTCTCTTCTAAATCGACTCTTGTTTCTTCTTCTATCACATCAGACAAATCTTCCCCTCATAGAGGCTTTCAGTGTATTCTTTCCACCTATCCGCTCTCTCCTCTGCATTTAACAGCAGAATTCCCGTTGCACTCTTAATGTTACTTATAGACATCTTGCGCTGGTTCAAGTTTAATGGAATGCCTCTAAATACTGAAAAAATTGAATAATACAATTTAATGCATCTTGACGAGAAAATGAAGTAATTACTTGAACTGAAATGACCAAAAATATAACCTATTGTGAATATGCGTAGTTCCTGGGCATTGTAACTGATGGCAAATTAAATTGATACAGGCATATCCTAGACCTTCAAAGAAGACTGTGTGTGTCAATTTATGCCCTATATGTAATTATATGAATGGTATAAAAGCTGCATATTTTGGCTATTTTCCCTGTATCATTCATATGGTATAATTTTTTGGAGATAATCAGTATTTAGCCAAAACCATCTTTATTGCACAAAAGACAGCAGTTAAGTTCATGAGTGGCGTTGATCCACGATATTCTTAAGAAAACCTGTATCTTAAACTCCAAATATTAATGACCATATCTCAGTAATTATTTTCTTTGATGTTTTTTTCTCTAATAACAATTCTCTTTTTGCATCTAAAAGTGCATGCCATGACCACAATACAAAGTTTAAAAATGATTTAAATGGGGATCTACCATATCTAAGTCTTGCACAAAAGGGTGTTCATTATTCTGCCACAAAAGCTTACAATTCTCTTTCATCAGATATTAAAGTCTGCATTAATGTCCTGATTACATTTAAATCTAAATTAAGAAAATCCTTTATGGATGAGACATTTTGCTCTGTTGCTGAGTACTGGTACATGAAGATTAAGCAATGGTTGTTTTTGTAAATTTGTATTGCATTTGTTTTTATGTTTTGATACTTTCAATTTCTAATTTGGTAGCCAGTGTACAAATATTCTTTTTCTGTATGTTAAGTTATTAGCAATAACTTACATTTTTGTTATTTTAAATTTATTTATTGTAACACTAAAATGATGTTCAACTGACACATTTCGCATCCCTGTGATTCATCACAATACAGATCTATGCAAGTCGATACAAATGAATAAATAAACAAAAAATAAAGTTGTAACAAGTCTGCTGAACTTATCTCATTTTCTTTTACAGCAAACGCCGTATTCAATTGATCTCTCTGTTCAGCATTTCTTCCGGTCAGCTACTCACTGTTTTCGCAAGTAATTCTGTACTTTATCTTAGCAACAGCACTTCGCCTTACGTTTTCCCATAACACACACCCTTAAAATTATGCTCACACCGAAAACACTCGCTGTAAAACTGATCACACACACTGAGTCTCTCTCGCAGTGTTACGCTGCCTTGCGGCTTGAGGTACTACATCATGTGAACTGAGCCTTTGTGAGTTTATTAGGGCAGCTGCGGACTACACACAGACGCACACTATAAGAAATAAACAGGAGAGTAAAGGTTTCTGAAATTGTTTTGGTAAACTAAACAATACAAATTAAAATTGTTCATTCTGAAAACTTTTCATCCACAATAGACTACTTTTTGAAGAGAAGTTAATAGTGCCTGTAAATGGCAAAGATTTAGCCATACGTACTTTTCATATTGAAGAAACATATTTATTTCCATGTTATACTATTCCCATTCCGTCTTCCAGATTATATGCATCTTTACAACGTGACTTACGTATATTATTGTTCAAAATGACAAGCTGATAATATTTTATATTTAATTAAATCTGGGTAACTGTCGTCCAGGTGACAGCTTGCTCGTTAAAAAGTTTATAGTGAACGTACTGTGTGAATCATATAACAACCAGTCAGCTAACATAAGTACACTATCTAGAATCGTAGTGTAATATTTGTTTTACAGCTTACCGAGAAACATAAAATTAAGTTCTGTAAAGGTCAATTCTATTTTATGGCATTGGCAGCGCTTCACTGTACGAGGCAAAGATAATATGAAGAAAGCGGTAATTTTCGCAGTTGAAAGTTGATTTGTTGACAGCGAAAATATTGTGTTATGTGAAAATTTGTACACTGGTCATATTCGTCAGAAATGTGTGGAAGAACGGCTTGGTATATGATGTTTTTAATTAATAATTTACTTAAATACCTGCGTTGTCAGTGTTTGTGCAGTGAATTGTGTCCTGTTTTTTATTACTTACTGCAATGAATTGCTGTTAAACGTAACTAGTCATGTAACTGAATCTCATTCGTGAAAAACATTTGATTTCAGTACACTTGACCCAGAATGTATATGCAAGGCAACTACTTATCGCAGGAAGGACTCGAACACTTACTGTCTTCCAGAGTGGAAACACATGGATGACAAGTACCATGTCTACAGACCATCAACAAACATTGCACCAACGGAAGTTTTACCTGCTATTATATCAGGACATCAGCTGGGCAAAACATCCGATAGAATAATTGTCCCAATGATCTGGGGAATGATACCACCATGGCACAAGGTAAATTAGGTCGAAAGTTATGTGTAACTTAGCATTTATTATCGGTCGCGGTATTGTCACTAAACGTTGCAAAATGGAAGAAATCATTGGTGTTCGTAGGACACAATAATGAATGTATTATGTTTCATACTATAGCGGCCATGGTAAGGACCAGATAGAGCTGTTTAACAATTTCCTTCTTACCTTATGTCAGTGTAAAAAATAAACATCCGAACAGATCTTGAAGGCCCAAAAAGTCAGTTTAACTAAAGTGCCAATTTTATAATGAAAATTCTGTAAATACACTGGCAAATCAGATTTGTCATTGGAACATTTCTGAATGGAAATGTATGAATAAGTAGCAGTTGTTATTAGGATAACTACACACTGATACACACATAAATATAATATTTCAACAAGAATTGTCTTGTCAGCATATCATTTCTTGCAAATTTTAAACACCTTTTGTTTACAAACCAGCAGCTGACATCGAAGTATCATTGGTCACAGGCCACATAATCACTATATCACAGGTTAGTTTATGGTTGGTATCAATAGGTTCGGTTGACACAATTTTATCTGTTTATGTATTTCTTCTGGGATCATCATACAATAATGTTTTGCTCTCCTTTTCAGGGAATTTAGAACTATATGGTACTAGTCAACAGAAAAAAAATCAAAATTTTATGGGTTGGCATTTTTGAAAAAAAAATTTTTTTCCATAAATTATTTAAAAAGTTCAGAACACTATAGTGAAAGAACTTTGACAGATAAGTCCAAATGGAGGATTTCTCTGTAATCATAAAGCAATTATCTTTCAAATTTTAAAAATTATGTAGAATTGTTCCAGAGATACAACATTTTAAAAAATTTTCAAAATTCGCATCTTCAAAATGGTATGCTCAGTGTCATCTTTGGAGGACTGTAGGTCAGAACAGAAATTTTTTTAGAGAAAACAGAAAATATGTGTTCCTTACTTAGTCCTTTATTTTAATATAATCTAAATTCAATAACATCCGAGACAATGAAGGTAAAAAAAAATTCTAGCCTGCCTTAATTGATATGAACTATGCAAACTGATTTTTCCATAAGTTCAATTTTTGCTGGAAAGCACCAGTTATGTCCACTATACATGTTACCAAATGATTTTCCCTGTGCATTGAGAGGCCAAATGAAAACAAATAATTGGCGATGTTGATGATCAGAGAGGTCGACAATCCAACAAGGATCATGTGTCCCTTTTTCCACTTACCTATAGGAATATTTCAATCTCTTCTTGCAAATTTCAAAACCTCTTGAAGACTTATTGATGATTCAATTGACTTACTTCAGAATAGTAAGGAATATCAGAAAATTTAGCTTTAACTTCAGCCAAGGATTACTTAAATATATGTTGTCTCAATGTGAGTGCCAGAATGTAGTTCATTGCACCGACAACAACCTCTGTGATGTCACTTACTCTAGTCAACTTAGCTCATAATGCCTTTTGATGTATCAGCCAATGAATGCAGCTGTCAGTGAGGCCAAGGCAGGTTCCAGTTTCTCCCTTATCAAGGTAGTAATACCACTTTGCTCTCCTCAAACTGATAGTGTACCATCCATTGTGGTGCTTACCAGCCATTTCCCTTCCATCCCAAAGAAACCAGTTACTATCTCCACAGCACCAAAAATATCCCCACCTGTAGTAGAGTCGATGTCTACTCCATGCATGAAACTCACCAGTATGGGATCAAATGCATGAGTGGAATCGAATATAATGGGATATGCTGTGAACCTGGATGCCCCTTGTGTCAACTGATGCTATACATCTGCAGCCATATCAGCAATGCGGTGTTTCACTGTATGACAAAGATGTGTGACTTGCTCAATCTTAAACACTTACACCGCACAAGAATCTACACTGCCTCTACTAAATGTTTTTTAATGTTCACTTTCAATACAACCTGGCACTGCTTGCAGATTTGGAAGCTATTTTGTAGCTCACTTGTCACGATGGAGTCTCGGAGACGTTTGCTCATGTAGAAATAAGTTTTATATATATAATTGATTATAACATCAAATTGAAACACGTCTGTGATTATCTTTTATTTGTATCAATAGGTTTTTTTCTGTCACTACATTTATTTGCTTATGTATTTACATACATTTTTCTTTAAAGATTCATAAACATTTTGACAATTCTGTGCTTACTCTAAAACTCTTTTTTTTCCTCCCTAAGGACCACCTTCAGCCGATCTCTTGTTCTACAGGTGTCAAATGTATTCAGTCGTCTTAGTGGCTGGCATTGTAATTGCATTCCTATGAGATAAGTGTGCTGGAATATTCAGAACTTTGCATGGCCTTCAAACAGTGCTAAAAATCATAGTAATTCCCAATTTGTTCCTCCCTGCAGGTCTGGAGGTTAGAATAGGCCCGAGGTATTCCAGCCTGTCGTAAGAGGCGACTAAAAGGAGTCTCACACTTTGCAGCCCTATGAGTTCAGGTCCCATTTTATGGTTTGACCTGCTACTTTCAAAATTCTACAGAAGTGCGAGCCATACGGGGAAGGACACCTTACGTGGTACACGAGTGCTCTTAGATTCAATCTCCTGAATCTCATGTCATGGCTTTGCATCTCCACCTGTAAATCAACTATTTGGTCGAGGACACTTTCCGGGGTATGTCATCTTCCGTTGTGATGTAACTGCGACGGGAACGGTCATGGGGTTGCCGCTAATGAAAACGCAGCGGGACTGAACGGGAGCGGCCCGCGAACAAACAAAATGGACGAACAGGAATGGAAGGACAAGCACGATGACAGACAACCGAACAAGACACCAAGATCAAGAACGAAGTATTATGCAATGGGGTCATAAGAGATAACCTCACAAAATCAAAACAACGTCCACTCGTAAATGGGAAGTAAGCACATGCAACGTGAATACGATGTCTGTCAGCGAGATACTAACCGACTCAATGCGAATACCAGACTGCCTTGCTGAGTGAGAGGCAGCAGCCTAAATACACAACAGGATATGTTGCTATTGGCTGCTGGGACCACGTGTTCCACAGTGGCGCCCTTGCGTTAGACTCGGGGTCCAGGAGCACGCGCAGCCACAGCTTACTGCTATAGAGACCTCTAGAGGTCATAGAGTTCCATGCTGTCTGGCATAGATTCGAAACCCACAGTGCTTGGTACAAGAGTTGTCTCCTGTCCTCTTTCGCCCCCATGACAATATTGTATTTCTCTGCACTCAATATCCAGCACAGTAGCCAGTCCGCTGTGGTGGGGCCATCATGTACCCATTTTGTGGTAGCCCCCTGACAACACAGGTATCACACTGCTGATGCCTGAGCTGTAAACTCCCTATGTATGCCAAGAAGTAGATGCCTGTCTTTCTGGAGCATCAGGACTCCCGGCAATGGCCATCATGCCAGTTGGCTTTCGCTGTGGCTGGGTGGCACCTGTGGCGAAAGCCCCTCATCGAAGTGGTTGGCATCAGGGCAGATAACCCGCAATGAAATGGACTTAAGACGTCTCTTGGTGGTGACCGTACGGCATCAGCAGTCTCTAAGAAGGGCAAGATAGAATACAAGGCTGACAGGTATGACCCTAAATAGTTTCCTTCCCTTGCTACACCATGGGAGGAACATAGAGCTACAGAACGGCGAGAGCCATATTCGCCTCAGTTTTTAGTCTTCAGCTGAACCGATAGGGACTTACCGACAAAGCCTCAATTTTTCGTTGAACACCTTGAGGATAAGTTTGGAGAAGTGATGGTGCTGTCCAAGATGCGAAACGGCAGTCTTGATTCAGACAGCATCCCCACCCCAATCCCGAGCGTTACCTGTGATAAACTGGGTGGTATTCCTGTTTCAGTCACTCCCCATAAAAACCTCAACATGATCCAGGGGATTATTTTCCATTGTGACCACCTCTTGCAGTCTGGCGATGACCTCCACTCCAACCTAGAATGGTGGGGTGTTCATTTCATCCAGTGCATTTACAGGGGACCCGAAGACAACAGGGTTGTTACCGGTGCCTTCATCTTGGCCTTTGAGGGTGATTCATTGCCTGAAAATCTCAAGGTGATGGTTTACCGCTGTGACATTAAACCATACGTCCCTCCCACTATATGGCGCTTTAAGTGCTGGAAGTTTGGGCACATGTCTTCCCGCTGCACTTCCAGCACCACATGTCGAGACTGCAGACGTCCACTGCACCCAGATATTCCACGTGTGCCACCTCCCATTTGTACCAGCTGTGGAGAGCACTACTCCCCCTGCTCGCCAGACTGCCCAGTACTCCAAAAGGAGCAGAAAATTTGACTTCCACAGACGCTAAACCTAAATTTGAAATATTATACCCATGTGGTTGACATTGACATATGCTGCAGCTACATCACCGTCCCAAGTGCCAGTGGTTCCTCACTTTGTGCCATGAACAGTGGGCCCTCCGGGCCACCAGAATACATCCACTCCCTTGGTGGTAGGGGGCAAATCTTCCTCTGTTGCTCCCAAAGCACCTACTCTGGGAGCAAGCCGCCCCCCCCCCCACCCCCCCACAGACACAGGGGACATCAGTCCTCCGGCTCATCTCGTGCAGAAGGGGTCCCTTGGGCCCCTTTCTTCCAAGGTCTCCACTAATGCCACAGCGGACACTCACCAGTGGCTCAAGGAGCCAAAAGATGCTCAACAAAGAGCTTCACGGTCTTCCTCCGTGTCTGAAGCTGCTTTGGAGAAATCTTCCCAGTAAGCAAACTAAGAAGAAGACTGCTAAGAAACGTGACCCTCTGGCGGCTCCAACACCACCACTCCCTATCAGTTCTGCATCTGAAGATGCAGTGGAGATCTCAGTGTCCCCTGCAGACCTGGATTTCACTGATGCCTCATCCACCATAGAAATGGCTACAAATACTCAGTTGGAGGCAGCAGGTGACACTGAGGCATAACCTGCCTCCTTGCGCATTTCATGCCTTCCCAGCTTCACGATAACGTCACCCTCCAGTGGAATTGTGGCGGTTTTTTCCACCACCTGGCTGAGCTACAGCAACTGTTAAGCTTTACACCTGCTTTGTGCATTGCCCTCCAGGAAACCTGGTTCCCGGCAATGCGGACCCCTGCCCTCCATGGCTATAAGGGATATTACAGGAACTGTAGCAACTATAACAGCGTGTCAGGTGGAGCTTGTGACTATGTCCTGAACTCGGTATGCAGTGAACCTGTGACCCTTCAAATCCCTCTTGAAGCTGTGGCTGTCAGGGTAAGGATGACGCAGGAAATAACTGTCTGCAACATATATCTTCCTCCAGATGGTGCAGTACCCCTGAATGCATTGGCTGCACTGATTGATCAACTCCCTAAACCTTTCCTACTTTTGGGAGATCTTAACACTCATAGCCCCTTATGGGGTGGCACAGTTCTTACTGGCCGAGGCAGAGATGTCGAAACTTTACGGTCTCAGTTCGACCTCTGCCTCTTAAATAATGGGGCTGCCACACATTTCAGTGTGGAACATGGCATATATTCGGCCATTGGTCTCTCGGTTTGCAGTCCTGGCCTTCTCCCATCTATCCACTGGAAAGCACATGACGACCTTTGTGGTAGTGATCACTTCCCCCATCTTCCTGTCACTGCCCCGGCGTCAGGCCCATGGACGGTTGCCCAGATGGGCTTTAAACAAGGCAGACTGAGAAACTTATACCTTTGCTGTCACCATTGAATCTCCCCCACACGGTAACATCGGTGTTGTGGTTGAGCAGGTAACTACAACAATTGTTTCTGCAGCGGATAAAGCAGTCCCTCATTCTTTAGTGTGACGCCAGCGAAAGACAGTCCCTTGGTGGTCGCCGGAAGACACTGAGGCAATTAAGGAGTGTCAGCGAGCTCTACAGCGGCATAAGTGGCACCCTTCCCTGGAGCACCTTGTAGCCTTTAAACGGCTCCTTGCCTGCATTTGCTATCTTATCAAAAGGCAGAAACAGGAGTGTCGGGAGAGGTATGTCTCGACCATTGTATGTCATACGTCACCTTCCCAATTCTTGGCAAAAATCAAATGAGGTTTTGGGTACCAGACCCCAACAGGTGTTCCCGGTGTTAACATAAATGGCATGTTATCTACCGACGCAAACGCGATTGCTGAGCACTATGCTCAAGCCTCTGCATTGGAGAATTACTCCCCAGCCTTTCGCATTCTCAAATGACGGATGGAAGCAAAAGTCCTCTTGTTCACTACACGCCACAGTGAACCCTATAACGCACCATTTACAGAGTGGGAGCTCGTCAGTGGCATTGCACATTGCCCTGACACAGCTCCTGGGCCCAATTGTATCCACAGTCAGATGATACAACATCTCTCGTCTGACTACAAGCGACATCTCCTCATGATCTTCAACCGGATCTGGTGCGATGGCGTCTTTCCTTCGCACTGGCGGGAGAGCACCATCATACCAGTGCTCAAACTCGGCAAAAACCTGCTTGATGTGGATAGCTGTCAGCCCATCAGCCTCACCAACATTCTTTGTAAGCTGCTGGAATGTATGGTGTCTCGGCAGTTGGGTTGGGTCCTGGAGGGACCTGGCCTACTGGCTCTGTGCCAGGGCGGCTTCTGCCTGGGTCGCTCTGCCACTGGTAATCTTGCAGCCCTTGAGTCTGCCATCGGAACAGCCTTATCCAGATGCCAAAGCCTTGTTGCCGTCTTTTTTGATTTACGAAAAGCATATGACACCACCTGGCGACATCGTAACCTTGCCACATTACACGAGTGGGGTATCGGATGCCCGCTTCAGAGTTTTATCCAGAATTTCCTGTCGCTTCGTACTTTCCATGTCGAAGTTGGTGCCTCCCATAATTCCTCCCCCCCCCCCCCCTCATATCCAGGAGAATGGTCTTCTGCAAGGCTCTGTATTGAGTGTATCTCTATTTTTAGTGGCCATTAAAGGTCTAGCAGCAGCTGTAGGACCGTCCGTCTCACCCTCTCTGTATGCAGACGACTTCTGGATTTCGTACTGGTCCATCAGTACTGGTGTTGCTGAACAGCACCTACAGGGAGCCATCCACAAGGTACAGTCATGGGCTCTAGCACACAGCTTTCAGTTTTCGACCTCAATGTTGTGTGTTACGCACTTCTGTTGGCGTCGTACCGTTCATCCGGAACCAGAACTTTACCTTACTGACGATCCCCTCATGGTGGTGGAGACATATCGATTTTTAGGACTTGTTTTCCACACCCAATTCACTTGGCTTCCTCACCTTAGTCAGCTTAAGCGGAAGTGCTGGCAGCACTTCAATGCCCTCCACTGACTGAGCAACACTAACTGGGGTGCAGATCACTCTATGCTGCTGCAGCAATACAGAGCCCTTGTTCAATCCCGCCTTGACTATGGGAGTCTGGTTTATGGTTCGGCGGCACCCTCAGTGGTGCACAACTGCTCGCCAGTTACGTTGCACACGTTTGTAGTTCTCCTCCTCAACCAAATTACTGTCTCCTTTTCCCACCCAAGGCGGTTCATCACCCGCATCGGCGGCCCAGGTCAGGGCTTTCCAGTTGCAGTTCGCATCCGATTCCTTATATCTGAACTGGGGTCCTTGCTTTTACCACCTATACTCAAGTTCCAATCATATACACCTCCATGGTGTACACCTACGCCGCGGCTTCGCCTGGACCTTTCACAGGGCCCAAAGGACTCGGTTCACCCTGCAGCTCCCTGCTGTCACTTCATCTCGATTCTTGACATGTACCGAGGCCATGAAGTGATTTACACCGATGGCTCAATGGCTAAAGGTAGTGTCGGCTTCGTGTATGTCCATGGAGGACATATTTAACAACATTACTTGCCCGATGATGGTGGTGTTTTCACTACAGAGCTGGTGGCTACGTGCTCTTGAGCACATCCGTTCATGCCCTGGGGAGTCGTTTCTTCGGTGTATTGACTCCTTGAGCAGCCTACAAGCTATCGACTAGTGCTACCCTCGTCATCCTTTGGTAGCAACCATCCAGGAGTCCATCTATGTCCTGGAATGGTCGGGTCATTCAGTGGTGTTTGTGTGGACCCCAGGACACTTTGGAATCCCAAGCAACGAACTTGCTGACAGGCTGGCCAAAGAGGGTACACAGAAACCGCTTGTGGAGATCGGCATTCCAATAACTGGCCTGTGTTCGTTTTTACATCGCCAGGTTTTTCAGCTTTGGGAGACGGGATGGCATAGTCTCAGTACGCACAACAAACTGCATGCCATTAAGGAGACTATGAATGTGTGGCAGTCCTCCATGTGGGCCTCTCACTGGGATTCTGTGGTTCTCTTCCAGCTCCGCATTGGCCACACTTGGGCGACCCACGGCTACCTCCTGCACTGTGAAGACCTGCCTCAGTGTCTATGCAGTGCCCGGTTGACAGTGGCCCATATTCTGGTGCACTTTCCCAGTTTGACTGCCCTGCAATGAAATCTTCGGTTACCGGACTCGTTGCCACTAATTTTATCTGACAACACCTCATCGGCTGATGTAGTTTTATGTTTTATTTGTGAGGGTGGGTTTTATCATTTGATCTAAATTTTAGCGCATGTCCTTTGTCCCTCTGTGTCCTCCACCCTAGTGCTTTTAGGGAAAAAAGATATTTTTAGGAATACTACTTTTAAAATCTAGTGAGTAATGCTGTGACTTGCAAAAGCTTGCAAAATGAAAAGGTTTTCTTTCTTCATGTTTGAAGTAAAGCACTTGTAATTAAAAACTCTAACTCCTGTAACAGATTTAGCATACTCTCATTTACTTAAAGAAGTTTTTGACAAAATTAGGGAAGCTCATTTCCGGCTGTTAGATTTAGCTTGTAGCTGGATGTGTGAAAAGTAAACAGTAACTTTGTCAAATGGAAATTGTAGCATGCTTGTAATGCAGATGGTATCCCTTACCTTCCTCTGACTTTTGAACTGACCCACGTGGCTAGTTATATGGGGATCTACAGTTTAATGTGAACTCCAAACCACGGTGCAACTTGTCATTTTTCTTGTAAATAAATAATTCCAACCACTACCCACTCCAGAACCTTCCCGGCTTCGATTCCCGGCCATGTTTGAGATTTTTTATGCCTGGGGATTGGGTGTTTGTGTTGTCATCATCATCATTTGTGACAGTGGCTAGATTGGACTGTGTAAAAATTCAGACTTTGTACGGATGCTGATGACTGTGCCAATCATCATCATCAGCAGCAGCATCATCCAGAACCATTATATGTATTATTTAACCGATCTAGTTGTATTATTGTTGCCTATAGAATAGTTTCGAGAATGTGGTAGTGACAGGTTGAGGCTGTAAGGGTGGTTCATGGTCGTGGTTGGATAGCTCAGTGAAATTAGCATTTGCCTGAGAAAGGCAAATGCTTTAGTCCCAGTCTGATCACTCAGTTTTAATCTGCCAGAAAGTTTCTGATAGTGGGGTAGTTTGTGAGTTCTTCTGCCATCAGCATTTATGCAGGAATGATTTTACGGTACTTAAGTTAATAAAATTGTTAAGTAGTTCCAGTATTGCCTCTCTAGCTGTCCATAGAAATGAGTAGTCCATTCCTAGAGAGACAAATGATTTTTTTTTATATTTTATTTTTTTCCCCCTAATGCATTAATTCACTTCGGTCTGTCTGTTTTTTTCAGGGTGACTACAGAACACATGGTCTGACAACTCATAACATCCGTGATGATAATCTCTTCCTATCAAAATTGTACCTCCCAGTCTTCAAACAGAGTAATCGTTGTGTAGTTCTTTGTGATGGTTTTTATGAATGGAAGAAAGAAGAGGGTGGCCGTGGTAAACAGCCATATTTTATCTACATGCCGCAGTCACTCGGGGTTTGTATCTCACTTATAGTAGTTGCTAATGAATGGTTGATGTGTGAATCAGAATATTTTAAAGTTTGTGAAAATGATTTCATGTAAGTATAATTTTGAAGCAACAAGAGCTGCATTCAAAAACGGGTTGAGTAGAGATTTTTCCAGTTTTTTAAAATTTACATATAATGCCTTAAATGAAGTGGAAATTAGAATTTTAGTATAATAATTTGAAAAGCAGGAATTTCATCTGCAAACTTTTGCAGTTGATAAGGAAATTGCATGAAAGGAGCATCCTGCAGTGTTCCAAATGTAAATTTGTGCGTCTATTGATATGAAGGTAAACATGGTAAATGAAATGTGAAAATATAAATTAACATTTAATTGCAAAAATCAGCTTCTTGTAAAGATATAAATGGATTTCTGTGCAGAACTGGAGTGACACAGGGGTTTCATAGGTGATTACTAAGTGGTTTTTCTGGTACTGCATCACACATTTCCAGGTGTAAAACACAGTCATACTTATAAGGTGCGGCATCTTGAAGACTTCTGAACAAAATTAGTCAATTATTGACACCGAAATGTTTCCCGGCACCATTGTGGAATGAGAAGTATTACACAAGGTGGCTGATACTGAACATACGTGATGTTTCTTTGCCAGAGACATACTGTTGTGTTCTGCCTACTCGTATAATATAGGGTGCTTAGGTAACCTGCTTTTTTGGATTGCTAGACAACAATTCAAGCAAATTGTATTAATGGTGTTTACTACAGTAAGATAAATTACAATACTTAACTTTGCATATTCACAGGTGTGTCGCAAGCAAGTGGTTACATGCAAATAATCAGTGTCCTTCAGGATATACAATTCCAATGCAAGCAAAACAACACAGTTCATAAGTCACTGCTGTAGCATTCGGAGGATGGCTCGTCTTCAACTCAGGCAGCAGCTAGGCTACGCAGCACTTATATTCTCTTCGGGTAGAGAACGCTCCTGTCTTTGTGTTGTCCAGGAGAGGGGTCCGTCAGTGTACTATTGGCTGACAGTCTCACAGCCCTCTCTGCTCTTCCGTTCTTGATCATTGTGCCAGCACTTGACGTTAATCTGGAACACAAACAGTGTTAGATACCTTTGTACAGCTGTACAGGGTGTACAACCGTTCACCATACTGTGAATTGGGCTGCTCAGTGTGGCTAGTGGCAGTGCCTCATATTGCTGAACAAGCACCCTATGGAGATAATCATTTTTCGGCTGTTGAAGTGTTAGTGGTGCATTTCTTTGGTCTATAGTGTTCCATACTTCTGCATTTAGATTCAGACTCCCAATGTCTTTATGTGAAGAAGGAAGAGAAGGAAAAAACTACAGGCCAGGCATGTGCCATAGAAAATTGTCTGCTATTAACATGATGCCACCCCCGTTACAATGGCGCTATTGTATCAGTCCCTTGCATGGTTGTGATGTGTCCCAGTGACGTAGCAGATCAACGTACTCTAAGACCTACTCTCAAGGGTAAGCTGTGATTCATCTGCGAACAGGACACTACCCAATTTCGTAGATCTTGTCATGGTGATTTGAGCCATGCTGTGCCTGTTTGAGATAAATGCATCTGCTGGATGGCCAAGCACACAGAGCAACCTCATGAAGACCACAAGATTTCTAACTAGGACAGATACTGTGATGGTTGTAGGGTTTCGGGCTAGCAAGGTTATGGTGCTGACATTGGATTGTAGTACTTGCTTGATCTCCCTATTGAATGTTTGGCCCCTCTTAACTTCTGCACAGTTATGGAACAATATTGCGTGTGGCACTCAACTTCCATATCATATGTTACTTATATCCTTGCAGAACTAGCACTCCTGGAAGACAGGATACTGTGGTGACATGGCTGAGCCACAGCCTGGGGGATGTTTCCAGAATGAGTGCTAGTCCTGTGAAGTTCGCAGAAGAGCTTCTGTGAAGTTTAGAAGGTAGAAGACGAAGTACTGGCAGAATTATTGAAGCTGTGAGGGTGGGTCATGAGTCATGCATGGGTAGCTCAGAGGGTAGAGCACTTGCCTGCGAAAGGCGAAGATGCTGAGTTAGAGTCTATCTGGCATACAGTTTTAATCTGCCAGAAAGTTTCATATCAGTGCACATTCCACTGCAGAGTGAAAATCTCATTCAAGAAACATCCCCTAGGCTGTGGCTAAGCCATGTCTCCACAATATCCTTTCTTCCACAAGTGCTAGTCCTGCAAGGTTCGCAGAAGAGCTTCTATGAAGTTTGGAAGGTAGGAAACGAGGTACTGGCAGAATTGAAGCTGTGTGGGTGGGTCGTGAACTGTGCGTGGATAGCTCAGATGGTAGAGCAATTGCCCGCGAAAGGCAAAGGTCCCGAGTTCAAGTCTCGGCCCGGCACACAGTTTTAATCTTCCAGGAAGTTTCAGTTCTATTATTCATACATTTTCATTATAGATTGTGTCACTGAGTGCTTTGAACAGCTGTTTGAAATCTTGACAGACAACTAATTTACTCATCTGCCACAAAAACTTAAATTTGCAAGATCATTTCTTAGTGAATGGCTCCAGAAACCATTTAATCTACATGAGGCAAATACAATGTGTTGATAAAAATCTTGTGCATGCTGTGGGATATATTCATAAGAACATTTGCATTATATATATTATAATAGCGATACCAGAACAAATTTATGTTCTCACTATCTCCGATGCAGAATATTTATATGAAAGATGAATGGTTTGTAAGTGGGGTTATTATCAAGTTTGATGTTGGAGCTTATAAATGGATGATTGTCAAGAAAAAATCTGTGACAGAGTAAGTTTGTTGGAAGTATTGTTAGTGTATACATGAGGATGTATATTTTTAGTAACTTTTTTCTTAAAAATTATTATGTATGATCAGTGTATGTTTATGTAAAGGGTAAATTTTTTGTTAATTATACAAGCCATGCCCTCTGTATATATGTGGAAATAACTTTGTAGACATTGTCTGCACATATCTAAAAATGGGTTGACATCAGTGCACCAGGTGCAGATTGGGAAAGTCATGCTGTCAAAACTGGTGCCAGAGACAAAGGTTTGTCACATTATTCTGAATGTCTCGTCCAGAAATTACTTTTAGCAAACAACCAAGTCATGAAGGTAATGTCTTAGATCTAGCAACAAACAGATCTTAACTTGTCAAATCAATGAATACAGAGGAAGATGTCAGCGATCCTATGGCTGTGATAGCAGCTATGACTATGAGTTTTACAAGGAATGTTACGAAAGGTAGGAACATACTTTTGTGTAGCTGGAGTGACAGGAAACAAATCGCAGAATATTTGAGTACTCAGCAACAGATATTCAGAGAGGGCAAAGATGTGGAACACAAATGGAAAAAATTCGAAAACACCATTCAATATCCCTTAAAGTATGTTCCAAACAAGTTCTTAAAGGATGGGAAAGACCCACTGTAGTTTTCTAACTGGGTTAGAAAACTGCTCCATAAACAAAATGAGCTTCATCTCAAATTCAAGAGAAGTCAAAGCCTAGCTGTCAAACAAAAGCTGAAAGGAAGTGAAACTGAGCATAAGAGGAGCAATGAGGGAAGTGTTTAAAGACTTTGAAAGTAAATTTTTGTTAACCGATCTGAGTAATAATGATAAGAGGTTTTTGTTGTACATAAAATCAGTAAGCGGTTTGAAATCATCTGTTCATTCATTCATTCATTCAGGACCCAAAACAGAGGATAACAGAGAGAGGGCTGGAATAATGAATTCAGTCTTCTGAAATTGTTTCACTACAGAAAATCTTAATACAGTCCCTCCTTTCAACCAGCATACGAATGTCGAAATGACAGGTATTGAGATAATTGATCACAGAAAGAAAGCAACTACTGTAACTTGGTACTGGGAAGTAGATGAGAACTAGATGAAATAGCTACAAGATTCTACAAAGATTATTTGTAAGAATTTGCTACCTTGCTAGCAGCAGTTTTACCAGAAATTGGTGGAATAGTGAATGGTACCTAGCGATTGGAAACAAGTCTGTTTCAAGAAGGGCTGTGGACAGATGCACACGATTACAGACCTATATTGTTTATGTCAATCTGTTGTAAATTATGGAACATGTTTTATGCTCAAGAATTATGTTGTTTCTGGAGAATGAAAAGCTCCTCTACAAAAGTCAACATGGAATCTGCAAATGGAGATCTTGCAAAACTCGGCTCGCTATATTTCTCCACGTGATCTATAGTGCTGTGGACAATGACACTCAGGTTGATGCTGCATTCCATGACATCATCAGGAAGGCATTAGACACCATCCCACAATGCAGTTTAGTGAAAAAAATATGAGCTTATTGACTCAAGAATTTCTTGCAGGTAGAACTCAACACCTCACTGTTAATGGATCAAAATTGAAAGATGTAAAGGTAATTTCCAGAGTAACCCAAAGATGTATTATAAGACCATTACTGTTTACAATATATATAAATGATTTAGTGGAAAGTGTCGGATGCTTTATCAGACTGTTTGCAGATGATGTCATTGTTTGTAACATAGTAGCAATGCTGAAAGACATTATCCATTTGCAGAATGACTGTTTGACCCTAAACATAAAGAAATGTAACATATTGTGCATAGGTAGGAAAATAAAGCATCCAGAGCAATCCGACCACATAAAACAAATCATAGCAAAAGCAGGTGCCAGACTGAGGTTCATAGGTAGGTAACGTAGCTCATCCATGAAGGAAGTGGCTTATGAGGCACTTGTCCAACGATTCTTGAGTATAGTCCACCAATATGGGATCTTACCAGGTAGGATTGACAGAAGAGAGAGAGAGAGAAAAGATTCAACAAAGAGTTTTGGTATTTTTTGTACATTGTCCAGTTGTTCACTAAATGCTTTAAACCACCGCAGGATATCTGAATTAATTTTTTTCATTGCAACTGGCATGCAGTGTCTACAGTAACATGTATCTAATTGATCTCAATTTAAAATTGTAACAAGGCTAGGTGCACTGCTGTGCAACACCCACAAATTCTGGTTTCAAAATCAGTTTAGTTTACCCTACAACACAAACATCAACACACACAAAAATACTTTTGGAAACTAGTAAATGGGTTGTACACAGCTCACACAGAATCTCATGCATAGGCATAAACAGGAAGCTAGATCGATGTGTAGGGTGCCACGTCACAGACTATGAATGCGCCTTGGGTACTGCCACCATTGTCGATTCGATCGACATGCCGCAGCTGTGATCCATGACTGCTGATTGAAGTCCTCCGTAGTCATGGATGAAATCTTCAGATTTGTGGACTAACTACTCTCGTTGCCTTTTTAATGTTAGTCAAAGGATTTAATAACGATTCATCGACTGCCCATACTTCTTTAGAATTCGTGATTTGCAGTGTTTGCAATTGATTTGGCACTGCACTGTAGTGTAGTATGAGCTGTTTACCTACATTACCGTTGACAACAGATATCAACACCCACAAAGTTACATACTTTGTGTTAATCAATTATGTTTAAAATTTCAAATTTGTGTTTACTATTCTTGTTGTTCTTCATAAATTTTATATACTCCCAGCTGTATTTTTTCTGTGGCCCTGGTTCTTTACGATGATATTGGATGGCTAAGTAAAATATGATCAGGAGCTACGACTTCCGGTTATTTAATCTTGCTCACCTTACTCTTACAGCACATTCACTAACCTCTTCTGATTGAATTTCTGTTCTGAATGTGCTGCATTTACTGCTGGAGGTTAAGAGTACAAATCCAACACCCAACTCTCAAAATAAATAAGTCTTCTCACCAAGGACATCTCATATGTTGTACTCTTGTTAATAGTAACTAAGTGTTACAAAGTTGTTACATCATGTGGAACGTCGCAAAAACATTGATCAGACAAAGACCCAAAATGTTCTGTCCTAAATAACAGATTTCAATTTAATGCATGTACATCACAAGTTATTGTCCCTGTGACATCATAAGCATTGTCATGGCCACTCTTCCTCTGTGGTGTACACCATATCTTCCAGGTAGGCACCGATGATGCAGAATAAACCACCTGACCAGCAGGTACCTTGAATGTGATATGATGTCCATCTTCATCCCGGCTTGAAGATAAGCTGCATCCATCTATCTCATGATACATATGCATAAATAAAACATACATCCAAGTTGTACATTATCTTACACATTACAAAAATAAACTTTTTACCATGGCAATCATCATTTGTTGCTTCAAAAAATACTTGTGCAACACATCACTTCATCAGAGTGATATGTTAAACTATGTGCACTAGCATAGCATAAAATTTTACCTTCAGTAAACCTAGTTTCACACTTTTTTCACTTTCATTTTATTGTTATTTTCATAGCCATGTGTTGTGCAGTCTGAGAGTAAAGTTTGTCTATGAGATGGTAAAATGAAATTATGTTCTTTTCTTGTCATACAATTAGCCTATTGAAAATGGTTTTCTGTAAATAATTCTGGAATGCTATGGATAAACAGTTCATAAATGTAAATACATGGAATAGTTAAAATTTTTAGATCCCTGAATAAAGGTCAAGATGGATCTCAAGGCTTGTATTACAAATTTATTAATAATAAATTTTTGACGTAATAATATTCTATTTACGCTACTTGCATTCCCCAAACGGATTTTTCCACGTCTTACAATGGATTCAAAACAGCTCTGTACACAACTTTCTTAGTGTCAGTGTCAGTTGTGTAGGACAATATTGTCATTGTGAATGCAAGACTATTTTGCTAGGTTGCCAAGTAGCTCATATGAGAAGACCACAATAATTTTTTTCTAGAAATACCAGGAAATTAGCAGAGTCTGCTTCCCTAAGTTCCTGATTTTTATGGGTTATCTAGAAATTACTTAAATTGGATTGCTTGGTTTTAAATTGTTAGTTTGTTTTTTCATGTTTAATTGTAATCCACTTATCTCAAACCACTATTCCAAACTATTTAGAGTGTCAGTGACTTTTTGGGGAATAAGTTGTGCAGTCTTACTTCCAGTGAGTAGATTTGTTGCCAGCAAATAAAACTGAGTGTTATGTTATATTTAGAGGTAGATTGTTTGGGTACACTGAGGTTAGAAAAGTTATGGGATAGCGATATGCACATACACAGATGGCGGTAGTATTGTATATAAAAGGGCAGTGGATTGGCAGAACTGTCATTTGTACACAGGTGTGTCATGTGAAAAGGTTCCCTACAAGATTGTGGCTGCATGATGGGAATTAACATACTTTGAACGCTGAATATTAGTTGGAGCTATACACATGAGATGTCCCATTTCAGAAATTGTTAGACTTCAATAGTCTGAGATCCACAGTGTCAAGAGTGAGTGGATGTGTTGAGAATACCGAATTTGACATTACCTCTCACCACAGATGACGCAGTGGCCAGTGGCCAGTGGCCTTCACTTAATGACCATGAGCACTGGCATTTGTGTAGCATTGTCAGTGCTAACAGACAAGCGACACATATGAAATAACCACAGAAACCAATGTGGCACATATGATGAACGTATCTTTTAGGACAGTGTGGCGAAACTTGGCATTAATGGGCTATGGCAGCAGACAACAGATGTGAGTGCCTTTGCAAGCAGCATGACATCACCTGCGATGCGTCTCCTGGGCTCGTGATCATATTAGTTGGACCATAGTCTACTGTAAACCTTGGCCGGGTCGGATGAGTCCCGATTCCCATTGGTAAGATTTGACGATAGGGCTACAGCGTGATGCAGACCTCAAGAAACCATGAACCCAAGTTGTCAACAAGACACTGTGCAAGCTGATGGTGGCTCCATAATGGTGTGGGCTGCATTTACGTGGAGTAGACTGGGTCCTCTGGTCCGACTGAAATGATTGTTGACTGGAAATGGTTTTGTTCAGCTACCTGGAGACCATTTGTAGCCGTTCAACTCTGGAATTTCTGTGCGCCATGTCACCAGGCCACCATTGTTTGCGATGCGCCTTGTCGGAACATTCTGGACAATTCAGGCAAATTATTTGGCCACGGAGATTGTTCGACAAGAATCCCATTGATCATTTACAGGACATAATCGAGAGGTCAGTTTGTGCACAAGATCCTGCACTAGCAACACTTTCACAATTATGGATGGCTATAGAGGCAACATGGCTCAATATTTCCTCGGGACTTCCGACAGCTTGTTGAGGCCATGTGAAACTTTGGATCTTGATTATAAAAACTTTTTCGGATGGATTCGAGAGCATTGGGAGGAGACTTCCCAGGTGGATCTGCAGCAAGCCATTAACCCTCCTTCATGCAGCAGGACACAGTGTTTTACCACACAGGTATCTTCAACCTGGTGTTTCAGTGGGATGATTGCCTCCAAGCTCGCAGCAATTTTGTCTGATTGGCATACCGATTCTGGACTGTACAGCCTTCGAACAGAAACGTTTTGATTGCCCCTTGTAAGATAAGTTTCATTTTACAGTACATGCTTATTCCTCTTCTTTTTGAAAGAATATTGTGACAACCAGGCAGTAACGATACATTTCATTATACTCTGTAATGAGACTTCTAGAGTTCATGTGTAAAGACAAAACACACCGGTCTTGTGACTGAGTCAACTACTTAAAATTACTGTGTGGCCCAGACTACAGACACTCTGGGTTCTTCCCTTTCCCCTTCTTTTACCAAGCAAAGCAGTGCAGTGGTAAGACACAGGACTTGTGCAGGAGGGAGCAGCACAAATCCCTGTTCAGCCATCCAGACTTAGTCTATCATTGGTTTCCCCAAATTGTATAAGACAAATTCTGGAATGATCCCTTTGAAAAGGGCACAACCAAATTGTTTCCTTAACCTTCCCGAAACTGAAATTGTGCTCCTTCTTTAAAAACCTTACAATCAATGGAATGTTAAACACTTATCTTGCACTCTTCTTTTTCTCATTTTTTCCCCATGACCTTTGACTTCCAACGTTAGGTTTCTCTAATGCATGGAGACTCCTGAGGATATTGGGAGGAAGTGTGCCAGTACACAGAAAACATCCAGAAGTAACACCTGAACAGTTCGCTACCCACATCATTATTGCATCAGGAATCCCTCCAGCGAGAAACTTACCAGACATACTAAACGGCAACTTTGTGAAAGAGAGACGGCATCTCCCTCATCAGAATGTGCTTGTCACTTAACAGTTTCAGACATTGACACCAGACTGAAGCACCTCAAACATATTACGGCACAGGGATTTGATGGGATTTGATGGTATACACCCAGAACTCCTGATCCATATGGGAGGATGTGCTAAGTAATGGATAGCAGAATTATTCATCAACATCCTGTTGACCAGTCAGCTTCCATTGTAGTTCAAGAAGGCAAAGAAAATCTCTGTTTTGAAACATGGCAAACCCAGCAACAAGGTAGAAAGCTATCGTTCTTCTTAGCTGCTGTTATAAACTTTTTGATTGGCTGATATACAACAAAACAAGCAGTGCTAGCTTATAGCATATTATAGTTAGTTATTTAGGCTTCAAACCAGGGTGTAGCTGCTGCGACCAAGTATTCTCTCTTTCATCCTTAATAGAGGCAGGAGACCAAATGAAGCTGAAAACATCTGTAGAATTTGTTGATCTAACTACTGCCTTCAACATTGTTTGGAATGAAGGCCTTATCTATAAGCTTCCTCATATTGTACCATGTAGAAAGGTGGCCCCTCTGGGTAATAAAATCCTAAGTAATCAGAAGTTTGCTCAAGGGCAAAAAATTTTTGACGACCAATGTTATATGTGAAAGCTTAGCTTTTCTTGTACCTGTACTGTACATATATTAATTTAATCCATTAACTTTTTTCTATTTGTGTGACCACACTACTAAACAGTGCCGTTGCTATTGACTGACTACATCACGTGTCCTAGGCTCTGAATCTCTGCCGTTATTGGTTGATGAGATCACGTAACTTGAGCTATGATTGACTGACAAAAGTGCATCACAATCTTGATTTTAGTGCTTTGGAAGTTACCTTACTGTATTTATTGGAATACCTGTTTATACTTTCGTAATGCGAAAATATGCAGTGCATGTGCTGGGAAGTTCTATGCCAGGGTATAAAACCTTCACCATTCAAAGGATTGATAAGTTTTGCATCTCGAAGGGAAAGTATATTGTCACTTAACACAGAAAAAAATTTACTTTCATCAGTGTTATAGTATATTTCCATATGGAAAGAAGTGTATTTTTAACTGGGAAATCTAGGGAAAATCTGAGAATTTTTTTCTTGTCCATTTGTACACCCTGTAAAAGTTCTTCACACAGTCCCTTACTAGTTCAGAAAACTATGTCAGAATCTGCATGCACCAAGTTCTGAAACACACATTAATTCTGAAACATTATAGTGTTAGTATATTTTTCTTTGATACTCCTTCCTTGTCTCATTATTTCACGTTTGTGTCAGGAGGCAGTATTCTCTCTCTCTCTCTCTCTCTCTCTCTCTCTCTCTCTCTCTCGCTCTCGCTCTTTATCTATCTACATGTTTGTCATCTGTAGAAAGTAACTGTAATGCAAATATTCATTTGTCACCCTTGAGGTTCTATTTTTTACTGTCAGTAGCTCCATGTAGGTTTGAGACTTGATTATCTTTTTTGATATTGTATGTTTAATTAAATTTTTAATTTTAAAATTACAGCTAATGGAACAGAATGTGTTGTTCAGATTTATTTATGATTTTTGACAGTGGCTCTGTGATTTTGTAATACATCTCTCTATTTGATGCAGATTGATATATATGACAGGAAAACGTGGAATCTTGAGTGGACTGCAGAAGGAGGCTGGAAAGGACCAAGGCTTTTGGCCCTAGCGGGACTTTACAATATCTGGGTGTCTCCTGAGGTAATAAGTGTTATGAATAATTGCCTTATTTTGCATCCTAAAATTCAGTGTCATTATCATTTAGTACCTTCACCTAAACAGTGGTAAATCTAGGCTGGAATAATGATGACTATTATTATTATTATTATTATTATTATGAAAAAAATTGCTTCTCACCATATAGTGGAGATATTGAGTGACAGACAGGTACAACAAAAAGACTGCTAAGCAAATAAGTGTATGTTGATCGATTCAGAAGATGGCCTTCTAATCGAAAGCTTACTTGCTGAGCAGTCTTTCTGTTGTGGATGTCACTGCTGTACAGTGAGTAGCACTCTGTCCTTTTCATAATGTTGTCAGTACCCTCCCTTAGATTTTTCAGCGTATTTGAAGCCTCTTGTCTGGACCATTAGAGAAGATCCATGACTGTCAAGTGGGCTTTCTGCAGCTGCTTCACTTGTCCTACCTTGACCAACTGTGTAATGTGATGTTTATTTTTCTATGCAACACCTCAGTGTTTCCACAGTTATTGGTGATTTAAGCTTTCACGCAGTACTGATGGTAGTCTTTTGCACTTCATACTTGAAACCTGGCAGCAGTGCTGCCAGCTGTCTAGGATCTTCTTTCTCCACACAAAATATTGGTTATTTTGTTGTCTGAAATGTATTAACTGCAAAAGAATTATAGTAATGGCAGAATAAACATATTTCCATGCTAGTATTTCACTCTTCTTTTGTTGCCAAAATGGGAAATAAGTCCTCCTTAAATACAAGGTACTTTACAAAATGTTGTTATGCGTTACTTAAGCCTGACCACTAACATTTAACAGACAGTCTTACTGTATTGTGACCTTTCTGAAAGCATAGTGATAGTTTCTTATCTCAGTAACCACATCAGATCCAAAATATATCAGTTTTGTTTAATGCACAGGCTGTGGCAAGTCTAGGGGCAAGTCTATCCATTCTTTGTGACTGTTCACTGCATACAAGATACGTATTTGTAGGGACAGGAAAAAATCATTTTATTTAATGGCCAAAGTCAGTGTTGTTTTGGCAAATTTGGTGTGATTTTCTGTCAAATTCAGTTATTATTTGCTAGATTCGTGTTATTTTTCCAAAATTCTTTGTAACTTTTGCCAAATTCATTGTTTTTTCCAAATTTGGTGTTATTTTTGTTGCAACATCAAAGTTTGTCAGGTGGAAAATGAAGTGTTATTTTTAAGATACACGAACCTCAGCCTTGAAGATTTGAAGACAAAATGCAATTTTAACATTCAGTAACTGTCAGTTACAAATATTAGTAAACTACTTTCCTCAGATTTATGACTTTTTATATAGCAAAATTACAAATTTTGTGAAATCTTAAAAAAGTACTGATTTTGTGTTATTTCATTAAAAACCAATAATTTCTTGTTAGCGTTATCATGAAATTTTCCTGTCCCTACGCATTGGTATTCTCACTAAAACCATCTAGAGACTGAAGTGTCAAAATTACATACTATGTACTTGATGGTGGAAACCTTTTTCTGTAAACAGCAATATAATTGAGTAGTATTGGCTGTTGTTGAAATTTGCAAATGTTATTGTTATGCCATATTTTTTAGGAGTTCTGTTCTAAATTTTATACTGCATTAAAAATAGAGTTTCAATCCTACAGGGTGATAAAGTATACAGTTGTTCTGTCTTCACAACCACACCAAATGATGATTTCAAATACATCCATCACAGGATCCCAGTTGTTTTGGAGAATGATGAAGCCATTGAGGTAAGCAGAAAGTATTTCCTTCTCTCCATAAATTTTAACTGAAATGGTTTCTTTACTCAGGTTTGAGCTTTCAATTATAAATTTTTGTGTGAGAAGCTGTGTTTTTTGTCACTCCTTATATTTTGTAACCATGACTAAATTGTAGTTGCTGAGGTGTTAGTTTGATGGTATAACAGGTGCTCTTTAGATTATTGATAGTGTCAGAACTTGAAGGCATCTTAACCTCTTGTGTTTTAGTGGAAAAACTCATTGACACCATGACCCATGTATACATGGGACCTTCGCAGTCACCTCCCTCTTTTTATTCGTGCATTTTTAATGAATCGACAGTTCAGGGTACGTGTGGGTTCTGTCCTGTCCGACGCCTTTCGCCAGGAGAATGGGGTGCCACAGGGCTCAGTTTTGAGCGTCGCTCTCTTCGCTATATCGATAAATCCAATAATGGATTGCCTCCCAGCTGATGTATCAGGTTCCTTTTCGTGGACGATTTTACCATCTGTTGCAGCGCGCAGCGTACATGTTTCCTGGAGCACTGTCTTCAGTGTTGTCTTGACCATCTTTACTCCTGGAGTGTCGCCAATGGCTTCCGTTTTTCTGCCGAGAAGACGGTCTGTATTAACTTCTGGCGCTACAAAGTGTTTCTCCCACCGTCCTTACGTCTCGGTCCCATTGCTCTCCCATTCGTGGAGACAACAAAATTTTTAGGTCTTACATTTGACAGGAAACTTAGCTGGTCTCCACATGTGTCATATTTGGCTGCCCGTTGTACCCGTTCTCTAAATGTCCTCTGTGTTCTCAGTGGTGCGTCGTGGGGAGCGGATCGAACCGTGCTACTTCGCCTATATCGGTCGATCGTCCGCTCAAAGCTGGATTATGGGAGCTTTGTATACTCCTCTGCACAGCCGTCCATCTTATGCCACCTCAACTCTATACAACATCAGGAGTTATGTATTGCGATCGGAGCGTTCTATACCAGTCCCGTCGAGAGTCTTCATGCTGAAGCCGAGGAATTGCCACTAACCTACCGGTGCGATATACTGCTTTGTTGGTATGCCTGTCGGCTATTGTCAATGCCCGAACACCCGTCTTATCGTTCCTATTATGACAACTGTCTCGACCGTCAATACGGGTTGTATGTCTCTGCCCTGCTACCCCCTGGAGTTCACTTTCGTCTCCTCCTTCAGCACCTTGATTTTTCACTCCCTGCAACCTTTCGAGTGGGCGAGAGCCAAACTCCACCTTGGGTCCAGGCTCAGGTTCGCGTTCACCTTGACCTCAGCTTGCTCCCGAAGGAGGTTACCCCAGCTTTGGTATACCGCTCCTGGTTTGTCGAACTTCGCTTGAAGTTCCTTAATACGATCTTCATTTATACAGATGGCTCTAAGATCAATGACGGTGTCGGGTGTTCTTTTATTGTCGGGGCACACAGTTTCAAATACCGGGTCCATGGCCATTGTTCGGTCTTCACAGCTGAGCTATTTGCCCTCTCCCAGGCTGTTCTTTACATCCGCCACCACCGACATTCTGCTTATGTCATCCGCTCTGATTCCCTGAGTGCCATCCAGAGCCTCAGTGATCCGTATTCGTTTCAACCTTTCGTGCACCGGATCCAACGCTCTCTTTAGCAGCTGGTGGACGACGGTTCTCCAGTTACCTTTATGTGGGTTCCTGGCCATGTCGGTATCCCTGGGAACGAAACTGCAGATGCCACAGCCAAGGCTGCGGTCCTCCAGCCTCGGACAGCTTCTTGTTGTGTGCCTTCATCTGATTTTAGCAGGGTCATTTGTAAGCGCATTTTATCACTGTGGCTTGCCGATTGGGCTACACTTACTGACAACAAGCTTCGGGCCTTGAAACCTCTCCCCATGGCTTGGACGACCTCTTCACGCCCTTCTCGGCAGGAGGAGGTCGTTTTGGCCCTGTTACAAATTGGACACTGCCGGTTCAGCCATCGCCATCTGCTGACGGCTGCGCCAGTGCCGTTCTGCCCATGTCGGCAATTTCTCACGGTACGCCACATTTTAACGTCTTGTCCCAATTTTAATACACTGCGCGTTGATCTTAGCCTGCCATGTAGTCTGGATGCCATTTTAGCGGATGACCCGGAAGCAGCTGCTTGCGTTCTACGTTTTATCCACTTGACAAACCTGTCTAAGAATATTTGATTATGCTGTTTTCTTTTAATCCCTTGCCTGTTAATGTGCCTTTTATAGTGTTGTCCCTTTTAGTGGCTGTTTTAACCTTGTGCCTCGCAGTGCATTCATAACTTAGTCTGGGCACTAATGACCACTGTAGTTGTGCGCCTTAAAACCACAAAAAAAAAGATCAAATTGTAGTTGCTAAAGTGTCAAATAAAATTTTGGCCCTAATGTGACAAGTTATCTATCAGATGCTGCATAATCATTATGGTGCCAAGCTAGAAGATAATGAAAAAGGTCGAAATTCTAAATTTTGTCTTCAGAAGCTGCACATCAAAGCATTTCCTGCTAGAGACTATTACAGATGTGATAATTATTGATGTGTCATTATGAAATAGAATAGGTTGTCCCCCCCCCCCCCCACACACACACACACATTTTCATATAAGCAAGCACCCATCATGCACACAGGGCTGGTCAGAGGTGCTGGTGGTAGTGGCCTCGTGTGCTTGCGTGTGTGAATGAATGTGTGTGTTTTGTTTGCTGAAGAAGGATTTGACCAAAAGATACAATGTGTAAGATACTTTTCATTGTACCTGTCTGCAACTCAGTGGGTCATCTTTAAGGTGAGTAGCAATCTTTCCTTTCCATGTTAATGAGGCATTAAACTCTAAACTGTCTTTCTTCTCGTCCCCCCCCCCCCTCCCCATCTTCCTCCCATGTAGCATCATACAAAATTTTATTAGAAAGAAAAAACATGGAATATGTTGTCCGGGAATGTGATGTTTCTCCATAACAATGTAGTGATACTCATGTTTCTTCATAGCATAGGACTGTAAGAACATTGACAGGTTACCTCTTTTTACCATCCACATGAAGTAGTAGTTATCATTTGTCTAGATGCAATAAAGAACACCAAGGAGAGAATAAATATCAGAAGTTAATTACCATATACTTATGTGTAGTGGTCATGACAGCAGCCTACGTCTATCCTGATCCAAAGAATTGGAAAACTCTCACTGGTGGCAGTGGTGTATCGACAGTCAGGGAAATACTTTGAAAAAATTTGCGAAGTTTGGTGGGTGTCTCTCTTTCCATTCTCAGACTAAACACACACACAACAAATCATGAACCACGTCTGTTGTGTATATGAGGGCTTTTGATGCTGGGACACCCCATCTCAAAAATGCAAATTATAAAAATGTGGCTAATTTTCCGCCAGCAGTTAGTCACTTTTCCTAAAATTCAAAGTTTCTTATAGCCAAAACTCTTGCTGTGGCTATACCAGTTTCAACTTGATAGTCATTTTCGATAGCCTGTGGAATAAGTTTCGTCTTAACACATCACAATATGTGTAGTGTCACTATACATGCGAGACTCCTAGATCTTGGGTTAGATGGACTGTGACAATATAAATAGTAGTTATTCCCAACTTTAATCTTCGACATTGGCCCCAGATGGTCAGGTTTGAATTAGTCATCCAAAACAGTCCATTGGGAAAAATAAATTTCAAAGCTAAACATACTATCAGGTGGATTTCTGAGAACCACAGAAATATCCCAATGAATTATAATGCTTTTTTTCCCCCCAAAACTTGTCAATTCTTCCTACCCACTATTACAGAATGTGTTTGCAGACTAGTTGTGATTGAGTTGCGTCTGTTTGTGTACATCAGTATTCATTATCTGCTATGATTTGTTTAGTGTTACTTTACTAACCCTTGTTTAAATATTTTTTGCAGTGTATCTGTTGATCATAATTTTGTGAAAAATTTACCGTAAATTTTATATTTACACAGATGTGGCTCGATGTAGCGGGAAAGGCGCCAATTGATGCTGTGGCATTGTTGAAAGCCCCAAAGTTGCTTGCTTATCATCCAGTATCAAATATTGTGAATAATTCACGTAATAAAGATGACGAGTGCATGAAGCCTATTGATCCTAAGTAAGTGCAGTCATGTGTTTGTGAACTTTAATAATTTAATAAGGCTTGGATGTCCATCTTTACAGTGAGAGTTGCCATCTGTACAAACTTTGTTTTCTAATATTATGTAGCATATGAGGCTTATCGGTTTTTACTTTCAAAATTATTTACTTTCATTGTCATATCACACCAAGAGTTGACTGAAACTGAATTCTTCTCACTTAGGCATAACTTCCCCGTACACAGCTTAGTTGGTAAACTTCTGTTTATAAGTGGAATAATTCATGCATGAAAGTGAAGTTACTATCCATACACATTTTTTACTGCCTTCAGTGGTATATAGAGTGGGGAAATTACAGTTACTTTATAGGTAACATTACAGTTGCATAAACCTCCGTGTGCATCAGAGGAATTCAATATTAAACTTCTGCTTATCCGTTATGGCAGTCTTCTTTATTTCTTAGAAAGTGTACACTGCAATAGTGCATCTTAAAACTTGTTAATGTATGCACTTCTTAATGTATGCACTTGTGCACTTGTTAAAGTATGCACTTGTTAATGTTGTTGTTGTTGTTGTTGTTGTGGTCTTCAGTCCTGAGACTGGTTTGGTGCAGCTCTCCATGCTACTCTATCCTGTGCAAGCTGCTTCATCTCCCAGTACCTACTGCAACCTACATCCTTCTGAATCTGCTCAGTGTATTCATCTCTTGGTCTCCCTCTACGATTTTTACCCTCCACGCTGCCCTCCAATGCTAAATTTGTGATCCCTTGATGCCTCAGAACATGTCCTACCAACCGATCCCTTCTTCTAGTCAAGTTGTGCCACAAACTTCTCTTCTCCCCAATCCTATTCAATACCTCCTCATTAGTTACGTGATCTACCCACCTTATCTTCAGCATTCTTCTGTAGGTAGCACCACATTTCGAAAGCTTCTATTCTCTTCTTGTCCAAACTATTTATCGTCTATGTTTCACTTCCATACATGGCTACACTCCATACAAATACTTTCAGAAACGACTTCCTGACACTTAAATCTATACTCGATGTTAACAAATTTCTCTTCTTCAGAAACGATTTCCTTGCCATTGCCAGTCTACATTTAATATCCTCTCTACTTCGACCATCATCAGTTATTTTACTCCCTAAATAGCAAAACTCCTTTACTACTTTAAGTGTCTCATTTCCTAATCTAATCCCCTCAGCATCACCCGATTTAATTTGACTACATTCCATTATCCTCGTTTTGCTTTTGTTGATGTTCATCTTATATCCTCCTTTCAAGACACTGTCCATTCCGTTCAACTGCTCTTCCAAGTCCTTTGCTGTCTCTGACAGAATTACAATGTCATCGGCGAACCTTAAAGTTTTTACTTCTTCTCCATGAATTTTAATACCTACTCCAAATTTTTCTTTTGTTTCCTTTACTGCTTGCTCAATATACAGATTGAATAACATCGGGGAGAGGCTACCACCCTGTCTGACTCCTTTCCCAACCACTGCTTCCCTTTCATGCCCCTCGACTCCTATAACTGCCATCTGGTTTCTGTACAAATTGTAAATAGCCTTTTGCTCCTTGTATTTTACCCCTGCCACCTTCAGAATTTGAAAGAGAGTATTCCAGTTAACGTTGTCAAAAGCTTTCTCTAAGTCTACAAATGCTAGAAACGTAGGTTTGCCTTTTCTTAATCTTTCTTCTAAGATAAGTCGTAAGGTTAGTATTGCCTCACATGTTCCAACATTTCTACGGAATCCAAACTGATCTTCCCCGAGGTCCGCTTCTACCAGTTTTTCCATTCGTCTGTAAAGAATTCGCGTTAGTATTTTGCAGCTGTGACTTATAAAACTGATAGTTCGGTAATTTTCACATCTGTCAGCACCTGCTTTCTTTGGGATTGGAATTATTATATTCTTCTTGAAGTCTGTGGGTATTTCGCCTGTCTCATACATCTTGCTCACCAGATGGTAGAGTTTTGTCATGACTGGCTCTCCCAAGGCCATCAGTAGTTCTAATGGAATGTTGTCTACTCCCGGGGCCTTGTTTCAACTCAGGTCGTTCAGTGCTCTGTCAAACTCTTCACGCAGTATCTTATCTCCCATTTCATCTTCATCTACATCCTCTTCCATTTCCATAATATTGTCCTCAAGTACTTCGCCCTTGTATAAACCCTCTATATACTCCTTCCATCTTTCTGCCTTCCCTTCTTTGCTTAGAACTGGGTTGCCATCTGAGCTCTTGATAGTCATACAAGTGGTTCTCTTCTCTCCAAAGGTCTCTTTAATTTTCCTGTAGGCAGTATCTATCTTGTTAATGTATGCAATTGTTAATGTATGCAATTGGAACTGTGTCAACATGTCTTTATTTTTGTAGAGGACTGATTCTGAATGTTAATACTATGCACTTAAACACTAAAAGATCAGCAGCCATTGGAGTTTTTTTTTTTTTTTTAATTATTGTACTGATGCTTAAATAATTATTACATAGATAGGTGTTGAATGTAAATAAATAATGAGAAGATATCATAAAATAGAGCATTATAGTAGCTACTTACTGTATCAAATTCATCTGTTCATTTGTTTTTCATTTTTTAATTAAGCTGTACTTTTTGTGGTGTCACGTGAGTTCATAGAGAGTTGATCAGGTCCCATTTGCACTTTTAATCATCAGTGGAACAGCTTGTCAGATAACTGTAAACTCAAAAGCCAACCAGTCATTAGTAAAAAAGGACTCTTGAGTCTAATGGAGTAGCTCTTACATTCTTTATCGATTAAACTGTAGAGCTGGCTCCACTTCTGTGTCACCTATGTAGATCATGTTTCATGAAAGAGTGGAGCATTCCATGTTATTAAAACAGGTCATTTCACTTCAAATTAAGAATGCTGTCCAACGAACACGTTCATAGCTTGATTTACCCACCTCCTGTTGTGTCTAGAAAGACAACCCAGTGAGGTGATGAAATGTTAAGACTGGATATTGTTCATGAGGATTGAACCCTTGAATAAATCCCCATCCAGCCATCCAGGATTATATTTTCCATAGTTTAACTGTACCACTGAAAATGTACACTAGGGTGGTTCCTGTGAACAGACCGTGGCTAATTATTTCCTCTTCTTTGTCTGACTGACAAATGGCTTAGGCTAATGACCATGCCATTGATAGAAAACTGGACTGTACACTCCCTTCTTTGAAAGGAGAGTGTACAGGGTGTTTCAAAAAGAACTTTACAACTTTGAAAATTCATATAAATTACTTCATAGTACCTACAGAGGTGACTGTTGTGTCAATTTTTAGAGAAATACATAAAGTTTTGTATCGTGTAATTTTCTATTGCCGAATCGCAACATAAGGAGCGCTAGCGGCAGTTGCGTTAAAGATGGCTGCCTTCACTGGACCCGAGCGCGCTTTCTGTGTGTTTTGGTTTGAAGAATCAAAGCCAGCAACAACAGTTCAGCGTAATTTCTGTTTCAATTACGCTAAAGATTCTCCTACAATTTATGAGTGGCATAAATGTTTTGTAGAAACAGGGTGCTCAGTAACACATGAGAAATCATCTGACGTCATTGAGCAAGTGAGACAACGTTTTGTCAACAGCCCTACTAAATCAACCCATTGTGCATCTCGCGAACTGCAAATCTCACATACAAGTGTTTGGCATGTGTTGAGAAACCGTTTGCATTTGAAACCGTACAGAAGACACTGATAAAATTGCTCGCAAGAACTTTTGTGCAGATATGTTGAATAAATTACATGAGGATGAACATTTCTTGGACAAAATCAGCTTTTCACTTAAGTGGCAAGGTTAACACAAATAACTGTAGGATAAAACATTGCAACATGTTCATGATAGCCCTAAACTGAACGTTTTTGCTGCATTGAGCAAGAACAAAGTGTATAGCGCCTTTTTTTCCCACGAGACAACCGTTAATGGGATAGTGTACCTGGATATGTTTCAACAATTTTTGATACCACAGATCGATGTGGATGACCAAGAAGGAAATGTTTACTCAATGCAAGATGGTGCACCACCCCACTACCTGGCTGATGTCCGGTATTTTCTCATTGACCGCTTTTCAGGTCAATGGCTTGGCCATTATGTGCCAATTTCATGGCCTCTTTGTTCCCCAGACTTGACGCCACTTGACGTTTTTTTTGGGGGATTCATCAAGGATATCGTGTTTGTACCTCCTATGCCAGCTTCTCTATCTGAACTTACAGCAAGAATTTACGCCACCACTGAGCAATTTACATCTGTAATGCTACAGCAAACTTGGGAAGAAATTGTCTTCCAATGGGATGTGTGCATGATAACCAATGGAAGCCACATACATCTTTAGTTTAAGGTAAAAAAACTGTGTGTGTTTCCCTACAAAGCAACTCTAAACCCATCTCTATATCTTCTTTCAATAAATTTAAGTGAATTTTTAAAGTTGTAAAGTTCTTTTCGAAACACCTTGTACTGTGTTTATAGCCAGCAGACACTTTTGGGTTGGATAATTCTAGTCTGTTACCCACAGTAGTTGGTACACACCCCACTGCGCTATTGTTCTCTGCTGAAGAATTTGTACTTACTAGAAATGGCTTATCTGTATAATTGATATCCAAAATGCAAAACGGATAGTGATTTTAAATCATTGGAATGTCCTGGATACCATAAAATGGTAATTTAATGAATAAAAGAAAAACACAAGGGGACCAGTTAAACATGCATGGTGTGACACAGTGACAGGAGCCGAGTTTTTAAATGAAATTTCAGATTCCTTAATAATAAAAGCAGGAGTTAACAATGTGATGCCTTTGTGCAAAGGGTTTGTAGGCCCAACAAAGATGAACTCGTGGGGAAGTGTTGAGAGGAGAAGTCATATTTATCAGAGACATATACACCTCCTTGCCTCTTCTTCTCCATCTTGCAAGCAGTTAATGTTACAGTGCTTGTGCCTTATAAGCTAGTGACCGTCATCTCCTAAAGCCCTGGGCCAGGAGGTTCTCAACAGCCTCATCAGACACCCACTTCCTCCCAATTCCTTGACCATTCATTTCTTCCTTTGTGTGTATGGACCTCTGCCAATGCACGCTACTGTGACAGAAAAGACAGCCTAATGCTGAAAAAAGAACTATGCATTCTGAACATGAATTAGTGCATGCTCTAAACCACTGGTACAGGATAGTTTTCCACCATTGGTTGCTCACAGTTTTGTTTCCCTTCTTTGACACTGCCTATTGTTAGAGTATCCAACAATTGTCACTCTAGTGACAACATCCCAGTCTTAGTGCATTCAGTAGATTGTGCAATGCTAAATGGATAGTGGGCACAGTATCCAGATGGTTGGATCACATTACAGATATGATCCATTACATCACTTGTGTATGTATTCGAAATCCTTCAGGACGACTACAGAGACCACTGGCTCTAATATAAAAATTTCTCTTTCTTCCATTCTTTTTTGCTTTCTTGTCTGCTGAGCTGGCTGCTGTTGAAATACTTGAACATATAATTGGATTGAATGATAAGTGAAGGTGGTTGAAATTATGCAGGCAATGCAAATAATAATACTTATGTTTATTTGTAACTCAAACAAATACACATGTGAGCAACTCTTCAGTCTGTGTGCATTTAACACCACAACTACGATATGAGAGAAGGTAATCTACTTTCTTTCATTTGTAACAAGTGAAAGTGGCCTGGCGACAGATTCATTTTGCTCAAGTGAGTCTCTAATCGATGGCAAAGGAGATAAACAAAAAAAATCTACAATAACACTACATTGAAACAATGAATTATGTTACGTTCCAGCTGGGACAGGTGGGATATTACACTGTATCATGGTGGAACAAGGCATAGTGTGCTACAGTTGGAAGAAAATGAGATACACTTGATAGATTCGAATGCAGTCCAACTGCAGAGAACCTCGTAGCATTTTGAGTAGTTCAGCCAGATGCCACAAACTTATTAAGGAGACCAAGAAGAGATTATTCCAGAAATCCTTCTATATCTCAGATAATTCCCCTAGGCCTTTGATTCTATGGGGGACCATCAGGATTTCAGCTGGTGTAAAAGGTGTTCTGGTAATATGGTTATTGAGATGATATTCTCTAAATGAGCAAAGATACTGGACTCTCATTCAGGACACACTCAAATTCCCCTACCGGCCTTCAAAATTTAGTTTCCTGAGATTTCCCTAAATGGCTTAAGGCAAATGTCGGGATTGTTTCTGTGGAAAGGACATGATCTGTTTCCTTCCTCATCCATCTCCCATAAACACATCTCATCAGTCGTCAATATATGAATATACTACTTCCTCAGTAATCGAAGGGCACATAAAAAAGATTTAGAACATGCTAGCTTTTGGGTCAATGAGTTTTCAGAGCTGTAGAGTGTGTGACGCTGCCCCACTCCCCCTCCATGCCCCTCTTACACACACACACACACACACACACACACCAGAACAACTACATTGTCCTGGTTGTCTACATAGTTTGACTGTGGTGAGGGTTTGTGTCAGGTGTAGTTGATGAGAGGAGTTTGACTGCGGTGAGGGTTTGTGTCAGGTGTAGTTGATGAGAGGAGAAAGGATATGGGGGATGAGGAGGAGGGTTGGGGAAGGGTGGCTGATGGGAGGTCAAGGCAGCAGATGTCCAAGATAGGACTGTGGCACCTGTGAGCTCGTTCCTGGTTACAGACAGAGAGTTTTGTGCTGACAATATGACAACGTAGAGTACGAGATTAAGATGAAGAGGGAAACTGAGGAACAGGATGTGCATGCTGGATGACGAGTGGGCAGGGGTGGAGGTTGATGTGGGGCTTCTGGATATTAAGGTAAGTAGAATTACGGGAACAAAGATTGTGTTGCTATGATAACTCCCATCTGTGTAATTCAAAGAAGGTTTGTGTGTGTGTGTGTGTGTGTGTGTGTGAGAGAGAGAGAGAGAGAGAGAGAGAGAGAGAGAGAGAGGGAGGGAGGGGGGGGGGGTTGCCATTGAAATCAAACATTTCCTGTTACTGGATTGTCAACCCTGCAGTTGGCAGCAGTTTGGCAGTGATGATTCATTCGGGTGGTCAGTTGGTTGGTGGTCAATGTATTGTGCAGAACATTCAGTAGAGCTGATATGTGATATGAGTGCATTCATTTCTTGTAGGATAGGATAAGCCCACAACAGAACTAGAATGGCAGCTGTATTATTGGACAGGTCTTGAGCTTGGGTCTACCAGAGGCGTATGACCCATGTAACTACGGGTTGGAAGTAAGTTGGTGTAGGTATGGACTAGGATATTGTGTAAATTAGATGGATGGCAGAATGCCATTTTGATAGGTTTGGGAAAAATTGTCAGTAGGCTGGTCTACATTTCTGGGCATGATGACAAATATTCAAAACTGTGGTGTAGGACATTGTTTAGTTTCTTTAGTCCTGGATTATATTGGGTGATGACGGGATTGATTCTATGCAGCTGGTTCCTGAGCAAGGTCAGAAAATTTGGTGTGTGTGTGTGTGTGTGTGTGTGTGTGTGTGTGTGTGCAGATATGCCACAGGAAATCTGTTTGTGGACTAAGTTTGGTGAGTGATGCTTTTCTGTGAAAGCATTAGTAATACCTTCAGCGTAGGGGTCGGAGGATAGCTCAGTCACTGCATATGTGCCGTCCAGCAGTGTCCACACTATATACTGTATTAGTGACTTTTTGGTGCAGAAGGTATGGCAGCTATCAGAATGCAGATATTGTTCATGACAATCCATTATGCAAACCAAATGTTTCATTTATAGAGAAAATAATGGATGTGTGTTTTGCAGAGCTGATAATCAAGTGTGCTTGAATATATAATCATTATGGGGAAAAACCTATTACTAAGTATTCTTAAGCATTCACTTTCTGTATATGAACTACCCAGGACAGGTAAGCAAGTAATGAATCCATCATTAAGTTTTCATTTATTGACTTGTAATCCACAACATTTTAAATTTGGTGATGTGTGTGTTCTATATTATATTATACAGTGTGGGTTATGTATGTTTCAGTCGCCCTAAACTAGGTGCGAGTGCTGCCTTAATGGAATCTTGGTTAAAGCAGAAGTATGGTTCCTTGAAAAGACCTGAGGAAAATGCTATGGTCACAGACGTGAATGAGGATGCCAAGCGAGTCAAAGTAGCAGAACAGCAGCAACAACAGCAGGAGCAACGACGCCCACAACTTCGGGTTCAGCAGCAACAAGACGTTGATATGCGGGAACAGGAAGAGGAGGAGGAAATGGAAGATGAAGAAGAGGAGGATGAGGATGATGACATAGAAGAAGATGAAGATGAAGTTGCTGAAGAGGAGGAAGATGAAGATGAGGAAGCAGTTGATGATGAAGAAAATGATGACGATGATGATGACGACGAAGATGATGATGAAGTAATGGATGATGAAGAAGATGATGATGATGATGATGACGATGAGGAAGAAGATGAGATAGAAGAAGAGGAAGAAGAAAACTCAGTTAAAATGGAGCCGGAATCAGATGTTGCTGCCAGTAGTGGTGATGAAGAAAGGGTAGATGTTGCTGGGTAAGGTTTTTAACATAGTTCTAATTTGTCTGCTGTGTGGCACATAGAAGCACTCAAAAGAATACAGTATTCACACTAGCTTTCAAGCTCTTGCTGTTTCTCTAGCAAGAGTACACACATTCTCACACAGATCCACACAGGCACCCAAATGCTCAAACCAGCATGCATGGCAAGATTGACAGTTATCAATTATTGAGGGCAATTGCATGGGTAGATGGAGGTGGGAAGGAAGCAGGGAAGGATTCACGAGGACAGGAGGCATAGCAGGATGGTGTAAGAGGCCACAAATAAATCTGTTCAATATCAAAATCAATCTGTTCAATATCAAGTGCACCAAGTGTCAACAGCAGCTTCACTTTGACAGCTGTCACCTTTTATGTGTCAATAAGTATCTTCCGTACAGCCTTAGCACCCATGAATGTCACATCTGCAGAGGAAAACAGGAGCTGTCAAAATATAGTGATAACCTTACCATAGCCTTTATTGACAGCCAGGTCCTATACAGCTTACCCACAAACTGAGCTCCCATGCCATCTCCTTCTGACACCAGTCAAGCTGTTAACCAGCCACTGACCCGGGGTTGCTCCAAGTTCTGGAAAACAGGGAATTTCAGATGTGTCCGGGAAATTTGAAAAAACGCTGGAAAAATCTGGTTTTTGTCTCAGTAAATGAAATGGTTTGTTTACCGAAATGTCTTGCATAGTTGCTGGCTGGCCGCAACATAGTATGTGTACCGCTTCCCTACTCCCTCATTCTTACTGCTTCTCCCCTTTCTACCACTCCCCTCAGCTTGCAGTCAGTGCTGCCACCACTTCTTGCTACTAGCCTAGCAGCTGCTGACGAGGGACAGGGAGGTGTGAAGAGTCCCCCCCCCCCCCCCCCCCCCCCGATTCTCAGAGACTTGATGCAGTGGGCGGAGACAGTAGTGTGCACGAGTTGTCTGAGTGATAGTGTGAATGTGTGTGTGCTCTCGTTTTCGGACAAAAGCTGTGGCTAAATATTTTTCAGAGCTTGATTGTCTTTTCTATGTCCCTGTCTGTGACTCGGCAATCATCTTTACAGTGATTTGCTACCTATCCTCATTAGTATTGATTCTCAGAGTATTTGCGCAAGTTATCTGTAGCATGGATTGATCACCACAGTCTGACTTCATCAACATGGTGTCTGTGACACATGAATAGCTGCCCTCAGGAGTGGACTTCCATGGCGAGCCAAAATCAAGGCCAATGTTCCCCACTAAAGTGCAGGCTCTGCCTGGATCTAGCCTCACCAATCTGCATGCAGGCCAGGTCTCCTTGTGTGTGGCGTAATGTGGTGGACTTTCATGGTTTATGTATTGACTCAGGACTGCAGTGCTCCTCGGCAGTCCAGAGGCCACGGGCAATGGATTTCAGGAATTGTAACTGCCTCACTGCAAGTGTAAGGGACATTCAAACAGAAACAAAGCAGAGGCATAATTACAGAAACCAGTGCGCCCCCGGTAGCTGAGTGGTCAGCACGACAGACTGTCAATCCTAAGGGCCCGAGTTCGATTCCCGGCTGGGCCGGAGATTTTCTCCACTCAGGGACTGGATGTTGTGTTGTCCTAATCATCATCATTTCATCCCCATCGACGCGCAAGTCGCCGAAGAGGCGTCAAATCGAAAGACTTGCACCAGACGAGCGGTCTACCCGACGGGAGGCCCTCGTCACACGACATTTCATTTTCATTTCATTACAGAAACCAGTACCTGTTTGTTAGAAGTATTGAACCTGGCTGTTGAGACACTTGTCCCACTGTGACAGAAGGCAGTAAATGGCTGTCTCATAAAATTCTCGGGGCTGTGATGTTAACCAATTCTGCACAGCTGGACGTCATCATCCGAGATGAATTGTTTGCCCCTCAGAGTCTTTCTAAGGGAACCAAGATGGCCCCCTTCTGGTTCATTTCCTGTAGCACGGGACAACAGTGAATGCCCAGCATTACTTGCAAACCTTGACCACCCTTCGCCAGGCGATCAAATCAAAACTACCTGGCAATCTCGCCTGTGGGGTCATTCTGCTCCACACCAATGCAAAGTCTCATAAGGCCAACACAGTCACGGCACTCCTGCAAAAATTCAAATAGGAGGTTCTTGGCCCCCTCCATACAGTCCGGACCTCTCTCCCTGTGATTATGCCATTTTGGGTCCCTTAAAAAGGTTTTGAGGGGTAAATGATTTACCACAGACGACGACGTCCACCTGTACATGCAGAACTGGTTAACATCGCAACCCCTGGAATTTTATGACACAGCCATTCACTGCCTTGTGTCACAATGGGACAAGTGTCTCAACAGCCAGGTCAATACTTCTAACATACAGGTACCGGTTTCTGTAATTATGATTCCGGCTCATTTCTTTTTGAACACCCCTTATACATAGTACAGTGCAGCATTTTATAGACATTTTATTTATTCTACTACATTGTGGCACTTCAGAAGTAGTTTATACATTGGAAAGTATGGACGATAAGGAAAAGAAAAGTGTGACAGTCACTGGCAGTTTGTACGCTATGTGCTCATGCGTGTCTTGAAAGAAAAACCACACAGTTCCTGTAAAATAATAGACATACCACAGTGGGTAATAACTGACAGTAACAAACGTGGTAGAACCAACATTTTATTGGCGGTCACCTGTAGTGTTGGTTTACACAACTCTTCCCTGTCATACACTTCTTTCAAAAGGCCTACCCTTTTTTTCCTGAAATCAGTGAAGGTATTTTAAATTTTTCACCAAATATGTTTCATTTTATTGAAGTAAAATAACATCAGTGCTCTTCATGAAACATATATACCACTTGGCTTGCTTTCTCCAACTAAAAACAGTTCATTACAAAAGATGTTGGTGTTAGTACTTCAGATTTTTGCTCACACATTTAAAAATACAGAAGTCCTTGAAGTTTTCTGTTAACTTATGTCTTTATGTACCATTCATATATCAAAATTTGTCAGAGTAAGTGCTAAAACTTGTCTAGAAATCAGAGAAATATCAGGGAATTTTGCTTGGGGAAACTTGTGGCAGCCCTGTGACCAGTATTCCTCTGATCATCCATTATCACCCAGACCTTGAAAAGCTCAACCACTTCCTTCACCAGTGCTTTGACTGCCACTAGTTGTGCCTTGAGAGGGAGGTACCCTACTCAAAATCTTATAGGTTACATTTAAGTTCTCACTTCACAATTGATCTGTTGTAATAAAAATCACCTTTTTCAATCTTGACCGTTGCCATTTGTATTTTCTTGAAGTTGTGGACCTGCTGCTTAGTTCCACTCAGTAAAGCATACACAGTTGTGTGTTCACTACCTACTAACTACCTAAAATACATTTTCTACTTTCACGAGCATCTTTCATTGGCCTAAGATGATAATAGTGGAAGGTGTTATACCAGATAAACTCATGTTGCATTTTAGATCCCTCCACTTAGGCTAAAGATTTTGTGAAGCTCAACTTATGTAAGTAATTACAATCATTTTCCAATCTGCAGGTTTCATCAAAAGGTCATTCTTCAACTTAAACTCTCATAAGAAAAAACTTCGTTTTATAACACACTATCTCCCATAAGCTTGAAACACCAAGTAATTATGGACAGTGGAAAGGAAATGCATTATAAAATTGCATTTTATTGTCTTCTAAATGTATATTAAGCTCAGACAATACACAGGTAAATGCAAGTGTTATGTTTTAGATTCTTCAAAATAGCCACTCTTTGCTTTAATCGCTGCCTTGTGTATTCTCAGCATGTAATGGGTAAATTTTGCTTTGTAACTAGTCTCTGTTATTGCTTCAGGACTTTAAAGTATGTCCCACATGAACCCATTTTTCAGATCCTCATTCCAACTCATGCCATGGTAGTTCAATTGGGTTGCAATCAGGAGACTGGGGAGGTCATTCCAAGTTTTTCAAAGTTTTCTGAACCTCTGCAGACTTCACACAGTTCTGACACAAGCTAGATGTACATTTCAGGACATTGTCTTGTTGCAAACAAGCCCTTTTCCAATCCGACACAAATCAGATGTATTAGCATGTCACTAGAGGATGGCATGGTAATCCTTTTGGTTCATTTTTCCATCTACTTTCACCAAAGCCCCAACTTTATTCCCTCCAAAAGATCCCCATACCATCACAGAACCTCTTCCATGCTTCACAGTTGGAATAATCCAGTGAAGATTCAAGCATTCATGGGGTAAGTGGTGTACATGTTGATGACATTTATTCTAAATGTACAAACTTATATTCATCAGTGAATATGACTCTCTTCCAATCCCCATGACTCTCTTCCAATCCCCTGCTGTCCACTCTCGGTGTGTCGTAGCCCACTGAACCCTTTTCTTCTTGTTGACAGGGCACAACAATGATTTTTTTGCTGCTACATAATCCTGGAGGTTCTTTTCTGCTAGGCACCATCTCACTATTGGCTCACTGGTGTATTTGTGTTTAGTTCAGCAGCGAGTTCATGGTCAGTCATCACAGGAGCCTGTATCTCGATGCCAGTGCATGGTCTTGACAACTCCTGCTCATGGAAATCTTCAATTTCTTCGACATTTGCCAGACTGTATAGCTTCTTTATCCATGAATCGTAAGGAATCTGGCACTCTAGGGCCGTTTTCAGTTCCTTTTGCAGTGTGTCCTACCCTCATACAAATTGAATTAGAATGGACAGAACTACAAACTGTGTACTTCTGCAACACAGTTGTGCCATCTGCTGGCACCGCATGGTGTGTTTAGTTGAACTGCTCAGCCAGGTAAAGTCAGTTTGTATAAAACTGAGTAGTACTAGTATGTACATATATGTACACTAATTATCTGTACAATACAGTAAGTATCATTATTATTCATTATTTGTGAATGCTATTCTCTTTTCTAACCAATAACTTGTGTAGATCACCCCCATCTTGCTCCGTTGTAATATGCAGTATGTTTCCTAACTTATGAAGGGTATTATATATATCAAATGGGTGAGTGTATTTCTCAGTTGAGTCATTTTCACTCACTAATATTTCAGTTTATCAGGGTTAAGCCTTATAGCTTGCCTTTCCATTTTGTATAAGTATTTAGCACACATTGTCAATTAATTAAGGTACAAAGAGTCTTGTTTCTAATTTCCCTCTTAACATGCCTAGTTCAACATGCTAATTAGAAATTTATTTCATCCAGGGTTTGTTGTATATGTAAAAACAATCTATTATTGCATCAGGCTGAACCATGATTTCATTTGCTTTGCTCCAAGGTAATTAGCTTTGTGCTCTCTTTAAAACATGCTGTTTAATGTTACTAGTTTCTCGAATTTATTTAGGAAGTAGCAGGAAAAAGTTTTATTTTACCTTAAGGCGTAAACTAACCAACATTTTCATCTTTGTCACACACTTGTCCCTTTCCTTACCACTATACAAAAAAAAGGGAACAGTACAGGTTATTTCTTACAAGGGTGCACCTAACCAAGGCTTTGGTTACCCTTTCCTCTGGGTTCACATACCCTTTCACCCTCCCACAATCATTATAAGGCATAAGCCATTCCTTCCACAGATGCACCTGACCACAGGTAACACCATCCCCTTTCTGCAGTCCACCTATCCTTCACTCTCAAAAACCTACATAAAATTATGTCCACCCATCTTAAATCTTTGAGATGGTATGCACAACTTAGTATCCTTATTCTTATAACTTTTCCTGCAGAAGCTTTTGCCGTAGCATACTGACTTTACCCAGCTATCACAAACATTTGTTTCCTGACTCCTTCTTTGTTGTACATTCTTTATACCCTTCACCACACCATATCACATACATTATTAACGTATTTCATCCTAGCCCTTTGCTTTCATACGCTTATCATTGAGAATTTGTTCAGTCAGAACCTATGAGATGTTATTGGATTATGATACTTTGTTGTGTTAAAATAATATTAACAGAGCTATAAAACACTTACTTTTTAAAATCAGGTGGAAATAAAGTGGTCGTTCTCTTCGATTTTCTAAGTTTCTTTTCAGTTATCAGGATCAATACCACGTGTATGTATATGAAAACATGGCTTCCTAAATCCCTTAAAGAACATTTCTTAATGCTATTTCATCAAAAACAGACATTTTGAGCCTGTGGCTGTGTACAATATATAGGTTGACTCTTACATAAAAGATAACAACCAGCCACTTCTTACAATGCTATTTATTTATTTATTTATTTAAACAGTGCTATTACTGGTTTTGAACAGACAGGTTCACCTTCAGGTGGCTAGTCCACATTTTATGTTAGCTTTCACCTTTTGTTTCCCAAACTGATGAAATTTCTTGGGGCTGGTGGTGCTCTATAGCCAAAACAAGATAAGAGACAATGTATTTTTAAGTGCAATTGTGCTTCACAACCTTTTTATGTGATGTAAACAAATTATGTTCGGTTACTTACAATGAAAAGTCTGTGCCATTATGTTCCAGTGCAGACTGCTTATGATCTTGCCTCTTACAGTCTTCACTGGTGCAAGATCAAAAGCAGTCTGCATTTCTTAGTTAGCTATTAATTTCCTTCTTAATTCCTTTTAATATCATAAAGTACAAAACCTTTACTTAATTGCTCTTTAGAACTTTCACTGTAGCAAAAAATATGTGAGAAATAATTGCCTTTTTCTTATGTCTATATAAATCTTTCATAGACTAGCACACTTCCCTGTAGCTAATGGGAGTTCTTTTAGAGTGATTTCTAACGTCATTTGTTAAGACAGCTGATAAGCAAACATGTGCAGAATTGCCAATGCCATCAATCGTTGCATTTTGTATTTGCATTCTTACGTACTTGCTGCCATATTAATTTGTCCTATTGTGGTAGGCATGGGCTTAATGTCTATCTAGGCTACAGTAATGTGTTCACTATGCTGCTGATAGTTGTATACCACATTCCTGTTTTCTTATTCATTATTAAACCCACTCTTGTATTACCCCTATTTGACTCTGTATTTATAACCCTATATTCACCTGACCAAAAGTTTTGTTCCTCCTGTCACCAAACTTCACTAATTCCCACTTCAACCTATTCATTTCCCTTTTTAAATTTTCTAACCTACCTGCCCAATTAAAGGATCTAAGGTTCCACACTCCAGTCCATAGAATGCCAGTTTAGTTTCTCCAGATGACTACATCCTCGTGAGTAGTCCATAATGGAGATCCAAATGGGAGACTATTTTACCTCTGGAAAATTTTACCATAGAGGATGCCATCATCGTTTTTGCCATACAGTAGAGCTGCTGCCCTCAGAAGAAATTATGGCTATAGTTTCTCCTTCCTTTCAGCTGTTCACAGTACCAGCACAGCAAGCTGTTTTGGTTGATGTTATAAGTTCAGACCAGTCAGTCATCCAGACTGTTGCCCCTGCAACTACTGAAGAGGCTGCTGCCAGTCTTCAGGAAATACCTGAGGAATTATTATTTACCACCTTTTTATCATGTGTACATAAATAGTTAAAGAAGACAAAAATGTTATTGTGATGGGTGACTGGCATTTGGTAGTAGGTGAAGAAAAGGAAATTATGTCTGCGTAAATAGTTAAAGAAGATGAAATATTAATTGTGATGGGGGACTGGAATTTGGTACTGGTGAAGGAAGAGAGGGAAAAGTAGTAATATGGACTGGGCCAGAGGAAGCTGCCTGGTACAATTTTTACAGGGTGGGGTTGTTGTTGTTGTTATTGTTGTTGTTGCTGTTGTAGTCTCCAGTCCAGAGACTGGTTTAATGCAGCTCTCCATGCTACTCTATCCTGTTCAAGCTTATTAATCTCAGAGTAATTACTGCAACCTACATGTTTCTGAATCTGTTTAGTGTATTCATGCCTTGGTCCTCCTCTACGATTTTTACCCTCCGCACTTCCCTCCAATGCCTAATTGATGATCCCTTGATGCCTCAGAATGTGTCCTACCAACTGATCCCTTCTAGTGAAGTTGTGCCACAAATTCCTCTTCTCCCCGATTCTATTAAGTACCCTCTCCTTAGTTACTTGATTTACCCATCTAATCTTCAGCATTATTCTGTAGCACCACATTTCGAAAGCTTCTGTTCTCTTCTTGTCTAAAGTATTTATCGTACATGTTTCACTTCCACACGTCTACACTCCGTACAAGTACTTTCAGAAAAGACTTCCTTACACTTGAATCTTTACTCAATGTCAACAAATTTCTCTTAGTCAGAAAAACTTTCCTTGCCATTGCCAGTCTACATTTCATATCCTCTCTATGTCGACCATCATCGTTACTTTGCTGCCCAAATAGCAAAACTCATCTACTATTTAAGTGTCTCATTTCCTAATCTAGTTCCCTCAGCATCACCTTATATAATTTGACTACATTCCATTATCCTCGTTTTGCTTAGGTTGATGTCTGCCCTTCAAGACACTATCCATTCTGTTCATCTGCTCTTCCACGTCCTTTGCCGTCTCTGACAGAATTACAATGTCGTTGGCAAACCTCAAAGTTGGTTAAAGAGTCATAAAAGAAGGTTATATACATGGAAGAGGCCTGGAGACACCAGGAGGGTTTCAGATTGATCATGTAAAGGTTAGACACAGAGATTTAGGAATTAAATTTTAAATTTTAAGACATTTCAAGGGGCAGATGTGGACTCTGACCACAGTTTGTTATTTACAAGCTGTAGTATAAAACTGAAGAAATTGAAGAAGAGTTCAGAGGGAGCATTCAGTGACAGGTGACTAGAACAGGGGAAAGGCATGCAGTAGAAGACGGAGGGGTAGCTTTAAGAGATGAACTAGTGAAGGCAGCAGAGGATCAAACAAGTAAAACGACAAGGCATAGTAGAAATCCTTGGATAACATGAGATATTGAATTTAATTGATGAAAGGAAAAAATTAGAAAGTACAGGGAATGAAGGGGGCAAAAGGGAATACACAAGTTTAAAAAATGAGATTAACAGGAAATGCAAAATGTCTAAGCCGGAATGGCCGGAGAACAAGTGTAAAGTTTTAGAAGCAGTTGTTACTAGGAGAAAGAGAGATTCCACCTACAGGAAAAATAGAGAGTCCTTTGGGGAAAGAGAAGCAGCTACGTGAATATCAAGTGCTCACATGGAAAACCAGTCTTAAGCGAAGAAGGGAAAACTGAAAGGTGGAAGGCAAATGTAGAGGGTCCACACAAAGTACACAAACTTGAAGACAATATTATAGAAAGGGAAGTGGACGTAGATGAAGCTGGGATGGGAGATATGATACTGTGAGAAGAATTTGACCGAACCCTGAAGTGTCTAAGTCAAAACAAACCCCAGGTGTAGATGACATTCTGTCAGAATTACTGATAGCCTTGAGAGAGCCAGCCATGACAAAACTCTTCCATCTGGTGTGTGAGATATATGAGACAGGTGAAGTACACTCAGACTTACAGAAGAATGTAGGCCTAGTATTTCCAACTCCAAAGAAACAGTTGCCGACAGATGTGAGAACTACTGAACTATCAGTTCAGTAAGTCATGGTTGCAAAATGCTAACACAAATTCATTACAAAAGAATACAAAAGCAGATAGAGGCTGACCTCGGCGAAGATCAGTTTGGATTCTGGAGAAATGTAGGAACACATGAAGCAGTACTGACCCTATGACTTAGCGTAGAAGGTAGGTTAAGGAAAGGCAAACCTATATTAATAGCATTTGTAGACTTAGAGGAAGCTTTTGGCAATGTTAACTGGAATGGTCCCTTTGTAATTCTGTAGGAAGTGGGGGGTAAAATGCAGGGGGTAAAGGGCTGTTTGCGACTTGTACAGAAACCAGACGGCAGTTACAAGAATCAAAGAGCATGAAAAGGAAGCAGTAGTTGAGAGGGAATAAGGCCGGGTTGTAGCCCATCGCTGTCATTATTGTCTGTACATTGAACAAGCAGTAAAGAAAACCAAATAAGAATTAGGAGTAGATCTTAAAGTTGAGGGAGAGAAATAAAAACTTTAAGGTTTGCCGATGACATTGTGATTCTGTCAGAGACAGCAAAAGACTTGGAAGAGCAGTTGAACGGAATGGGCAGTGTCTTGAAAGGAGGATTAAGATATAAGATGAACATCAGCAACAGCAAAACAAGGATAATGGAATGTAGTCGATTTAAATCAGATGATGCTAAGGCAATTAGATTAAGAAATGAGACACTTACAGTAATAGTTGAGTTTCGCCATTTTGGCAGCAAAATAACTGATGATGGCCGAAGTGGAGGAGATATAAGATGTAGACTGGCAATGACAAGAAAAGTACACTCCTGGAAATGGAAAAAAGAACACATTGACACCGGTGTGTCAGACCCACCATACTTGCTCCGGACACTGCGAGAGGGCTGTACAAGCAATGATCACACGCACGGCACAGCGGACACACCAGGACCCGCGGTATTGGCCGTCGAATGGCGCTAGCCGCGCAGCATTTGTGCACCGCCGCCGTCAGTGTCAGCCAGTTTGCCGTGGCATACGGAGCTCCATCGCAGTCTTTAACACTGGTAGCATGCCGCGACAGCGTGGACGTGAACCGTATGTGCAGTTGACGGACTTTGAGCGAGGGCGTATAGTGGGCATGCGGGAGGCCGGGTGGACGTACCGCCGAATTGCTCAACACGTGGGGCGTGAGGTCTCCACAGTACATCGATGTTGTCGCCAGTGGTTGGCGGAAGGTGCAAGTGCCCGTCGACCTGGGACTGGACCGCAGCGACGCACGGATGCACGCCAAGACCGTAGGATCCTACGCAGTGCCGTAGGGGACCGCACCGCCACTTCCCAGCAAATTAGGGACACTGTTGCTCCTGGGGTATCGGGGAGGACCATTCGCAACCGTCTCCATGAAGCTGGGCTACGGTCCCGCACACCGTTAGGCCGTCTTCCGCTCACGCCCCAACATCGTGCAGCCCGCCTCCAGTGGTGTCGCGACAGGCGTGAATGGAGGGACGAATGGAGACGTGTCGTCTTCAGCGATGAGAGTCGCTTCTGCCTTGGTGCCAATGATGGTCGTATGCGTGTTTGGCGCCGTGCAGGTGAGCGCCACAATCAGGACTGCATACGACCGAGGCACACAGGGCCAACACCCGGCATCATGGTGTGGGGAGCGATCTCCTACACTGGCCGTACACCACTGGTGATCTTCGAGGGGACACTGAATAGTGCACGGTACATCCAAACCGTCATCGAACCCATCGTTCTACCATTCCTAGACCGGCAAGGGAATTTGCTGTTCCAACAGGACAATGCACGTCCACATGTATCCCGTGCCACCCAACGTGCTCTAGAAGGTGTAAGTCAACTACCCTGGCCAGCAAGATCTCCGGATCTGTCCCCCATTGAGCATGTTTGGGACTGGATGAAGCGTCGTCTCACGCGGTCTGCACGTCCAGCACGAACGCTGGTCCAACTGAGGCGCCAGGTGGAAATGGCATGGCAAGCCGTTCCACAGGACTACATCCAGCATCTCTACGATCTTCTCCATGGGAGAATAGCAGCCTGCATTGCTGCGAAAGGTGGATATACACTGTACTAGTGCCGACATTGTGCATGCTCTGTTGCCTGTGACTATGTGCCTGTGGTTCTGTCAGTGTGATCATGTGATGTATCTGACCCCAGGAATGTGTCAATAAAGTTTCCCCTACCTGGGACAATGAATTCACGGTGTTCTTATTTCAATTTCCAGGAGTGTATTTCTGAAGAAGAGAAATTTGTTAACATCAAATACACATTTACGCATTAGAGTGTCTTCTCTGAAGGTATTTGTCTAGAGTGTAGCCATGTAAGGAACTGAAACATGGACAATAAAAAATTTAGACAGAAAGGGAATAGAAGCTTTTGATATGAGGTGCTGCAGAAGAATGTTGAAGATTAGATCCATCGATCATGTGACTAATGAGGAAGTACTGAATAGAATTGGGAAGACAAAATATTTGTGGTACAACATGATCAAAAGAAGGGATCAACTGATAGGAGAAACCAAGGAATCACCAGTTTAGTATTGTGTGGGAACTAAAAATTGTAGAAGGTTACCAAGAGATGAACACAGTAGGCAGACTGAGAAAAATGTAGAGCAGCTATTCGGAGATCAAGAGGCTTGCACAGAATAGAGTAGCTGCATCAAACCAGTCGTTGGAACACGACAACAAAAAACAACAATCTACTTGTAAGCACTTTTCTTTTATTCATGGTCTCCCCCTCTTTGATTGTGTTGCAACCGTTGGGAGACGTTTTCTGATGTTTACCATGTCATAGGCTGCACTCCAGCTGAGCAAAGGCAACACCAGTGACACGGCCTTCCTCGAAGCTGTCCTCGATATGCTGGGTAAGATTCAATACCTGCTCTGCGCAAGACTGCCTGGGTCAGAAGCCGACTCATTCTCTAATGAACTTATCTTCTGTGAGTGGGGTGAGATGGGCTAAAATAATTCATTCAGGTACATTTAATGGATGGCAAAGTTGGTTGAAAATTTTTCAGGTTGTCTGGTGGTTTTCCAAATTTGATCAGAGCGACAACATGAGCTTGTATCCAGAGCTTTGGTATGGTTTGAGCTTGTCTCCAGAGCTTCCGAATGTTGAAACTTTCCAGGCAGTTGCTGAACATTTGGCAGAGCCAGTCAGTACCTCTTTTTCCAAGGTGTTTTAGCTATTGTACATGTACATTGTCTACCCCAGCAGCTTTGTCATCTTTCAGAGATTGGATACCACTAATGATTTCTTCTGTTGTGATGAGGCAACTGATGCTGTCAGTTTCTGATTTTGTATCATGTGTTACCTTACCAGTAGTCTTTTTTTGCTACACTTTCCATTAAGTAGAAGTTGATGGGTGATTTCCTTTGCAGTGAAATTGCTAAATTGTACAGGTTTTTGAGGGTTGTTGGATAATTTCTTTATTTAGACCACGCCTTTTCATATTGTTTGTGAGTAAAGTCGAGGTCTGCCGTCAACTTGCACCACTCAGCTCTGCGAGTAGAACCTACTCTCTGCATTAGTGTCTCACCTAACTCCCTCATTACATTGCAGAAAGGTCTGTCTCAAAGCTGTGACAATAATCGGCATATAGCTGCGTGTCGTCATCTTGTAATCCTGGTATGTAGCTGGTTCTGCAACCACTTGGGATACTCTCACACAGAGATTTAAGCAAGAGCCCTTTGAATGCATCATAGTCGTTTAAATTGGCACCTGTTTTCACACTTTGTCTTCAACTTTTTGGTGAAGACGTTCTGCTTGGCATTTTTAAAGTTGAATCTGCATCTGAAGTGTTCGGCTTGAGGTTGTAAAAAGTTTTGAGTGACGCACATAACTGGTTTGCGTTGTGTGGAAGATATTGCTTGGAGAACCATATTATGTTATTTGACTGATGGTGCAGCTGGCAAAAAGGAGATCAGAGTTGTAACTCTTCTTTCATCGCCAGCAGTAGAATGTAGATATTTAGCAGTAGAATGTAGATATTTTAAGCTAATTCTCATTTATTGTTCCGTCTTAGTTGCACACTTGTTTAGTTCAAGTACATGTTTGTCACTCTGAATCATCTTCATATCTAAATAATTGCATCACAACTCTCCTTGTCTACACAGAACAACTTGTCAGAGTACAGCGATATGTTGTTCTGAGTAGACAAGATGGGCTGCTTATGCAATTATTAGATGTGAAGATGATACAGGGTGATTGAAACATGTAACTGAATTAAAAAAGTGTGCAGTTGAGACAGAACAATAAATGAGAATTATATTACATATCTGTTCATATACAGTTGCTGAATTCTCTAAAGAGGATTATGTCTTCGGTTGCTGTGGGACATGGATTAGACTGAGTTGCTGTACTCTGTCAACAGTTCAACTTAAAGTCCATCATTGTTACCTGCACTGTACCCCCAATCAATGTGGTGGCTGTTGAAATTGCTGATAATGACTCTGTTTTTGTGGTTGAGTGATTTCCTGGGGATCAGAAAACAAATATGGCAGCAAGAGAAGTTACAGTGCACTTGTTGAGTTCCACAGTTAGGTTTTTGGTGTCGTCACCACGTGTTACACAAGCGGATTTTATCACTAGGCTTGGTTTGCAGAATATTATAGTTCTGTACTTTGAGTGGAGCCCCTCTATAACTAGTCTCATGTGATCAGTTCTGGGCCAACAGTTGTTCATACCTTGTTGGGTTTCTTGTATGCATAAAGTATCAGTCGTATATTTGACATAGGTCAGATAATAAAACTGATTTAGTTATTGAAAATCCCTTGGTGATAATGATTGTTCTTAAGGGTGGCCTTGACTAGGAACTGTTCTGTGACTCCTTGGTTGTCATCATGGTGAGAGGTCAGTGGCACTGTTACTAGGGAACACTGGGTGGTCTTTCTCATGGTAAGAACACCACATGTGGAGACACCTCTCTTGTCCACCTGTAACATGTATGTATAGCTTAATAATTAATTCATATATTCATTCAAAGTCATATTCTGCTGCCAATACTGCCGGAAGTAGAGGCTGAACTTGCAGGCTCAAAAACAGCATGCTAGAATCCTCCGTTTCATCGTAGGAATATTTCTTCATACTTACACACTGAAATTACTCAAGTATGCAAACAATCTTGTTTGTCGACTGTGTTGCTATGGTCAACTGGTTTTCTTTGTTGCAAATGTGCTTATGTGGTTTTCATTAGATCATGAAATAACCTCTTCTTGGGTATCACACTTATATTAGAAGACACTACAGGTTTGTTTGCTTGTACCTTCTTTGTTGTTTATTTCAGTTGCTATAGGCAACATCATATATTTTTCCATTACTTTGTAAAATTTCTTCTTATTTTCTGTCGAAGCTCTCTTTATATAACACCTCTTATCCATGTCCTTAACTTAGGGTGCCAAATGATGTGTTTTTTATGTTGTGGAAAATACTGATGCTGTGTGCAGTTGTTATGACAGAGTTCGAATTCATCTACTAGCTACAGTATGTTATGAAACTGTCTTTTGAAAGAACTCTTCTGTATCTTGGTGCTCAAATAAAACCACTACAGATTTCGATGAAAAGACCTCTCATTAATTCCAGCAACATACACGGCTGGGGAAAAAAAATTAGTACCCTTGGAAAGATGAGGTCCATTTTGATCCACCTGGGGAAAGTAGATGTACTGATAATGGTTTCAACAGCATCCACCCACAGATAACATAGTGGCACAGCTACCAGAGCACCATGTGTGCCTACTCTTTAATAGGGAATGCTCATAGCCAGAAGGCTTGGTGTGATGCAGATGTGTGAAGCAAGTAGGCATCCATACCAAATAGCTGCACTTGTATTTCCTACAGCCGAATGAGCTAGTTTGGAATGGATCAAATTATGGCCTTCCACGTGGCAGGGTGGTCTTTCAAGGAGAATTGCCACACAATTTGGACATGCTGCATCAATGCTGGTATAAGTGGTCATGTGAACATTCTCACACCCGTAGACAAGGTTCTGGATGCTGAGAATTCTTCCGGGTTATATGGCCGTGGTCCATGAAACTCTTCTATCCTTGACTTTTCGTCCAAGGCTACATTGGACATCTTCGGAGGTGCTCCTGATGGTGCTGAGTCTTGCCGACTGACGAGTTGGACGTCGAAGAGCGGCCTAAATACCGTGTAAACTGGGTGTGGTCTGGATTTCAGGTGATAGAAGAGATAAACCTTGTCAAAAATAAAATATAACTATCGATCATAGTACGTCAAAGACAAAAACTTCTCATCGATTCTGTAGCGCCAATGTACATATATCTCTGAGTTCCATGGCTTCTTCTTTTCTGTTAAAACTATCCCCGTGGTTGACCCTTGAGCAAGATGTGTCCCGTACACTAACCTACCATCTTCTACTGCAGTACAGTCACATGCATTTCCTGTCCTATAAAATGCAAGGCCACCTGTGAAAGTAGTGATGTATGCTGCAGTTGCTGTGGGCATTCCTTGTATGACAACCAACTGTCATTTCGCTTGAATGGCCACCACGAGACTGTGGCAAACTGCAAACTTGACTGAGTGGCCGAAAATGCTGTGCACAACAACACACATCATTTCAACAACCGCTTCACTACAAGAGCCGTTTGGATACTTCATTCCAACACTAGCTGGATTACACAGGTGGAAATTGTCTCTACAGCTTACCTGTCCTCTCCCAACCCTCTTGGTCTAAACCTACTCTCATCTCTTTCCGACCTCCTTGCCACATTTCCGCCTGCCCATGCGGGCAGATATTCTCTCTTTCTGCCCCCCTCTCTCTGCCCCCCTCTCTCTGCCCCCCTCTCTCTGCCCCCCTCTCTCTGCCCCCCTCTCTCTGCCCCCCTCTCTCTGCCCCCCTCTCTCTCTGCCCCCCTCTCTCTCTGCCCCCCTCTCTCTCTGCCCCCCTCTCTCTCTGCCCCCCTCTCTCTCTGCCCCCCTCTCTCTCTGCCCCCCTCTCTCTCTGCCCCCCTCTCTCTCTGCCCCCCTCTCTCTCTGCCCCCCTCTCTCTCTCTGCCCCCCTCTCTCTCTCTGCCCCCCTCTCTCTCTCTGCCCCCCTCTCTCTCTCTGCCCCCCTCTCTCTCTCTGCCCCCCTCTCTCTCTCTGCCCCCCCCTCTCTCTCTGCCCCCCCCTCTCTCTCTGCCCCCCCTCTCTCTCTGCCCCCACTCTCTCTCTGCCCCCCCTCTCTCTCTGCCCCCCTCTCTCTCTGCCCCCCCCTCTCTCTCTGCCCCCCCTCTCTCTCTGCCCCCCCTCTCTCTCTGCCCCCCCTCTCTCTCTGCCCCCCCTCTCTCTCTGCCCCCCCTCTCTCTCTGCCCCCCCTCTCTCTCTGCCCCCACCCTCTCTCTCTGCCCCCCCTCTCTCTCTCTGCCCCCCCTCTCTCTCTCTGCCCCCCCTCTCTCTCTCTGCCCCCCCTCACTCTCTCTGCCCCCCCCTCTCTCTCTGCCCCCCCTCTCTCTCTCTGCCCCCCCTCTCTCTCCCTCTCTGCCCCCGCTCTCTCTGCCCCCGCTCTCTCTCCCTCTCTGCCCCCGCTCTCTCTGCCCCCGCTCTCTCTCCCTCTCTGCCCCCCTCTCTCTCCCTCTCTGCCCCCCTCTCTCTCCCTCTCTGCCCCCGCTCTCTCTCCCTCTCTGCCCCCGCTCTCTCTCTCTCTCTCTCTCTCTCTCTGCCCCCGCTCTCTCTCTCTGCCCCCGCTCTCTCTCTCTCTCTCTGCCCCCCTCTCCCTCTCTGCCCCCCTCTCCCCCTCTCCCTCTCTGCCCCCCTCTCCCTCTCTGCCCCCCTCTCCCTCTCTGCCCCCCTCTCCCTCTCTGCCCCCCTCTCCCTCTCTGCCCCCCTCTCCCTCTCTGCCGCCCTCTCCCTCTCTGCCCCCCTCTCCCTCTCTGCCCCCCTCTCCCTCTCTGCCCCCCTCTCCCTCTCTGCCCCTTTCTCCCTCTCTGCCCCCCTCTCTCTCCCTCCCCCTTTCTCCCTCTCTGCCCCCCCTCTCTCTCCCTCCCCCTCTCCCTTCCTCCCCATCTCTCTCTTCCTCTCCCCCCCTCTCTCCACCTCTCCCCCCTCTCCCTCTCCCCCCTCTCCCCCTCCCCCTCTCCCTCTCCCCCCTCTCCCTCTCCCCCCTCTCCCTCTCCCCCCTCTCCCTCTCCCCCCCTCTCTCTCGCCCCCACCCCCCTCTCTCTCTCGCCCCCACCCCCATTCTCTCTCTCGCCCCCACCCCCACTCTCTCGCCCCCACCCCCTCTCTCTCTCGCCCCCACCCCCCTCTCTCTCTCGCCCCCACCCCCCCTCTCTCTCTCGCCCCCACCCCCCTCTCTCTCTCCCCCTCTCTCTCCCCCCCTCTCTCTCGCCCCCCTCTCTCTCTCGCCCCCTTCACTGTCTCTCTCGCCCCCCTCTCTCTCTCGCCCCCCCCTCTCTCTCGCCCCCCTCTCTCTCTCTCGCCCCCCCTCTCTCTCTCTCGCCCCCCCTCTCTCTCTCTCGCCCCCCCTCTCTCTCTCTCGCCCCCCTCTCTCTCTCTCGCCCCCCCTCTCTCTCTCTCGCCCCCCCTCTCTCTCTCGCCCCCCCCCTCTCTCTCTCTCGCCCCCCCTCTCTCTCTCTCGCCCCCCCTCTCTCTCTCGCCCCCCCTCTCTCTCTCGCCCCCCTCTCTCTCTCTCGCCCCCCTCTCTCTCTCTCGCCCCCTCTCTCTCTCTCGCCCCCCTCTCTCTCTCTCGCCCCCTCTCTCTCTCTCTCGCCCCCCTATCTCTCTCGCCCCCCCTATCTCTCTCGCCCCCCCCTATCTCTCTCGCCCCCCCCTCTCTCTCTCGCCCCCCCTCTCTCTCTCGCCCCCCCCTCTCTCTCTCGCCCCCCTCTCTCTCGCCCCCCCCTCTCTCTCTCTCGCCCCCCCCTCTCTCTCTCTCGCCCCCCCCTCTCTCTCGCCCCCCCCTCTCTCTCTCTCGCCCCCCCCTCTCTCTCTATCTCTCTCTCTCGCCCCCCCCTCTCTCTCTATCTCTCTCTCTCGCCCCCCCCTCTCTCTCTATCTCTCTCTCTCGCCCCCCCCCTCTCTCTCTATCTCTCTCTCTCGCCCCCCCCTCTCTCTCTATCTCTCTCTCTCCCCCCCTCTCTCTCTCGCCCACTCCCCCCCTCTCTCTCTCGCCCTCGCCCCCCCTCTCGCCCCTCGTCTGCTTTCCTGCTCTTTCTGCCTCCCCCCTTTGTCTTTCTCCTTTCCAAATCAGCAGCAGCTGATTTGTCTGTCAAAAGACCTATCTCGCTGTCCCCTCCTCGCCACATAGTTGTTTCCAACTACCTTCCCACCAGTATCTACCCAACCAACTGCCCTGCCAGTACAAGTATTTGGATGTCTATGCGATTGTGTATGAGAATGTGTGTACTTTTGCTAAAGAAAGAACAAGAGCTCAAAAGCTAGTATAAGTAATGTATTCTGTTGAGTGTCTTTGTGCACCACACGTCAGTTCCACCCTCTGAACTCCTTTCATCTTGTGCAGCAGCTGATTTGTCTGTCAAAAGACCTATCTCACTGTCGCCTCCTCGCCACATAGTCGTTCCCTACTACCTTCCCACCAGTATCTACCCAACCAACTGCCCTCACAAATCTATAAACAACAGTCAGTCTCGCTGCAACTGCCAGTACAAGTATTTGGATGTCTATGCGGTTATGTGTACTTTTGCTAAAGAAAGAACAAGAGCTCAAAAGCTAGTTTAAGTAATGTATTCTGTTGAGTGTCTTTGTGCACCACACGTCAGTTAGCTGTGTGTGAGTGGTTTCATTTCTTTTGTTTTATATATTATTCCAGCCAGAAATTTCCATTGTTGTAAGTTAAGACCCAACATTCAAATATTTTCCATGAAACCACATTTCTTTTAGTGCCAAGCTGACAGATATGTTAACATTACACTCCATCCTATGATTTTTATCTGGTCCTCATATGTTTAAAAACTTTTGCGTAGCTCATTGAAAAAATTAGACTGAAAGTTGATTTCCAGCAAATATGCTGCTCAAAGTCTTACTAGTTGTAAACGTCATATAGTTTTTGGCAGATACATTACAGCCAGTAATAGTGTATGTACCCAGATTTATTTTTTATTTGCACCACCATAAATTATAACTGCAGTCATGTTGTTGAAGCTTAATTTGGCTCATTAAGTATGTAAGGCATTGAGCAACAGACAGGAGCATTGAAAAGACTGGTAGGTAGCAATTGAGTTTGATAACATTGATATTCTTGGCACTGGTAACAAACAATGCCACTCCTACCCCTCCTCCTGCCACTGGCCCTCTTCAGCTGATTAAAGACAGCAATGCTTTTGGCTCAAGTGAGTGGAAGGTGGTGGGCTCATAGAGAAACTAACATTGTTTAGAGCCCTAGCATACTTAGGTTTTGCTGTTTTGATTCAATTTATTTACATTGAAGAGGTATGGACTGGTGAGAGAAGAACAATAAAATAGGGCTTAGGAAATATCGTATGGATGTTGAAATTTGTATTTGCATATGGGTCAAGCAGACGGTGCCTATCCAGAAGTGTGTAGGTGACAGGATTGGAGCCCACTTTGAAAATAATATGGGATGCAGAACAGTGCAGGTGAACTGGGATGCTGTAGAGAAATGCCGATATCACATATAAAGTTTGTGTGCCTGCAAGAGTATGAAGTGAAATTAGTTGGAAAAAGGTTGCTGTGGAGACAGGGCTATGTGCTGAGGTTGGGGGCCTATAGGAAAGATGGACATGTTTAAGACAGCTCTCGCCTGCGCAGTTCAGAAAATCAGTTTCAAGAGGAAGGGTTCCGATGACCCGGGTTGTTAAGTAGTTATTAGAATTAACTAGATAATGCTAAGTAACATGCTTTGCAGTACATTGCTCTTGATTCCTAGCCAGAGCTTTATGCATTGTTTTACATGAGTAAATGTCAACAACAATAAAACATGGGTAATGGATGTAGTCGAATTAAATTGGGCAAACCTAAGCGAAACACAGTAAGAGATGACACTACAAGTAGTAGACAAGTTTTGCTATTTGGGCAGCAAAATAAATTATGATGGATGAAGAAGAAAAGAATATAAAATGCAGACTATTTATAGTTAGTAATCTGAAAAAGATAAATTTGTTAGCATGTAATTAATTTAAGTGTTAGGAAGTCTTTCCTAAAGGTATTTATGTATAGCTTGTGTGGAATTGAAACATACACGATAAGCAGTTCATACAAGAAGAGAATAGAAGCTTTTGAAATGTGATGATACAGAAGAGTGGTGAAGATTGGATGAGTATATTTTGTTAGTAAGGAGAAAGTAGTTAATAGAACAGGGGGAAAAGAAATTTGTGGCACAACTTGACTAAAAGGGGTTCAGTTAACAGGACACATTCTGAGACATCCCTAGGAGTCATTAATTTAGTATTGGAGGACTACAGTAAGCAGGTTCAGATGGATGTTGGTTGCACTAGTTACTCAGAAATGAGTTGGCTTGTGCAGGACAGACTAGCCTGGTGAATTACATATTAGTCTGCAGACTGAAGACCACAACAACACTGAGAATGCTTTGATAACCTTGTCTATAAGCAGCTCCACAGCCTCAAAACATTTTGAAAAGAAAATATCCAGTGTAGGCCATATACCCATATCACTTACTTTCTCTGTTATTGACTAGTTTCTTATCATTTCATTATCAAACACTTTTAAAAGAACATACGAACATAGAAGAGTGTAGAGAATGCGAAAACATATTGTGATAGTCTGATCTTCGCTCATCCGACATCATGTTGCCTCATAACAGACCCAAAAATGCTGCTGGGCTCAAACCATACTCAAAATTTGCACTCCTGTGGCAACTCCCTGGTGGACAGCATGGCCTATTGTAGTTTGAGCAGGGACAAATCGAGGCCTGTCTTTAGCACCAGGTAGCATGCTTGCCAGCGACATCACCTGGTGTTGCAGTTGACTTGCAAACTCCCTGACTCTAAAACAATTCCAAATGCCCCATTAGATGGCACCACTACATAGGAGACTTCTCCCAGCTGCAACACTAACTTGTTATCCAAGCCACTAGGGTACACCGTTCAGCCATACACAATATTACCAGAATTGATATTTTAACAGCAGTCACAATAATTTTGTTTCATATGCAAATTTGTTTTGAGTTTAAAAACTCAAAAGAAAACCACGCACTCGCTCTCTCTCTTGCGCTCTCTCTCTTGCGCTCTCTCTCTTGCGCTCTCTCTCTTGCGCTCTCTCTCTTGCGCTCTCTC